>NC_081405.1:268561191-268872441 GCF_030272615.1 Cryptomeria japonica
GGGATCCTCTGACCAATGCTCGCCATCTCGGCGCCATGCTGGTTAGAGTTTTCTGCATAAGCATCTGTTTTAAAGATCCTCTGACCAATGCTCGCCATCTCGGCGCCATGCTGGTTAGAGTTTTCTGCATAAGCAACTGTTTTAAAGATCCTCTGACCAATGCTCGCCATCCACGGCGCATTCTGGGTAGAGTTGTTTCAGCACATGGAATTATATTCTAACTTAAACGTACAATCATCTAAGTTATTGCAATCCAACTTGTTTTAAAGTTTTTTCAAAAAAAAAATTGGCTAGGGATATTTCAGGATTCACATTATTAGTGTCAAAATAGTAAGGAAATGGTGGACAGATTTATCAAAGACTAGCAGGCAGATTTGTGAGACATTAATTGCTGATTAATCCATCCTTGGCTGGTTGTACACCATCCATTGCTTGTCGTATACCTCTTAGTGGGAGGTGAGGTTTCTGTGGGCTATGCACCTAGGGTTTGGGAGGTTTATTCATATTGGCTTGTATTGAGGCATTCAGGGGTGCTGATCTATAATGAACCTTTGCTGTACCTGCCTCGCCTTCCTGATAATTAGGGCCTGATCTATCCACCAAAGGTTGGATTTAGGGCCACAAAAGGAGAATACGGTTTCCTGCAACATTTAGATATTTTATTTTATATGTCAGCGGTAATATTAGATGAATGGCATAATTATTGCAGCACAAAATACATACACGACCCATTCTAGATTTTGAGGATTTTCCAGGTTGGCTGGGCTACCCATCCCGACCCATCCCATCTCTTAGGGCTAATCGGGCCACGTGAGGATGGGCCCAGCATACCCCTAGCTTGCACTCATTATCTTGAATGTACTAACAAACAGAGGATATCAAGAAGATAACAAATGTATACAGAAAACATAGATTCATGACTATATTACTTGGTTAACATTTATCCATTATATATAAATTTGTAGGGATTAATTCATTATATTTGTGCCTAGTTGCAGAAACATGACTATCATTAATTAGCATTCCTCTTCTTTACTTATTAGTTGTGTCTGAGAATGAATGAATTATTTTTATTCTTCTATCTTTCACTAAAGTGTATTTTAATGCAGCATACTAAACCTGATATTGCAGGTTACCTATGTGGTATGAAGATTAAGTTCATTTTACCCTTTTGTACATTACAAATGTGCTTAGTTCATTTGGCAAGACATTTTTTTAGGCATGGAACCAATTTAGCAATTAATCTAGTGGAACCAATTTAGCAACTAATCTAGGCCACTAGTTAAATTATATTCATTACTGTTATATGACGAATGAAAGCAAATTTAATACAACTTGCACAAAGACATACTTCATCATTTCGACATTTAAGCGGATTGGCCTGGGGACATACCAGCCTGCTGGCGATGGGGAGGGATGCTTACTAGGCGCTGGTTCTTCATCGCTGGGAAGAACCAGCGACTAGCCCTTTCACATCATCTGCTGACTAATGCATTCCTTGGGCAGTCCTCATGGTTGTCTAGGCATCATAAATTATGAAAACTGAAATAAATATTATTACTGAGTAACGAAGTTCCCTGCTGGATGCTTCTCCTTGCCCTTCTCTCCTTGTCACCTCCCCTTCCATGTTTCCTTGGGGTATGGGTTTATACCCCTTTGAAACCATGTGATTCCCCTTGAAACATGGCGTCTATTCCGAAGGTGGCTTGGGAATGGACACGTCCTTTCATTACTCCCACTAGTTAAAATAAAACGTATTTTAAGCGGTAAAAATAATTTATGTATTGAAAATATATATATTTATGTACATGTATTGTTTAATGTTTCTAATCATTGCCTGCTCTCTACCCGGGCATATGACAGTCCTCCCCCCTTACATTGCTTGTCCTCAAGCAATGTGGAGATTTGGGTGGTTGAAGATCTCTTCACCCTCCCCGGTTGCATCCTCCTTCGGCAACCCTTTCCATAAGATCAAGTATTCTACAATGTTTTTACTCTTTGTTCTCCTTTCTCTTACGTCTAGAAGGGCTTCTGGCTCCAGTGTTAATTTTCCCTCGTCATCTAACGGAGGTAACTCCTTGCATGGGGATATCTGCTGCCCTAATGCTCTTTTTAATCTAGACACATGGAATACATTGTGGATGCGGCTGCTTGGAGGAAGCTCAAGTTCATATGCTACCTCTCCTACCTTCCTTGATATTGGGTAGGGTCCGTAGAACCGTGGCTTCAGCTTCTCTGCCCCACTATATTTCAATGAAGACTGTTTGTAAGGCTGCAACCATAAGAAGACTAAGTCTCCTATCTCAAATGATCTTTCAATACGATTACGATCAGCGTATATCTTTTGCTGATTTTGGGCTTGATGTATGTGATCTTTTAGAGCCCTTAGGATGTCTATGCTTTCCTGAATAAAATCCCTGGCTCGTGGTACTTGACTTTCTAGAGTAATTAGTGATCCAAAAGAGGTGGGTTCATAACCATAAAGTGCTTTGAATGGGCTCATTTGGATCGACATATGATGTGTAGTGTTATAACAGTATTCTCCTAAATGTAACCATTTGATCCAATCTTTTTGCTGCCCAGTGACATAATTTCTTAGATATCCTTCAATCCATTTGTTGACAATTTCAGTTTGTCCATCGGTTTGGCGATGATAGCTAGTACTCGGAGTGAGACTAGTCCCTGCCATCCTGAAGATTTCTTGCCAAAATTGCCCCATAAATCGATTGTCTCGGTCACTTATGATATTTTGGAGAAGCCCATGAAGTCTGAAGATTCCCTTAAAAAACACTTCTGCTACTTGAGATGCTTGGAATTTGTTTGTTATAGCAAAGAAGTGTGCATATTTGGTGAGACGGTCCACAACCACATATATACAATCTTTTCCTTCGGCCTTGGGTAGGCTGGTGATAAAATCCATCAAAATGCTTTCTCACTTCTATTCGGGAATGAGCAATGGAAGTAGCAACCCGGCTGGGTGGTTGAGTTTTGCTTTGTTCTTCTGGCACTGTGTACATTCTTGTACATATTTTTGGACTTCCTTCTTAAGTCCTTTCCAAGAATACCGTTCTCTGATTTGTTTATATGTCTTATAGAACCCTGGGTGTCCTGCCAATGGATTATCATGGTACTCTTTAACTATTACTTCCTTGAGTTTAGAGTTGGGCACCAAGTACAATCTGTCCTTATATAGGATAAGCTCCTCCACAACTTTGTATTCTGCATGACTTGATGGGTCCCTCAAGATCTCGCTAGCAAAAGGGTCTTTAGCGTATTCTGCCAAAAGATCATATTTCCAATCAGCATTTATAGAAGTTATGGTATTTATTTGTGGCTTCCTTGATAAGGCATCTGCTACCACATTGGTTGTTACTTTAACGTATTCAATATCAAATTCATAAGCTTGTATCCTACTGACCCATTTTTGTTGCCTATCATTTAGATCCCTTTGGTTTAAAAAGAATCTTAGGCTATTATGATCTATCTTTACATGGAATTTGGTGCAAACCAGATATTGGCGGAATTTGGCTAGGGCATGCATGATGGCTAACATCTCTTTATCATAGACGGGGTAATGCTTTTCTGTTTCTACCAGCTTACGACTTTCGAAGGCTATGGGGTGTTGTTTTACATGAGGACAGCTCCAATCCCTTCTCCAGAGGCATCACATTGTAGTTCAAAAGGAAGGGAAAAATCAGGAATAGCTAGGACAGGGCATGAGCTCATAGCTTCTTTCAGACTTTCAAAATCTCTTTGGGCTGCTTCGCTCCAAGCGAAAACCCCTTTCTTAGTTAGATCGGTGAGAGGGGCTGCCACTTTGGAGAAACCCCATACAAACCTTCTGTAGTAACTGCATAACCCCAACAACCCCCTTAATTGTGTGAGGGACTTAAGTCTAGGCCATTCTTTGATAGTGGCTATCTTCTCCTCATCCACGCTAACCCCCTCCGCATTAATCTTATGCCCTACATATAGGATTTCCTCCATTCCAAACTCGCATTTGGATGCCTTAGCATAAAGTGACTCTTGCTCTAGGATCCTCAATGTGTCCTCAATGTGTTTGAGGTGCTCCTCCCAGGTTTTGTTGTAGATCAAAATGTCGTCAAAAAAAACTAGTAGAAATTGCCTTAGTTGCTTGCGGAAAGTATGATTCATACATGACTGAAATGTTGCTAGTGCATTGGTTAGACCGAAAGGTAGAACCAAGAATTCAAAATGTCCATAGTGACACCGAAAAGCTGTTTTGTGGATGTCCTCTTCCCTCATCCTGATTTGATGATATCCTGATCAAAGATCGATCTTGGAGAAATATCTGGCTCCGTGTAGTTCATCAATCAACTCATCTATCCTTGGGATTGGGTACCTACTTTTGATAGTTTTCATATTCAGTGCTCTGTAGTCAATACACATTCTTAGAGTGCCATCTTTCTTTTTAACAAGTACCACCGATAATGCGAAAGGGCTGGAACTAGGTTGGATGTGTCTCATAGCAAGTAGTTCCTTAATGGTTTTCTCAATTTCTTCCTTACATTTGTGAGGGTGGCGATAAGGGGTAGTGATGACTGATTTTGCCCCCTCTTCCAATTCTATAGTGTGTTCAAACCCCCGTTTGGGAGGCAAACCTTAGGGAATTTACCCAAACACCCCTTTATATTTCTCCATGATGGGTTTGATGTCCATATGCGTGGATTTCTCATGAGTATTGCTCTTATCTAGTATCATGCATTGGGCCACCCATTCTCCTCGCCCCTTTCTAAAAATTTGCTCCAATTTCTTACAAGAAACCACTTTAGGGCTACCATCGGGTAAACCCTTGAGAGTAACTTCCTTCCCTTCATGCTGAAATCTAATTATTTGGTTTGGGAGATCAAACATGAAACATCCCAGTGAATAAATCCATGGAGTCCCCAATATGATATATGTGTCCAATGGTACCACGTAGAGATCTTCCCTTACCGGATGGCTACCTATTATGAACTCCAACTTAGGTACCAACTTAGTGCATTGGACCCTTGCCCCTGTTGCTGTTGTTGCTTCGAACAACTTAAAAGTCTGTGTGGGTAATTTATGCTGCTTGACAACCCTTTCATCGATGAAGTTATGGGAGGCTCCGCTGTCCACAAGTGTGACTACTTTCTTCCCTCTAAGTGAACTCTTGATTCTAAACAGGTTGTGTTTAGCAGAATGGGTGATAGTGGCAACTATAGCTTGATCTTCCTCCCCCAGTCTCATCCTTTTGCTAGGTGGCTCTTCCTCATCCTCATATGGTGAGGCTTCTATTCTGTGAGCCCGGCCTTGACATTTATGGCTCCTTCATTCATAGGGTTTTAGGCATGTGAAACAAAGTACCTTCTTTTTAAGGTCCTCCAAGGCTGAACACATATGTCCCTTTTCTCTCTTTCCCTTGCAATAGGTGCAAGACCTTACAATCCCTTCTTGATTGTGTTTATTGTCCTTGGGTCGAGGTTTGGACGAGTTGCCAAAGGGACTGGTCTTGTCCTTGGGTGAGCTTTCTTCAAATTTCATAGCTTATTGTATAGCCTCATCTAATGTTTGCGGTTCATGGGCACTTACTGTGCTTTTGATTGATCCCCTCAAGCCTTCTATGAATAGGTAAGTAAGCCTTTCTTGTGTTAGACCCGATACCATCACTGCTAATTTTTGGAATTCTGTGGCATATTTTTCAATAGTCCCCTGCTGCCTTAGTTGGGTGAGCTCTCGAAAGTACCACTCAGGATGCTTTTGGTCAAATCTTTTTATGAGCTTTTGGGTGAACTCCTCATATGTGTTTATAAGTTGATGTCCTTGAGTGATGAGGCCATGGTGCCACCACTCATGGGCAACTCCAGATAGATGAAGTATAGCAAATTTCATGGCATTGGATTGAGTCATGGGGCTGAGGGATAAATAGGTATCCAATTTTTGGACCCATGACCTAGCCGATACCTTTCCTTCCCCATCATAGTTGGGGATAGTCACCTTACTGAGCTTGTTTTGAAGCTCTTTGTGGGCTGGAGGATGTCTTTCATTACGGCCAAGTGTCTTTAGTTTGGCATCACAATAGTCTTTGAAGGTTACAAGATCTCGTAGTTTGGGATCCAACCCGCGGTAGTCTGCAAGGATTTGGTCTACATTTCCCATGGGTCTATCATGGTTATCATCACTTATTGGCACTTCCTCAGGTAGGAATGAAGGTCGAGTGGGCCTTGAGCTAGTCTCCTTTGACAGGGTGGGGTGGTGGTTTTCAGAATAATTTGATTGGGCTTCTTTGGTGTTATGGTTGCTCATGTTTTGGAGGGCCTAAAGGACTAGTTGGTTATTCCTCTCATTCTGTTCAATAAAGGCCTGCATGGTTCTTTCAGTTTGTTCCCTCAGTGCTTGAGCGGTTTGCTCCATGAAGGCCCTAAGTTCATTACTAGCTTGTTCACTCATGTTGTTAGCTCCTTTTTTTCTCTCTCTTTCTAAGGCCCTACGGGATCTTTGGCTTTGTTGCATCAACTATTTCCACAGGGTGGCAAGAAGGAGGCTTTGATACCACTGTAATGAACCTTTGCTGTACCTGCCTCGCCTTCCTAATAATTAGGGCCTGATCTATCCACCAAAGGTTGGATTTAGGGCCACAAAAAGAAATTACGGTTTCCTGCAACATTTAGATATTTTATTTTATATGTCAGCAGTAATATTAGATGAATGGCATAATTATTGCAGCACAAAATACATACACGACCCATTCTAGATTTTGAGGATTTTCCAGGTTGGCTGGGCTACCCATCCCGACCCATCCCATCTCTTAGGGCTAATCGGGCCACGTGAGGATGGGCCCAGCATACCCCTAGCTTGCACTCATTATCTTGAATGTACTAACAAACAGAGGATATCAAGAAGATAACAAATGTATACAGAAAACATAGATTCATGACTATATTACTTGGTTAACATTTATCCATTATATATAAATTTGTAGGGATTAATTCATTATATTTGTGCCTAGTTGTAGAAACATGACTATCATTAATTAGCATTCCTCTTCTTTACTTATTAGTTGTGTCTGAGAATGAATGAATTATTTTTATTCTTCTATCTTTCACTAAAGTGTATTTTAATGCAGCATACTAAACCTGATATTGCAGGTTACCTATTTGGTATGAAGATTAAGTTCATTTTACCCTTTTGTACATTACAAATGTGCTTAGTTCATTTGGCAAGACATTTTTTTAGGCATGGAACCAATTTAGCAATTAATCTAGGCCACTAGTTAAATTATATTCATTACTGTTATATGAGGAATGAAAGCAGATTTAATACAACTTGCACAAAGATATACTTCATCATTTCGACATTTAAGCGGATTGGCCTGGGGACATACCAGCCTGCTGGCGAATGGGAGGGATGCTTACTAGGCGCTGGTTCTTCATCGCTGGGAAGAACCAGCGACTAGCCCTTTCACATCATCTACTGACTGATGCGTTCCCTGGGCAGTCCTCATGGTTGTCTAGGCATCATAAATTATGAAAACTGAAATAAATATTATTACTGAGTAACGAAGTTACTTGCTGGATGCTTCTCCTTGCCCTTCTCTCCTTGTCACCTCCCCTTCCATGTTTCCTTGGGGTATGGGTTTATACCTCTTTGAAACCATGTGATTCCCCTTGAAACATGGCGTCTATTCCGGAGGTGGCTTGGGAATGGACGCGTCCTTTCATTACTCCCACTAGTTAAAATAAAACGTATTTTAAGCAGTAAAAATAATTTATGTATTGAAAATATATATATTTATGTACATGTATTGTTTAATGTTTCTAATCATTGCCTGCTGTCTACCCGGGAATATGACATGATCACAAAGGGAATATTTTTTGTTGAAAAGGTGCAGATTTGAAGAAGATTGGAATCATTTTCAGAACCCTAGCTTGCTGATCCAGAGTTTGCTTCAGACCTATGATGTATTGCAGCTTCTACGTATGTTTGTATTATCATTTAGAGGTTATTTGGCCATCTGGGTATTGTTACTTTCATTCTTATTCTGTTGTCCCAACTCTGTAATAAAATTTGAAAGTTATTTTGAGTTGTTGGTATTTCAAATATTGAGCATTTGGGCGTTCATTCTCTGTAATAATTCTCAATGAATTTCAGCCAAATTTCCTTCGTTCACTACTCAATCATTTCATCAAACAGTTTGCTTGAACTTATGAATGCATACTCTCAGTTGCAAAGGTATTACTGAGGTGAGTAATTTAAACATATACACTAATGGAAAACTATAACAGAACCAACTGAGTACTTTCATAACTGCAAGATTGGAAATAACATGTAAAGAAGAATTCTTTGTCCTTTCAACATAGTATCTTCTATATATTGCATCATTCATAAAAAGTATTCTAACCTGAATCCTCTTTTTAGACTTCTGAGATAGAACTAATCCTTGTCCTCATAATCAATCATCACAAACTGATATTGCATGCAGGAAACTTATTATAAATTCTTAGTTATTCATAGGAACTTATTTTATTTACAAATCAAGTGTCTACATATATCCAAACTTAGAGGAATAAAATACCATACATATATGCACCTATGTTTCTCAAGAATTTCATTTGGCTATTTAGTTCTTTGATGATTTGGAAAGGGCCCGATATGCTTACTCCTTCAGCATGTATGACTTTGTGAGAGCAATGTTGTTTATCCCGATAACAGGAATGTTCCTTCACATTACCAACAACAAAAGAATATGATTGTCGATAGATAACCGAAGTTGGAAGATTTATTTCATGCCATCACAGATATTTCCCATCCCTTATTTCAGGAAGCCTACAAAATACTCTAAATTTGACAGAAGGTGTAGAGGACCCGCAAAGAAGAAATTCCAGTAGAATCAAGCCTTGACTTCACTTCTGCTGCCCTTTTCAAGGATAGACATCACCTATTTGCAAACTACGATTGTAAAATACTCCAACTCTAAATAGCAGAGTTTGTGTTTTGAAAGGAGAATCCCATGCAGAAATAAGTCCGAATTATTACAAAAGCCACGTGCACAACACATTTAACACTGAAGATGCAAAAAAAAATACTTCTATTTTAAGTTGATAAGGTAGGAGACACTTTCGATAGATATATAATCAGATAGGAGTAGACTCGAACTTGATAACCTTAGCGTGAACATTACTCGGTGCGAATAAGCCTGAAGCAAACCATCACCCTTCCACTCTAAATCCAGATTTTAATGATTGACCCGTTAATCTAAGAGTTAAACAATCTCTGAAGACTAAACTCACACAAGACTTCAATGTTAATGAATCTCGATGCTCACGACAGACTAATATTGCTCGGAGGTTTGAATATTCACATTATGGAAATAAAAATCTGTCCCAATAAAGCCTACTTAATTATTACTAAGAGCCAATATAATACAACAAGAAGATCAAATTGAGATCACCTTGATATATCATATATGGCTTCAGGGTGCTGGAAAGTTGGAAACAATCCATCAAACTATTCAGCATATTTGCCCCATAGATTGCGTACAAATGATAATTAATGCATCGATCCTCCACATTCACCATTACATAGAATTTGTCTTCTCAGAAGACATCACAAATTCTGCAAAATTCTCCCATTATTAGCACCACTGAGAAACTTGTAATGATTTCTCCAAGAATCATCTAGGGCAAGTAGTTGCACTACCAAAAATGATTTTTTCCAAAGCTTCAATCTCGAGAAACAAATTTAACAAACCTCTCAAATCAACTAACCAAAATTATAAACTATTCCCCCTTTCATCAATTCCTGAAATCTCCATTTATAATATTATTTTCAGTTTCATTCAATTCTTGTGCAATTATCATTTAGTGACTTTTATTTAGTCTAAAGTCATTGTAATTATTTAATTCACATTACCTTTAAAATAAATACTAGGCAATAATACTTATTAATTAATTAATTTTAATTCCCTTTTTGATACATTTTAGTCTTGGGAATTAAATAATATTTAATTTCTCAAGTCAGCCGAAGATGGGACATTACATTTTCTTTAAGTACTATTGCAAAAATTATCTATTGTTGCATTACTAAATTATCTTCAAAAAATTCCATTCAGCATTCAAAAAACAAATACAAACCAAAAACACGAAAAAAAAGGATGGTGCATATTACACTTCAAAAACTTTATCATTTGTATACCTTTCAACCAGATCTTCAAAGATTTTACACAAGTCTCTCTTTCAATTCAGGCTCTTCAAATTTACTAATGGCAAGAGATCTCTTGTTCTGATTTACACTTAATCAAAACACCTTGAAATGTTCTTTCCAATTCATCACAACTTTTCCTAAGAGATGCAAGCTGAAAATAATTTGTTGTTCTTCTATCTCCCATGATTCAATTGATAACAAGATGAAATACTCAACACTCTGAAATCCAAGAATCAAAGTGTTGAGCTGACCATTAGCACATATAGCCACTAACAATATTGTGCAAACAGTTGATCACTGATCACAACTGTTAAAATTGTAATGTGACCAATTGAACACCAATATACAACTATTGAATGTTGACATGCAAACAATATTGACTACCTAGCAAGCTTGCAAGAAATGTCACTCTAATACCACTATAATGTCCCTACTTGTAAGGTTCCTTGCTAGTCACACAAATGAAAAATTCCATGTCACAGGAGTAGGTAAGTTAGGTCACACGAGCTTGAAAGCAATAGAAACGGCCTAGAAAAACCCTCGACCAGAAGCAACTGAAAAGCCTCGACCAAAAAACGTGAACCAAAAAACCACGATTCTTATCAAAAAATCGTTCAAAAACTTTGTTGGTAAAAACTCTTGATCTCCAACAGAAAAAACCACAAATTTTCTACTATAAAAAAGTCCGCCAAAAAACTCCACGATTTTTGTTTTAAAAAAACTGATCAAAAAACTTCTAGAAATTTCTTCTAGGTAAATAGACCACAAATTTTTTTATTAAAAAAACAGCCAAAAAAGAACCTATGCTCTGATACAATGAAATAATAATTTATTGCTATATTAACAAGGGGAGGGATACTCCTTATATAAGCAATTACAGAAGATCTTTCCATAATAGAAATGATACAAAAATAAAGACAGAATAGAAAGATTCTATATACTAACTGACTGACAAATAGAAAGTTACTAAAAACTATCCAAAACAACTTAAATAACCATTATAAGCTAAATATTACAATATTACTTGAATGCTTACACCATGGATGCTCCTACATCACATACTTTCAAAAGTTGAATGAAAGAAAGTTATTAAACATTTAAATGACAACACCTTCCTACTGGCAAAAGCAGAATATTCATTCCAAACAAGATTTTGAGAGGGATCACAATTGTAACTCAAGACAGCACACGATTTCATAAAACAAACAACTAAGTTGAATACAAGGCTACCCATTAGCTGAATAAATAACTTTTGTACAAAGCTTGTTACTAGTATGCAGTTTAAATTTAATCAATAAAACCACAAATAGAAAAATATAGACACAAAGATAACACACGAAACCATATTTCATTAGTAAGAATTTTTGTGTTCAAAGCACTTATTTATAAAATTATAAATGCCCAATTTTTAGGATTTTAGAATAATCATATTTTATAACAAAACTTACTATTTTAAAGCACAAATACATAAATTTCTTGAAAAGCAAGAAAGAAAGACACTTTAAAACTACTCGTAAACAAATAGTAATCAAACTTATTGTTAAGTTTTTTTTAAGGAAATAAAGACAAATTTGATCATGTATACATATAGGAAGGGCAATTGTTTCCAAGTATTTTTCTTGTTTCAAGCAAAGCAGGTCAGCCCTAACCATCAAGCCTTCATGGTTTCCATCTTTCATTGTGGCTTTGCCAACAAAGCAAGAAACAGAGTTGAAATCATAACATTACCTCTATATATGCATGGCAATTTGATAGATGAACATGACAAAGCATGCAAGAAAATGGTTTACTATTGAAATTTTCATAGGGGTGCAACACACTGTCAGCCCCAAATTTGGGTCTCCACATTCCCCATCCCCCTATTCAGAAACTCCTTGGAAATAAAAAATATCACATGCTCATACAACTATGATTGATGGATGGAATCATAAGTAACAAAATGCCAAAAATGGAGTAGCAAGAAATTTATGTCATGTCAATTACTAGGATGGTCATATTGTTTCTTTGCAGGTATAGCCCTAAATAGTGATCCAAATACATTAATTATTAGTCATATGTTCCCCAACATGAGTAGAGCTTCATGGGCTAACTTTAATTATTCCTAGCTTTAGTTCTGTTTTGTATTAAATACTTCCCAATGCTTTTTGCTTCAGGTATAAAATGTTACATCCCTCTTTTCAATAATGATTTTATATTGGAATGCATTTGTGAGTAGTGTATCATCGATATTTTATTACCCTCATATGTGGATGAGTAATCTTTAATGAGCTGGTATATGGACATGAGTGATTTTATTTTGTTAAGAGGTATGTCTTGCTAACATCTCAGTTGATATGAACATCAAAGAGACGACATTATTGGCATGAATATATGTATTGTTGTTGACAATAATGTTTTATTTAAGAAACCTTGGAAGGCTAAGATTCGGCCTAATTACCTTTTCGTGTCGAAGTAGATGTAGGATATCTAACGCTCTTGAAAAGGAGGGAGAGTATCATCAAGGAGAGGAATGTAGACCTTGGAAGAGGATGAAATTACCATTGAGCCATCTTAGAGATAGTAACCTTGGGGATTTGTTGTTGTCTTGGGTAGTATTTTTGTGACCTCGTCAATTAGGGGCTCAGGGTCTCTCTTTTAATGTCTTTTACAAATTCAAAATAAGAGATGGAACAATAACTTCATTACTGGAAGAAAATGAACTAAAAAATGCATACCAAATAAATTCAATCTAACCTTTAATTTCAGTTAAAATTCCTATATGAGAATAAAAATTTATAAATATACATAACGAATATATACATAAATATAAATATGATGATTCAAGAATCAATATACTTATATATTAACTACAGCTGTTATGGCCGAGAGGTCTCATGTTATGCAATTATTAACTTGAGAGGGGGGACGTAATGTCCACCTCACCACTCTTGCAATAACACCTCCAAGAACGTATGTATAATTGGCACCCCAAGATTTCATTTATGAAGGAAAAACATCATCGTATGGTGGGGTTCTACTGGAGAGTTCTTAACTGCATTCTATTGAGAAGACTTTGGAAGGAATATCTTTGCATAAACTGGTAATAGCAGACCAGATTTAAAACGTTTGAAAGATGGTGTCTTTTATATTAGTAATGGTGTAACTAGTGGAGTATTACTATCTTTGTATGCTGTAAACCCGAATCATTTTGGACGGGGCATGCTCAGAATCATTGACCATAATGGTATTCAGATTTCTTTCAGGCATGATCAAACTCTCTTCAATCTGAGATAATGTTTTGAATAAATAATGTTGCAATCTTAGAATATAAAGGCTGACTTGTCTTCAATTTCTGATAAAGATTGAATATCCATCCATTTTTTGTATCTAATATAATACTATGTATTTTGAAAAGTCAGATAACCAGTGATACAAATGTATCTATTACTAAGTTATGTTCATGCATAGAACCCATGTGTTCCCACTCTTCCATATAGGAATAGAAGTCAAAGGCTTGGAAGATTAACATCTGTAGTCTTGAATCTTGGAATGGAAACTTTATTGATTTGTCCAGTATACAACCATTAGCCTTGTGATGCCCAAAACAGATTCCAAGATATTGGTAAATCGTGACTAAAACCTTAAGGGTTGCACTTTAAATATATCGACTCAGTTTACTATATATTATATATCGTCATTAATGAGTTTAAGGGCCTAGCTTGTAGGAGTAGCATTCATTTCAGTTTGCCGATAAGGCTATTTGTCTTGATCAAATTATTATTCGCTGAATCTGTTAACTATGTATTGATCTACATATTAATATCGAGGTGAATAGCGATAACCAATGTGGAGTTAGGAAGGAAGATTGTCCATGTTCAACTGATAAAGCTTGAAAGATAAGATATATTTTGTTGTCCTCATTTTTGAAAAAAAAAATGAAGGACCATTACATAAAAAATTTGTCAAAAAATGAAAATTTTACTCTATGGCACATTTCCCGAGGCTGAATTTTGCTTCGCCCTTGGACTGGCTTAATCCTCAGTACATCCTCGAACCACGTTTCAAATTTCGTCACATTCTGGATTCGTTCGCTATGTCTTTCCTTCAATTTCGGGTTTTTTCTCCCTGACTGCAGGTGGGAAATTTTCCTTGAATTGCAAGTTTTAATGATTTTCTTTGTTTTAGTCTTTGTAGGGAAATTTTTGGCTAATTAGAAGTGCACTTTATTGAAAAAAGAACTTGTAACTTACTTTTTATTTCCCCCTTGATTTTTTTGGCTTTTTAAGCCATAATAGGGATTTTTTCGATAAGTTACAAGTTAATTTTAAAGTGCATATTTAAAAGTCAGTTGTAATTCTTTTGTAAAACCCCTATTTTAATGTCTTTTGCTTGTAATGGTGATTTTAATCCCCTATTGCATGTGTTGAATTATTAAAACTTGTTGTAGGAATTTTATTTTCCTTTTACAATTTATTTATAACTTGCATATCTCTCTCCAAAACCCGATTTTGCTTAGAAATGGAATAAAGTGACATTTTAAACTTGCTATTGTGTCCAAAAAACCCGATTTGCTCCATAAAGTGTAAATAGAGGAATTTAAACTTGCAATTGGATTTCTAAAACCCGATTTTGCCTTGTTGAGAGAAAAGTAACATTTTAAACTTGTAATATGGGAATTAAAACCCGATTTTCTCTATTGCATGTAAAATGTAACTTGTATTTCTTTCCCAAGAACCTGATTTTCCTCTCCTAAGACAATTTTACCACAAATTCTTCCTAATTTTTGTGGAGAGATTCATAGAGCAAGGAGGCGATATTGTTGCAAGACAATTTTTGTGATTTGAAGAACATGTTGCATTTGTTCTGGAGAACGGTTTAACCCTTGTTTTCTACAAAAACCGTTTTCACGTGATCCTTCCAACGCTGCGTTTTGGGGGGTTTTTGTGCCACGTTTTCATCTCTCCCTTAGGCGTTTTGCTTTGGGACTCTTAAGCGTGATTCCTCTTTGGCAATTTGGCTCTACAAACTTGCATTTGGTGCCACATTTTGCTGCCTATGGAGTTTTGGTAAAAATGTGGCTAGGGTTTTGGAATGCGGTTAGTCTCTATTTAAGAGTTTTCCTCCCTTCTTTCAAAGATCGATCATCTTTTGAAGAGGCATTTCAGTTTGAAACAAGGTATGATTTCTTTTCTTTTCTTGTTTCATTTTCTTGTTTTCTTGTCTTCTTGTTTTTCCTTTCTAGTTGTAAAATTTTGTATATGTTTATTTTGCCCCCAAAAATTGGTTTTGCATGAGAGATTTTCCCCTTTGCAAGGCAATTTGTGAATTGCATTGTTCTTCCCTATTTTCCCTCTTTACTTGTATTTGGGATTTTAAATCCCGATTACAAGTTGGATGAAAATAATTGTTCTTCCCTTATGGTTATAAGAATTTAACCATCTTTTGTTGAAATTCAATTTGCAAAGATGAAAAATACCCATCCTTCCAAAATCGGGTTTTTAGAACCGGATTGCATGTCCAAAGTTCTTCCCATTTTCTTAGAAATAACTTTCCTAAAATCTTCCCATTTTTATCCATCCATAATGCCTATATCTGTACTTTCCGCTCACGTAATTTCCCTCAAGTCTAATCCTCATTTTTCACTCATTTCTCCATTTTCCATTTCACAAGTATACTTGCATTCGGGTTTTAAAAATCCGATCGCATGTTCATTCTTCCCAACTTGTATACTTGTAAAATTTTCCCCAAGATCCAAAATTGGTCAAAGTCAAGATTCCCAACATTCCCATCTTTCTCTCACAAAATCGTGAAGCGCAAGGGTTGGAATTCTTCCCATTTGAAGAAGGAAAAATGTTAGTTGCAGCTGATTATGATGTTGCCTTAACACTTTTAAGTCTTCATTGCAGTATACCAGGTTGTCCTTCAATGTCAGATTTGTCGTCATCTCTAGTTCCGAAGAAGATAAAGTATAAATATGACAAGTACCAGAATGAGGTTTCACCTTCGCAAGTTTCCTCCCCTTTGGATTGCATCAAAGACACAGACATAGGGCATGTGGACATGTCAGAATTCATTAAGAGGGTGGAGGATCCACAGGATAGCAATATGCAGTGGTTGTTGGACAGTCACATTCATCATGCGTCTTCTTTCCCAGTGGCTGCCCTAGAACCTGAATTTGTTTTTGCTTGTGCTCATCACTTTGACAAGGAGATGAGAATCATTAGAAATAATGATGGTGAGGCAAATATCCGCCTTGATGCAGATACCATTGAGAAAGTCTTCAGAATACCGCCAGCACCTGTTTATATGGAGATTTCCAAAAGTAGTGCAACCGAGTACTATGTCAAGAGGGAAAGGGACTGCAAACGTCATATTAACAGGTGGATTCATGAGCCACGAGCCACTTTCTCAAGGTGGGCTAAGTTGTACCGTTGTGACTTCTAGTGGGAAATTGGAGACATCATTACGCTCCTCAGCAAGATGATGGGTCTTGAATACTCTAATGTTTTTGAGCCCTGGATGTACCAGTTTATCATGTTCATAAGGCAGTCCCATCATATATCATGGGGAGAGGTCATCAGTGATGCTTTGTGCGAGCAACTTGCAGCAGTCCCTATCACCATGACTTTCTACATGAATTCATACTTAGTGTATTTGGCAGCATCACTTAGACATTTCCCTAGTCTTTTTACCAAGGGTGATCGCTCGCTTATATCTGTGTGGGAATATTATGATCAGCTGCCTTTAAGACCCAATAGATTACATTTCAGAAGAGTTCAAGATGCATTCTTTGGTTACTTCATGTGCCAGTTTGACAAGACTCTAAAGAACAAAAGGTTGTCAAAATGAGGCATGGGAAAGAGTGAATGAGTATGGGTGCTTGTTTCTTCAATTCCCGACCTTTGCCTATATGAGATTCGGATGCTATAGTGGGTAGCCATACATGCTCCCTAGATACCCAACCGATAAGATCATTCTTATGGAGTTGGGAAGACAAATCATGGCTGTGCACGCTCATCAATCTGTCAAACATAAGGTCGGAATGGGGATTTCTACAACAATCCATTGAAAATTGGCCGATATTCTCTTGTCACATCCGTCAAAGCCAAAGCTATGGAGACTGAGATGCAAGAGATTAAACTCAAAAGGTTTAAGTCCAGGGCAAATTTTGACTACTGGGGTATGAAGGAAAAGATCAAAAAGTCCTTCATGCATGTGCATCGTATTGAGGATATCTGTGTAGATCTCCATACAGAAGTGGAAGTTCTCAAGATGGACTACTGCAGGCTTACTGTTGAGCAGGTAATTGATTTGAACTTGGTGGGCATTCCTCAAGGAATGATTGATGATGGGAATGTGCTTGATCCAGAGTATATTTCACGAAGGGTTGAGGAAGCTCCACTTCCTCTAATCCAATGGTCACACAAAGAGTGCACTTCCATTCTTGAAAGGTTTCAGCCTATCTTGTCTAACACCAATACTTGGCTTAAAGGTAATGGTGTTAGACTCATCAAAATCAAGGTTGGAAAAGAAGATGACTCTACGGGGCCTCTTGGACGTAAGTCTGAGATTCAGGTTGACAACAAGGAAGATGCATCATCTTCAGGCACTAGGATCAAATTGCGAGTTAGTCGGGCAACAGTACTTCCTCTTGAGGAGGCGACAGTTCATGGGAAAGAGAAGTCTCGGTTTCACATTCATGTGATTGATCCTGATGAAGGACAACAATCAGACGATGCTCCTAGATCACTAGCTTCAGAGTCACCTCATGAGATTCCCTCCTCAATTTCCATGGAGCTGCCTCTATCTCCTCCTAACATAGTAGTGGAGGAGTCTCCTCAGAATGCCGTCCCTATTTCAGCAGTTGAGCCTCCTATTGATCATCAACAAGAGAGTCTGCTGGAAAGTTTTGAGGATGCTCCTGCATGCATTCATCTCTCAGAGATCGATACCTCTACTTCTAGTTTTGAGGAGTTTATGAAACAGACTTCATGTCCTTTGGTTACCAAGAAAACCATGGTTGCTATCCAGACAGATACTTCCCCCAGGATGACCGTGGTTGCTCAAACAGAAACAGCTTCTCCTTTGCTTGCAACTGCTACTGAAGGAGAGTTGATGGCTTTACCTCCATGGCTTAGTTCTTTTACCCCAAAGAGGAAGAAGCAGGAAATCTCTCCTGATGCCTTCGATTATTAGCAACTTAAGCATCTAGGCCCAAGATAAGCCACTTGAAGAGATGTCTGCTGCTGATTACAAAGTCACAAGGGTAGAATTGGGTAAGCAAACGCATGAGGTAGTAAAGCATGATGCCCAGTATTCTGTAGCTTCACTAGTACAGCAGTATGATGAGCTTCTAGGCAAGATAGACAAGCTAGAAGAGGACAATAGGCAACTTGTTGCAGCTGTTCGTAAAATCACAAAACCTACTGGTGAAGTGAGTAATCCTTCAAGTTCTACCGAGGCACAAGAATCGATCTAGGGAATTGAGAGAGCTGTTCAAAAGGTACAAGCATTGGAATCTTGGGTTGATCAGCTTCATAATCTACGTGCGCAAATCTTGAAGGAGGTTTTCCAAATGATGACCAAGTTGAAAACCATTGAAGAACAATTGAACCAAGTTTCTAATACTTTCGAACGGAACTTGGAAAAGGTAGAAGACAGCTTGACTATTTAGCTTAAAATTCCTCAGCAAAAGTTAAGTGTTCTTCTAGAACGTCAGGTAAATTCCTTCAAGAGTTGTGTACTTGGATTATCAGGAGCTCTTGGAGAACAAAGCCCTTGTTCTTAAGTCACTTATTGAAGACATTGATGATGCTATGAGGCTATGAATGAAAGTTTTTCAGGATATGGTCTCTCATTGTCAAAAAGCTTCTTGCACCATCATGGGTCATGATGGAGAATTGTTGGTAGAAGAAAATGTTCTTTCTGATCTGCTGTTGAAGATCCGTCAAGAGTGGAAAAGTGAACCATTTTTAGCAGCATCCATTCAAGCCTTAGTGACTTATCAGGTTTACTTGCGGGAAATTCAGTTTTCTTTTGAGAGAAATAATGCCACAATCCCTCGTTGAAGCAATGTTATCATGAAAACCATGATCGTGGCCAAAAATACCAATGAACCGGATCTTGATGAGCTGCAAATGATCATCCAGAAGTTCAAAGGATTCATATCTTCACATGCTGCAGCTTAAGTGTTTCTCAACACTTAGTTGTATTTTTCTAGAATTGTAATTTCTTAGTGATAGTTTTTCTTTTGACAAGTTACATGTAAAAACCTTTTGTAAATTGCAAGTTAAGTCTCTACTTGCACTTTTGTAATTACATGTAAGGCAACTACAAGTTGTGTTTGGTTAGGACTGTAGTTGTAATAAGTCATAGTTAGTTATTGAATAAGTCTTGGTGGTTGAAAGAATTTCTCAAGTTAGTTGGGATCCTCCCACCTTTTTCTCACGACTCCTCTCCTATAAATACTTCAGCGGTCTATTGTAATCTGGATCTTTTTGGAAAGCAAGCAAAAACTTTGCCAAATTTACAGCAAATAAGTCTTTGATCTTTCCTGAGTGAATTTAAGAATTGAAAGAAATAGAAGGAAATTGCTCAAGCTTTGAGTCTTTGCGCTACATTCTTGAGTTTGTGTTCTATATTATCTTTCTTGCAAGTGTTTCTTCAAAGAACTTATTCGAATTTGATTTGCAGTTTTTGTGCTGTAAGTATTTGAGGTTAATATAAATTAGAATAAATATTCTTTTGAGAGGAGCTGTAAGTCTTTGTGCTTGCACTTGTTTTTAAGAGAATCTAGAAGCAGATTTTGTGAGAAATAGCTGAGTCTTTGAGCTTATACTACTTCCCACTGTTTTATGTAGAAAAGAATAAGATATTGCAATCTTTGAGCTGTTATAATTTGTTCTTGATAGCGTTAGTATAGAAAAGGGTAGATAGGACTTCATATAATCAAGACTTTGAGCTTGATATTGCTATCCCGTCCTGAAGGAAGTGACGGAAGTCTTTGAGCTTTCAGGAAACTTCATTTCCTTTCTCTCATTTCATTTGAAAAAGTTGTTACTGCTATTTTATGATTGCTATCACTTTTCTATGAAGAGAAAAGGATATTGGCTTTCTTGAAAGAAGAAGAAAGACTGTTGTCCCATCCCATTTTATTTTTACAGTTGTAGTTAGATAGGGGGAGCCTTCCATTAATTAGGAGAGTTTTACTCACACACTGTGGTTGAAACCACAAATTTTGTATATTTCCCCAAGTGTACAAAATTTTCAACCAACATGTTTATACAGCAGAACCAGTTGCCTTAAATCTTGATTGAAAACTTGTTTGTTCTTTTCGATATATCATTATTAACAATGAAGAGTCTAAAACGGATTCCAGGATATTGGCAACCCGAAAGTTACCATAAGGCTCAAGCTGAAAATAAAATAACATTGTTTCTTGATTTTACATATTTCTTCATTAAGAGGTCGAAAGACCCAATACAGCAAGATCAGTAGTTGTAAAAAAGTCAATATGGTATCATGTCTTTCACATTAATAAAAATGCTTGAACCAATGTAATGAAAAATAAAGGTTGGATCATACCGCCATAGAAGTATAGTAGGAACCTTCGGGATGTCAGGTGGGTAGGAAGTCCTTGTTCAGCTGAAAAGGAAACTACCTGGGGTTAAGAAATTTGTTTACAATCTATTACAGATATTTTCATATAGTCGTTAAATGATCGTTAATGTCAGTAGACATTAAGCAATTGGCTTGTTAGTTGGTCAGTGAACTAGAGAGTCAAATGGGCTCAGGTATATGTTACTATCTTATGATGGTCATTAATGACCATTATTGTCAATAGACAAGAAGTAGATGACTAGTTAGTTGGGATAGTTAACCAGAGAGTCAATTGGGCTCAGGTGTATGTTACTATCTTATGATGGTCGTTATGACTGTTGGTGTTAGTAGACATTAAATAGTTGGCTTGTCTAGATGGTTGGCAACCAATAAGTCAGTTAGACTCAAGAATTGATTATACAAGTAAATCAAGGGTGGTGAATACTAACAATATGTAAACCATGCTTGCAACTCTTAAAACCTTGGCCAAGGGGGTGCAGTGCTTTGCATGCGACCGTCAAATCACATGAATCAAATAGACCTCTAGTCAGAACGGTCATACTAGTTAGGATGTACCTATAGTGGGTGACCGACTAGTGTGGTGTAGATTTGTTGATGTGTTTTTTATGCACATGCGAACACAGAATAAAATACCTAAAAGGTACCTTATCCTCTCTTGAACAAAGTTCCCGACTGCTGAAGATCTCGCCAAAGGATCAGTCGGAGTAACTCCAAGGTTCTGTTATGTAAGATCTCTACGTGTGGATAAGCTCTCCACGGTATGATGTGATTTGCTGGAATCACAAGGGGACTTACACTTGATGACCTGAACGTCTGATTTGCTGGAATCACAAGTCCTATTTACTAACTGGAAGACAAACAAATGGCAAAAGATGTAGGGTTCAGGAAGTCTACTCTACTACCTAGAATGCGAGAAGATGGATGCATGACTAGGTGGAGTCCTACTGGGCTGGGTCTCACCATCAGGCTTGAACAATCTGACACCAACTCAGTGCGATCTTCTAAGGGATGCTTCCAATATGTTCAAATCGTACACCATTAGACACTGATCAGCATTCAAGATAATGCATGAACAATAAATGTGTAACGACTTAAGATTAAGCTCATTTTATGCCAGTTGACCACGCAAGGCGCACTTACCATCAGCAAGAGGTTAGTGGTTTGGATTAGGCAGCCTCCACGCGAGTGCATTCAACATTTTTTCTCCATTCAATCTAATTATCTACCATCTAGAATTAAAGATTCAACAAAAAACCATGCATATTGCAAGAAAGAACACATTTCACCTTAACTTCAATGAAAATGGAGTTCATTTACAATCTAGGCAACAATCTCTTGCCTTCTCCTAATCTACTCTAACTATTTCCTACTCTCTGACTATTCTGGCCTCTATTTACTAACTAATGACTATTAGCTAACTATTAGCTATTATTGACTAACTATTAACCCCCTATGAACTATTGACTAACTAATAGCCTTTACAAATGAGGAGCCAGGGCTTATATAGTGCCCACAATACAATTCAATGGCTTAGATCAATTTGAGATCAATGGCCAAGATTTTACAATAAACCCTAATTAGGGTTTGTTACAACAAACTTAATTCTGACCAATGAAATAATTGCATTATTTGGACACATGTCTTCTCTGGAATATTCGACCAATGGATAGTCAGGGTAGGTACATCGAAGTTAGTGCCATCTTTGAGGAGTCAGGTACATTGAATCTGGACATGCTGAAGTGGACCAACCCGACTGGAGGAGTGATGACTGGGATGTCACCTTGTCTGACACTTGGTTGATGCTCAATTTGGTGATGTTGAGAAGCTAACTTTAATTAACTCTTCTGAAACTATCTGCTTCTTCAACAGACCCTTGCTTTAACCTCATTTGTATTTGATGTACAGGATGGATGGTGTACCTTCCCTTCAAATGTTGGACTGGAAGAGGTCGTCCTTGTTGATGCTGGGCTGGAAAAGGTCGTCGTTGTCCTGGCTTGGTCTTCTTTCATAAAACAAACCAAAAGATGATTAAGGACACATGATAAATTCATTTCAACATAGCATTTTCTACTCAAATCATCAACAAAGAGATATTAACATGAAACTTGCCCAAGATTTCCTCCAGGAACAGACCCTATAAGAATTTCGCCCTGGACCCTTTGGAAGGGTCAGGAGCGAATTTTGCATTCCTGGCTCAAATTCTTCTCACCTTGTGATCATACTTGCTTAGATACATGCCCAAGGACGTCTTCATTCTCAACCAACACCAAGCTTGATGTAAATTTGGGGCAAAAATGGAGATTTTAAGAATTTCGCTCTTGACCCTTCGGAAGGGTCAGGAGCGAAATTCACCTTTCAAGACAAATTTCCAATCTTCTTCACCTCAATTCATCAAAACTCCTTCAGTTTGAATCTATTTCTCAACTTGCCAGCATTGGTTTGATCCTCACAAGGCGAAAAAAGGTCAATTTTGCTCAACAACATAGCCAGGGACAGGACCTATCCAGAATTTCGCTCTGGACCCTTTGGAAGGGTCAGGAGCAAAATTCTCTCTTGAGCTCAAAATTCACATTTTTTGAAGGTCCAAATCTCTCCAAGGCATTCCAAATAGCTTCTTTCACTGTAGTCCAGGCCTAGTTTTACTCAAATCTTGAAGGAAAAGGTGACTTTAGTGTTTTTCTCTCTAGACCCTTTGGAAGGGTCAGGAGCGAATTTCTTTGCTTGTAGCTCATTTTTCATCATTCCAACTTCAATCCAACTCACAAGGCTAGGAAATAGTTCTCTTCTTTCACCCAATCCAAGTTTGGTTTGATTTTGCAAGGCAAAATAGGAGATTTTAGGATTTTCGCTCTGGAAGGGTCAGGAGCGAAAATCTTATTTTAGGGCTATTTTGCCATCCTTTCAACTTCAAATCACCTCCAAGGCATAGAACATCTTGTCTCACTCCTCTCCAGGGTATAAAAAACAAAATCTTGTCTTGAATTGCAAGGAAAAGGGGGAATCTTAGAAATTTCGCTCTGGACCCTTTGGAAGGGTCAGGAGCAAAATTTTCATTAGGCTTCAAAAATTGCATTCTTGGCAACCAAAATCCACTCTAAGGTAAGCCAAATGCCTTCTTGCACCCTTGTCCAAGCTTGGCTTTGCTCAAAATTTGGAAGAAAAGATGATTTTAAAGATTTTCGCTCTGGACCCTTTGGAAGGGTCAGGGGTGAAAATCACTTCTAGGCTCAATTCCTACATCTTTCATGATTTATAGCAACTCAAAGTCACTCTTAAGGGCAATTTTCTCTTGATTTTACCTTATCCCACACTTGATCTAGCAAAAACTTGATAGCAAAAGAAGTTTTGAGAAAATTCGCTCTGGACCCTTTGGAAGGGTTAGGAGCGAAATTCTCATTCTTGACCAAAAATCATCATTTTTTTAACTTGAAATTTCTTTGCAAGGTAGAATTTCATCTTTTATTGCCCTAGGAACAAGGTTTCATGTCCAAGAAAGGTCAAAAGTAGGTTTATGAGGAATTTCGCTCTGGACCCTTTGGAAGGGTCAGGAGCGAAATTTCCTTTCCTGGCTAGAATCCTTCATTTTCACAACTTCTAAATATCCCCAAGGATGTCAACATGTTCATTCTTCTTCTCATCATGTCTTGGATACCAAAATTTGGCCAAATAAGGCAAGAAATGTCTCTTAGAGAGATTTTTGCTCTGGACCCTTTGGAAGGGTCAGGAGCAAAACTTCCCTTTTTGGTCCAAAATTCTTCATTTTCACATGCTTTCAAATCTTTCAAAGGCAACAAGAATGCCCAACCTTCCTTCCAAGATACCCTGCAAATCAAAAATTAGCCAAACTTAGGAGGAAATGAGCTTTAAGAGGATTTTCGCTCTAGACCCTTTGGAAGGGTCAGGAGCGAAATTTCCATTCCAGGCTAGATTGCTCACTTTTCAAGCTTCAAACCACCTCATAAGGCAAAATTAGATCATTTTCCAAGTTAGGGACAAGGTCTCTAGTCCACTCAAGGCAAGAAACAAGGTTTATGATGAACTTCACTCTGGACCCTTTGGAAGGGTCAGGAGCGAAATTCTCCTTTAGGCCAAAATCTTGTTCTTCAAAATCAATCAACTCCATCTCCAGGCAAAAACATACCCATTCATCCTCCATCAAGCCAACGCCTAGCCAAAATAAGGAAGAAAACAAGAGTTATAAGGATTTTCGCTCTGGACCCTTTGGAAGGGTCAGGAGCGAAAATCATAGTTTGAGCTTGATTCTTGACCTTTTGAACTCCATTTTTCTTCGAGAGGCAAACATAGACCTTCCTTCACGCATCTCCACCTTGGTCCTGATTCTTGCTAAAGGAAAAGTGAATGTTTTCAAGAATTTCGCTCTGGACCCTTTGGAAGGGTCAGGAGCGAAATTCTCCTTCTTGGCTAAAATCTTCACCTCATCCACCTTTACTCACCTCCTAAGGTTAGAACATGTCAAGACACCCCCAAACATGCCTAAGGAACTATGAAATCGGTCTTGACAAGTGATAAATTGAGGTGCATAAGGATTTTCTCTCTGGACCCTTTGGAAGGGTCAGGAGCGAAATTCCTAATCTTGGCCAAAATCCTGACTTCATTTTCACATTTCTCCATCCAAACAAGTGTTTTGCCCTCAAAAATGCCTAGGAACGAGTTGGTTCTCTAAGTTTGGGTCAAACTAGAATGTCTTATGGAGAATTTCGCTCTGGACCCTTTGGAAGGGTGAAGAGTGAAAATTCGGTTTGGACCCTTTGGAAGGGTCAGGAGCGAAATTTGACATTTTGGTCTCTCCGTCAGGATCATTTTATGGAATATAACATTTAAGTATAAGTCTTATACTTTAAGTTATATTCCATATATACTGTCAGGATGTTTGAGAGTGGTTTCGGACCTCCAGGAGTTTATTGCAAAATCCAGTTTTTGGAGGATTCTTCAGTTTTCCAGACTTAGTCAAATTTCAGGATCAGGACATTCCAGACTTAGCCAAATTTCAGGGCATTTAAAGATCAGGATGACATTCCAGACTTCATCACTCACCAACTTGACCTAGCTCATACCTTCAAAAGACAAAATTCCCTCATCAAGATTCAATGACCTCCTGACATCATAAGCAACAAGAGCAAAACCAGGCCCTAAGGAAGAATTTCAAAGAAAACCTAATTTTGGGGCCCCTTGGACTCACCCTGGCTCAAGCAAAGCCTGCCATCCTAGTGATCCCCTTGGTGACACTCATCCTGCAAAGGCAAACAGACAAAACCCTAAAAGACCTAGAAAGCAAAAAACAGGGGTCCCCATTTGCAATGGGGCGATGTGTGAATACGTCACAACAAGATTCTAAACACCAAGCTCAGATGGCAACTAGCCCTAGACCTTGGTGTGCCCCCTCATGAAGGGTAGGGCCACTTCTAAAAGGAAGGTGTGCGGGAGAATGCCAGGTCTATGGTTGGGAGGTTGTTTGCTGCTATATCTGGTAATTAAATAGCGGAAGTACTAATATAGATGACAATGCATACCAAACACAACAATAAAATATATCTTTATTCACACATGAAATTATTACAGAGAGGAAGACCAAAGATGGTCTACCAAGGATTACAATTGATCCGACTATACCATACTACCTTCCTTGGCACTACACAACATATTTAAAGGACCTGACGGTTGCCAAGAGGAACACAACTGTCAACCAACAGACACATAACTACCTGAGAGTGACAACCAACTTAATACAAATAATTAATACATTGTCAGGAAAGCAATATTATCAAACATAATAATTGGCATTTTATGCCAACTACATCATCCCTCCCAAAACAAAAAGTCGTCTTCCAGACGACAAGTAAACATCAAGTAATATTCGAGAAGACTAATGACAGGATTGTGGACAATGACCTATACAGGCGACCCCAAACTTGTAGTGCACTTGACAAATCAAACGGAGGTTTGCGGGAACTGCCCCCAGTGGAATCAAGGTGCAACCCCCCTTGTAGGGGTGTGGGGACAAGGCCTCGAGCAGGGTCAAGGAGCAACGCCCCCATCGCCAACACCAAATTAAGACCTTCAAAGCCACACAAAACTCCATGGCACACATCATTGTTTCTAATTTTTTAAGACACCAAAAACAATGCTAATGAAGCAAGAAAATAATGATTTCATATCAAAATTATGTTCAATTCATACTCTCCATTGAGATTCCAAGACAACGTGTTGGTCCACTCTGTGTTGAAGAGGTATGTGTTAAAGACGTATGTGTTGTGACGTTTTCACACATCGCCCCATTGCAAATGGGGACCCCTAATTTTTGGCTTAGATTAGGTCTCTTAGTTTGCTTAGCTTGGTAATAGTTTCTTTAGTTGTTAACCTTTATTAGTGAGTAAGAGATGTCAGGTTGAGGTCATGTTGTAAAATTGCTAGAGGTTGTAGGAAGTTGTCAATAATGTCAATATGTTGCAAGAATTGCCAAGGTTGTCAGGAAGGAGTCAAGGTGAATGAACTGGGAAATTCCCTTCTAGGCTTTGATTTTGGGAAAATAATGATTTTGAAGGAAATAAAATCTCCCTTGTATAATGAAGTCCCTCTCTTGTGCATTTGAATTTTCATCTTCAAGAAAGCAAAATTCTTAGGTAATGGACTTGGACAATTTATCTCCTCAAACAAAGAAGTCAATCAACTTTAGAGATCGAAAAAAATATTAAAGATCAATCAACCAGGTAAAAACAAAAAAATTTAACCTCCAACATCAAGCAAGAGCCTATGCATCAACTTAAGTTAATAAGGAAGGGGCATGCACAACAACTTCGGATCAACCCTCAAAATCAAGAAAGTCTTGCGGATCAACTTAGGTTGATAGGAAGCAAAATTTTCTAAGTGAAGACCTGTGGATCAGCTTAGGTTGATAGGAACTAAAATTTTCTAAGTGAAGGCCTATGGATCAACTTAGGTTGATAGGAAGAGAAAATTTCCTTAATAAAATGTTAAGCTTCCAAATCAAGGAAGACCTACGGATCAACTTAGCTTGATAGGGAGAAAAAGTTTCCTTAGTAAAATATTAAGCCTCAAAATCGAGGGCCTGCGGATCAACTTAGGTTGATGGGAAAGTGAAATTTGCTTAAACAAAATATCAACCATCAAAGAGAAGAAAGGAGATGTAGATCAACCTAGGTTAATAGGAAGCAAAAAATCACCTTAGTCAAATTTTAACCTCCTAAAACAAAGAAGAGGATACGCACCAACTTAAGTTAACAAGAAGGAAGATGCACACCAATTTGAGTTAGTAAAGAAGAGTACAGATCAACTTAGGTTGACATGGAAGGTGGAGAAAATTAAACCACATAAACAAGGAATTAAATGCCTTTGCAAGCTGGAAATGACCAATTTGGTGGACTAAATAAGGAAGGCAATTTTATTAAAGGATTAAAGGAAGGCGAATTTAATCAAATGTTTGTTTATAGTCGGCTGAAAGAAGGGTGAAGGAGTGTGAATTTAGTTACAACTGAACAAACGTTTTTTTTAAAGCCAAGTCGGCCTTATTTGGAAGTGAAAAGGTGAAACCATTAGGGATGCAGCATGTTAGTGATATACCATCAGTCGGTCTCCTTCTAACCGACTATGCAGATCAAAATTGTGAATGGCCTGTCGGCCTTACACATTTTGTATTTTGATTAGGCATGATTAATCATAACTATACCTTAACGTATGTGTATGCTTAATAAGGAATTAGTAAATAAGCAATATTGTGTTAAATTAGTATATATCCAGTTAATCATTAGTTAGTAATATTTGATAAGTGACAAACTAATGATTACCCATCATCCTATTGGAAGCGTGCGATTACAAACTACAGTCACATCCTTCCAAGGACAGTCGACTCCCTTCGGGGAATACTTATGGACAGTCTCGGCTTCATTTGCTGACTAAGGAAAACACTAAGGTTGGCGAGTAGCATACATTGAGAATAATATCAGATCGAATAGGATACAACAATATAACAAAATATGCAGATCAATAAAAATTAGAGTGCTCGGGGGAGAAGAATATATCGTCTATGGTTGGGAGGGCAATAAGAGTTATTGCCCATGGTTAATCGAGCATACTAGAAAAATAACATGGTATCAGAGCAGGTTCCCTACCAGCCTGTGAGGATTCATGAATAAATAGAATGTTTGATATTCTCTGTTAATAATATCTCTCAGGAGTTCCTCAGATTTACTAGCTCTGGATGAAAACTTGGGAGCATCACTTTCAGCAGTGGAAGATCTGTTATACGTGATACTTGGAGAAACTATTCAAGTTTCTAAATCTGGACGGTCATGGAGAACAAGTTCGTGCCGGTTGAAAGGTTTTCTATATTTATTTGAAAATTAGTGGGAGTTCTTCTATGTGTAGCATTGCGTTGGAATTTTGTGTACGAATGTGAAGAGACTTTAACTTATGACAGGATTTCATTTGGTGTACCAATATATTATTCGGCGGTGATGAAATGTTTATCGGGCAAGTTTGTGGAAGTTTAATAGGAAAAAGTTTGAATCAAATATTTCATAAATATTAGGACTCAGAGTATAGGTTGAGCCACGATGTGTAAATCGCCCTCTCCCATTGGATGAGCATTTGTACGCTTTGTGGCTGTGCCTGTGTGAATACTTGTTCAATTCATTGAGTTGCATCGAGGATCTGGTATCATACCGAGACTGCGGTAACAACAGCATTTGAGAAGCAATGGATTGGAACGTGGTATGAGTGTCGTAAATTCTGAACCTTAATATATTTAGTGTCGGAGCCTGTTGTGACCATTTCACACATTGCCCCATTAAAATGGGGACCCCCTCTTTTTGCTCGTTTTGCTCGCCTTTCTCTTCGTTTTTTAGGGTTTTGGTTTAGTGTGTCAGTTGTCTGGATTAGGGTCAAGCCTTAGGGTTCCCGTTTTGACATTTTCAGGCCAGAGTCCAGTCCGTCTTGAGAGTTTTTGAGCTTCCTCCCGTAGGATGCAGTTTTGAAATGAAGTGAATTCGCCAGAGGTCCAGTAAATTTGCCTAAGTTCAGTCGGAATTTTGAGTGCAAGTCTAAATTTGTCTAAGTGTTAATGATGAGATTTTTGATTTTGTTTGATTGAATGATTTTGACTAAATTTTGGAATTTTGATGATTGATTCTGGGCATTGGAAAGGTCTTGTTGTTGCCTTGTGGAGTGACTAAACCCTTGAAATCATGATATTTTGGCCTGTGGAAGCAAAATCGCTCCTGTCCCTCAGTGAAGGACCGGAGCTTGTTTCTCAAAATTTTACTGTCTCTGCAGGATCAAGACGAATTTCGGATTGGAAGTGATAAAGGGAGGCATGTTCTTTCCGTTGAATATAATTTGAAGAATTTCACAAGCATGGAAATGTGCCAGGAGCAAAAATCGCTCCTGTCCCTCAGTGAGGGACCGGAGCTTAAAATCCAGCATTGCCTTGTCCTTGCAAGATTTCTACAATTTCGCGATTTGAGGAGAACCAAGGAAGTGCATTTTATCAGTTGAATATAATTTGAAAGCACTAACATGAGGAAAACTTGGCCTAGAAACTAATTCGCTCCTGTCCCTCAGTCAGGGACCAGGGCGAAATTTCATGATAGCTCCTATCCCTCTCCCAGGGACCAGAGCGATTTTCCTCATAGGGCAAAATTCGAGTGAAGATCAAGTAAGTTTTGAGTTTGAAGCAAGTAAAGGAGGTATAATGAACCTGTTGAAGCCAAATTGAAGATTGAAAGATGCCTGATGAACTCCATATTGGCCTATTCGCTCCTGTCCCTCAGTCAGGGACCAGAGCGATTTCCTCCTTAGATCAATTTCTTGCCAAGTTAAAACGAACTCCAGGCCAAAGATGAATGAAAGGGGGCACAACGAGTCCATTGAAGATAATTTTGGAAGTTGGCAAAGTGTGATTGAGCTTGAAAATGAAAATTCGCTCCTATCCCTCAGCCAGGGACCAGGGCGAAATATTAGTTATATGGCTTTTCCTCCAAGTTTTAAATCACTCCAAGTCAGGGTACAAGGAAGCATTGATGTCTGGAGTGCCTCGACAAAGAATGAAGTTACAAAGATCGCCAAAGATGAAGGAATTGCACTATATGCTCAAGTTCGCTCCTGTCCCTCAGTCAAGGACCAGAGCGAAATTTCTAAACATGCTTAAGTTTTGAATGATAATCACGTTTCAAGTGTTCAAGAGGGATCAAAGGACACCGTTTTACATTGTGAAGGCGATTGCAAGTTGATAGAAACAAAGATGAGCCCAGGATACCAAGAATCGCTCCTGTCCTTCAGGCAAGGACCAGGGCGATATTCATTATACTAGCCAATTCTTTCAAAAATCACGCTAAGTCAAGGACGTACAAGGTTGCACAAAGTCTAAGGTGTCTTGAGAAGATGATATGCGAGGGAGTTAAACGTCAAAAGGTGATCAACTAGAGCAAGGAGACAAAATCGCTCCTGTCCTTCAGGCAAGGACCAGGGCTATATTTACAAAATCACTCATTTTCTTCCAAAGATCACGTCAAAGCAAGATTATATAAGGATGAAAGCGTCATTTGGAAGGCGATGAACAAGAAGCTAAGGTTAAAAATGATGAGTTTTGGCTAGAATACAAGGATCGCTCCTGTCCCTCACCAAGGGACCAAGGCGAAAATCATTCAAACATCAAATGTGCCTCGTAAAAGCCAAGTAAAGCAAGCGTGGAATGGAGGGATGGCGTTGTTGCTTGCCTCATGATGAAGATTGGTGATCGAAGAAACAAAGATCAAGGAGAACACAAAGTTCGCCCCTGTCCCTCACCAAGGGACCAGGGCGATATTGACCTTAAGAGGCATTTATCCACAAAATTGAATCGATCAAGTTCGAGTTTCCCAACGAAGGTGTCAGTTTCAACGAAAAGAAGGTGATTTTGAACGTAAAAGGCAAAAGGATCAAGGTTAAAGTGCTAATTCGCTCCTGTCCCTCTCCCAGGGACCAGAGCGATGTGGTTTGTACCCTTACCTCTCCCAAATTTTGGCGCTAACACAATTCTTAAGTTTTATTAAATGCTAAAAAATGGATAAAATTTGAACATTTAATTAATAGCATTTAAAATTTGCGCATGAGCATTTATTAATTAATTTTGCCTATTTAAAAAATCGAATTAATTAAAAAACGAAGGCATTTAATTAATTAATTATTATTTTAAATAAAATCAAATTGGGGCGCTTGGATTTTAAATTTTATATTTTTACAAAGTCGGCCCCTAATTTTATTTAAAATTTGTTTTTTAAATTGCTTTATTTACAAAGTCGGCCTATGGGGATTGATGAGGTAAGCGCCTATAAAGGGGAGAGGTGATATTGCATTTCAAATCACCATTTTATCATCTTTTCATATGCGATTTTGGAGAATAAAGGAGAAGTGCGAAACATCATCAAGGGGAGTGTGAGTTTGGTTGAAGTTGAGTGAACTTGCCAAGATCACGCCAAAGACCCCCCAAAGGTAGCGAAATTGTTAAGGAGGTGTTCGCTTGAGGAAGATCACGTTGAAATCTTCAAAACTCCAATTTTTGTCTAGACAAATCGCCTTATTTTGCATTTTTAGGGTTAGCTCGCAAGAGAGGTATGGCGAAGATCCCTTGTCTTAACTTTGAATTTTGAAATTTTGAAATTCCATTAGCTCAATCGAGTTTAGGAAATGATAACTCAAAGACTTATCATGAAGTTTCCTAAATTCAATCTCTAATCTAATCTATGTTAGACATTGCAAAATCTATTACTTATTATGAAATGTTGTGTAGGTATCAAGATGGCGACTCCCAGGCTCGAAAGATCTACAAGTCGAAAGACTCTTCTCAAGGAAAATCAAGCCAGATCAAGGACGGTCTCATCAAGGACGATCAAGCAAAGATAAGGGCAACCTCCTCCAGCCTAGCGTTGACAAGGCAACCTCTTCCAATCCAGCATTCCAAGGTGAGGTACATCAATCATCCTGCGAATCAAGGACAGAAGGAGTTAGAACAAGAGCTAATTAAAGATAGCTTCTCAACGACATCAAATTGAATATCTACCAAGCTACAAGTGTCAGACGAGGTGGCATCCTAGTCATCACTCCTCCAGTCGGATTGGTCCACCTCAACAATGTCCAGGATCAATGTACCTAATTCATAGAAGGTGGCACGAACTCCAATGTACCTACCCTAGCTATCCATTGGTGGAAATTTCTAGAGAGGACATGTGTCCAAGCAATACAATTTTATCATTGGTCAAGCATTAAATGTTATGTAATGGTTGTAACAAACCCTAATTAGGGTTTAGGTGTCATAATCTTGGCCATTGATCTTATTTTGATCTGGACCGTTCATGGTAATTGAGGATGCTATTTATACCCTCATTTCTTTCATTTTTGTAACTAGAAAATTAGAAGATCAGATTATTGATGTATTAGGGAGAGATTAAAGTGTAGAAGCAATTTACTTTTGTAGTTAGATTGAGCTTTGAGAAAGGAATTCAAACAATTGTTGTACATGATGGCTTTGAGATCAATAAAGTATTGAAGTTATGGTATTTTGTTGCAACTCTCTTGGTTATCTTCATGGTTGTTCAATTTTCTTGAATCATTCTCAATCAAAGTAGTGTGTTAATTCAAAGGACAAAGTGTTGGACTTGACCTCTGGTAGGATTCGCTTTCCAAACCACTAGCTTCTTGCTGATTGTAGGAACGCCTTGCGTGGTCGACTGGAGATATTTGAATCGCTTAAACCTTCAATCATTGTTGTATCTTGGATATGTAACTTTGTGATAGTGTCCTTGATCTTTGATGTATTGAAAAATCATTTGTTACCTTAGAAGATCGCATCAATTTCAATTGAGTTGTTAATTTATGGCAATATTGAAGTTGGTAGAATCTCACCAAGTCTTGTCCACATTGAGTCATTCTTAGGGTTAGACTAGATTAGACCTCTTGCAAACCCTATCCTTTTGATTTTTTTTTTGAAAGCTTGTTTAGTTTAGAAAAATCTTCGGCAACGTAAGGCCCCTTGATGACACAACAATCACAACGACCACTGGTGCTTATCCACACGTAGAGACCCTACTAAAAAGAACATTGGAGTCATCCTAACTGATCCTTCTTGCGATATCTTCAGCAGTTAGCGACTTTATTCAAGAGAGGATAAGATGCCTTTGGGTATTTTATTCTGTGTATGATTGTGTACAAAATACACGTCAACAGAGCCTTAATCAATTCCTGGAGCATTATTTCTTGTGATTGAATTGACCATTAACAGCGGCCTGGCATTATTGGAGACCGGCTAATAAATACAGAATGGCAGAAAAAATGGTATGTGTGGTTCCTTGACTTAATGTGCGGCGTGGTAATGGAAGTTTCGATGCCTGAAGATAGAACCTGTTATATTGTTGTCGGACGGTAAATATGACAACGACAGTGACATGATTTTTCCAGTTGACGGTAGACTCTATGAATCCAATATGAGCATAGGGAAAGTCTCGATGAACTGAATTTGCAAGGGGGGTGTTCTGAATTGTATCTTATTGAAAGCAATTACGAACCTGAAGGAACGTATTGAATCATCCTCAAACGCCATTCTGTCTGTGTGCTGAAGTCAACTAGCATTATCAGGCTGTTTGTGAAGTTACTTAGCAGTCAAGGACGTTGTCCTTTATATGAATCAGATTCTGTCAACCGCCACAGAAACTAAAACTGAAACTGGGAGTGAACTGTTTGTCAAAATGTCAATTGCAAAACAAACTAAGATTTGGTAAGTGATTGTCGGAAACTGGTCAAAACTTAGCTAGGGTTATTACACTATCATAACAGATATCCCTTGAGCCATTACTTTGAAAACTATCGTCCTGGGCATTTCCGTGTGGTAATCATCTACATCAGAACGAGTTTTTGCCTATTGTGCCCCTACCTGAAAAATTGTTAACGTGAAGTTTTGAGACTTGGAGATACTGAAAGAGATCAAGCACATATATGTGAACTTGCCGAAGAGTGTTGACGAGTTGCACTGAGGCTTTCTGACTCCACCTCGTGAGGCTTCTTATAGAAAGTCAACTCCTCTTGAGTTGAGGACATTGGGAAAACAGAGGATTCCAAGTTTTGGCACAGCTATACGAGGTAAAGTGTCAACTGAACAAAGATCAGGATAATCAATTCATTGGCGCCAGCTCTCAGCTGGATAATTTGCGTGAAGACTCTCCTAGTTGTCATGGAGTCTCTCAGCTTCGTGGTTGGGGAATAGGTGAACAAAATTACAATAAATTACAACATGGTCTATGGTTCGAGATCATTATCTATTCGGCGATTTTATCATTGAGGTTGTGGTACTTATGGATGTCAGCATCCACTGTGATAGTGCCTTGCTGCAGATAGCATTGTGGATCAGTTTCATATCATTAGAATTTGGCTCATGTGTTGGCACAGTGTATCCACTTCTTTGGCCTGCAGTAGTTCTCCTTTATTGGTTGTGGAGTTTACAAAGATTGTGTGTTCCATCCTTATGGCTAGCGATCTGATTGGCAGAAGGGCTTCACTGATGGCCCAGTGACTTCATGGCCATGCTACTTAGTAAATTATCGGTGGCTACAGTCTTTATTGGAGATTACAGCACCTGGATCATGGTGATTCTTGGCTTGCGCTTTGCTTCTACAGGTCTAGTCATTCTAAGAGGAGGAGATTTGACCTGGAAGCGCATTAGTCTCTTATCTAAACGTGTGAGATTTGTGTTGGCCTACTGTCACTACTTTGTTCCAGCACATATCCTCTGTGACCTGCACCTACGTTATTCCTAGTGGGGATCAGTAGTGTTTGGTATTTTTTATCAGCAAATGGCTGCTCGTCATTGCATCGTGAATTTTTGCAGATTGAGAGGTGTGGACCTGCGTATCTAACACTTGGATACTTGTTCGATGCATTGAAGCTTGCAGTCATGGGACTGAGTTGGTGGCACATAATTGGAGACGGTTCTTCGAAGAGTTGGAATTAACATTCAGAGGGAGTCTGACAAACCTACAAAAGCAACCTTGGACAAGAAGGTCAAGAGGTTGATGTTAGTACTTGAAGCTTCAGAGGGAGCAGCTAGAGGATCTGCTTTATTTGATTTCCAAGGATCTTGGTCATATTGGTTCAGAAGGAGTGGACCATGTCAAGATGGTTTCTCTAATGATCAACAATCAGAGGACTATGATCCATGGGATGGAGTCCTATGTATGTAGGCTGAAAGGCCTTTATGCTAGCACCTAGGTCATAATATTCCTAAATAGTTGGATACTTGATGAGGTTGAGGTTCACCAAGAGTGATGCAGACTCCAACCTTGTATTTCATGATAGAACAAAGCATGTTGAGATCAACTATCACTCTATTAGAGATATGGTGCAAAAGAATGTTATTCAGTTGAACTACAATATCACTTAAGAACGGACAGCCAATATTCTCACCAAGCCTCTTGCCAAAGTGAAGTTTGTGCCATAGTTTGAAGACTCATGGACTTGCCAAGGACTCGCGAGGTGAGTCCTAGCGAGTCCATCTGAAAGACTCGTGAGTCTTTTGCAAGGACTCGCGCGAGTTTTTTGCACGGACTCGCGGGTCTTTCAGATGGACTCGCGCGACCCAAAAATACATCATTTAAGCTTTAAAAGTGAGTTTTTTAAAAAAAAATTGCCTTCATTTGGCATAACTAAGGGAGTGTAAAATAAAAGAAAAATAACACCTGACGCCTTTATAAAATAATAAAATGACCTAGGTGCCCCTTGACCCCAACTTGGGGGCGCTGCCCCCAGACCCCGTCGAAAAATATAGGGGGAAACTGCGCTGATGGAAGTAGGGAAAATTTAACCTCCAAGTTTGATTAGGCTCCATATAACAACATAATTAGCATTGAAGAAATCTTGGTATTATACATTTTAGAGTTGAAAGTTTGAAACTATGAGTATGAATGATGAAATTTCAAATATTGTGCGTTTGTAGATCATATGACATGTGTAATGTTTCAATTATGGCTCTTATGTTCTCTAAATGCATTAATTTCTTTATGTTTTTTTGTAAAACTGCGGTTTTTTTTTTGTCGAGTCCTTGCCGTGTCTTTCACGAGTCTGAGTCCGAGTCCAAATTTTTGGTTTTCCAAGTCCGTGGCGAGTCCGAGTTTTAAAACTTTGGTTTGTTCATTTTTGAGACAATCTTGGAGTTGTGGAGAATGTACCCCTTGATGAGAGGGTCTCAGCATCAGAGATTTCTTGAGATGTATGCATTCTTCTCTGTGGGAGAAGTTTGAGGTGTCGACCCTTGTTCCACCCTTCGGGAGTAGCCATGGTGGATCCAACCTCTGAGATGAGTCATGGTGGATGTCATGTGTGTGATGCCATGACAACATCACGTGATAGAGTCTGTGATGATTTTCTTGTACTTGTGTGTTTACCCTCTGGATAAGCCATGGTGAATATCATTGTGAGGTGACGATCTCACAATGATGAACACTTGTGCATCTTACCATCATTGTGAGGTGACGATCTCACGATAATGGTTGATATCACGTGAGGTGATATCTATGGATGAGCCAAAATGGTGGATATCACGTGAAGTGATATCTATCGATAAGCCATAATGGTTGATATCACGGTGAGGTGATATTTTTCCTTCCCACATATGGATGTAGCCATTGTGGTCAAATATTACAATGAGCTAATGTGACTTGTAGAGATCAAGAAGGATTCCCCCCTAGCTAAGAGGGAGTGTTAGTGATATAGGGTAAATCGGTCTCCTTCTAACCGACTATGCAGATCAAAATGTGTGAATGGCCTATCGGCCTTACACATTTTGTATTTTGATTAGTCATGATTAATCATAACTATACCTTAACGTATGTGTATGCTTAATAAGGAATTAGTAAATAAGCAATATTGTGTTAAATCGGTATACACCCAGTTGATCATTAGTTAGTAATATTTGATAAGTGACAAACTAATGATCACCCGTCATCCTATTGGAAGGGTGTGATTACTAACTACAGTCACATCCTTCCAAGGACAGTCAACTCCCTTCGGGGAATACTTATGACCAGTCTCGACTTCATTTGCTGACTAAGGAAAACACTAAGGTTGACGAATAGCATACACTGAGAATAATATCAGATCGAATAGGATATAACAATATAACAAAATATGCAGATCAGTAAAAATTAGACTGCTTGGGGGAGACAAATATATCGTCTATGGTTGGGAGGGCAATAAGAGTTATTGCCCATGGTTAATTGAGCATACCAGAAAAATAACAAAGCATATAAAATGGAGGAAGAAAGCGCCAGTTCTTGCAAATCAAACTCAGAATTCTCAAAGAAAATTCGTATTAAAATATTCTCAAGTTCGCACACAGCCAGCAGGTGGTAGAAGTCGAAATTCAATCAAGTCTCCAGCATTGAAAGGAAAAACTGAAGGGAAAAAAATATCGGAAGAAGAAGCAACATAGAAATCAGATCTAGGGTTATAAAGTCAGCCTTAGGGTTATGAAGATCAGACCTAAAACGCAGAGCGAATTGGAGGCAGACCTAGGAAAATAATAAGCGAGTGCGGACTTGAGTGAACTAAAGAGACAAAGATTGGACAAAACAATAATCAGAGATAGTGCGAATTTGTCAAGACCAGTTTTGGTGTAATTTTGGGTTGTTTTCATCGCTTTTACGAGACCTGATTTGAAGGACATTTTAGTGACTTCGGAGCAGATCTTAGATGCAGAATTCATCAGATTCTGGAGTAATTTCCTTATACTTGGAAGCGAATTTGAGTATCAAACATCAGTGCAAATTTATAAGGTCTGATTTGAACGGAATCTGGGAAACATTTGTATCTGCTTTGATGTTGATTGAAGCAGAATTATCAGCAGCCCTAATGCGAGTTAAGAAGACCTGATTCTGATTTCCAGAATCAAACCTGCATCATATCAAAGTCGGCCCTAATAAGCAGATTGATGGTGATTTTAAAGAAAACCAGATCACAAGCTAATCAATTCAAAATGAATCAATTTCACACCAGGAACAAATCAGACCAGAAGTCTTTCATTTTCAGGCCTGTGTTAGCATTTGCAGTCCTAAAGTGATCATTTCCAGATTTTATAAGGTCTTTGAGAAGTCAAAATCATGATTTAATGTTGTAATTTTAAATGCCATTTAATTAATTTCTACTTTCCTTCTTTCAGGTTTGATGCAAGCAAGAAATGGGAAACATGAAGCACTGAATGAAGAACTTTTCCACCACATGGCAGGGGCAACACTTACAAGATTCATTCTTCAACATGGCGATTCAAGAGGAAGATCACCAGCAAAGAGCACAAGAATAAGGTTTTACAATATAGGGAGGATGAGGAAGTCTACAACTTCAAGAAAAAGGTCAAGACGCACATTCAAGGCTACATCAAGGAAGATGAGGAACTTCAGCCATTATAATGCAAGATCAAGATCCAAGCTAGGGAAAATGAACATTCAAAGTGACATGAAGACTAAATATTCATCAAAGTCTACTTTTCAAGACAACAACATATCACAAATCCAAGGCAAGGAATCCCAAGATCAAAGAAGGTTAAGGAAGAAAATACTTCATGATTCAAAGGCTGAGATTGTGAATGCATCACAAGGAGGAAAATTTCCAAGTTAGAGTAAAGAAGAGTGAACATGATCAAGGAACGGAGATAGTTTCAAAAGAGGCCAATGCGGCATCCTATTTGCATTCAAGCCAATCAAGTTACTTCCACATCAGCAAGTCCAAGTTCAATGAACCTAATTCATCTCATGGTGGAGCAAGTGACACATGGCACCTCATCAAATACTATTTTATGTACCTGACCTCAATTCTCATTGGTTAGAAATCAAGATGGACATGTGTCCAAATTATTGTAATTATTTTATTGGCCAAAAGGAAGTTTGTCGTAACAAACCCTAATTAGGGTTTTATTGTAAAATCTTGGCCATTGATCTCAAATCAATCTAAGCCTTTGAATTGTAATGAGCTCACTATAAAAGCCTTGAATCACTCATTTTTAAAAGGTTAACAAGAGTAGAATAATAGTGGAGTAATAGATAATAGTTCATAGATAGCAATTAGAATAGAAGTTAGATTAGGAGAAGGCAAAGATTGTTGCCAAGACTTTGTTGTAAAGAGCATATGATTTCATTGAAGCTATGATGAATTTGATCTGTTATTTCATTAAGTTGCATGGTCTCTACTTCTCAATTCATTTTCATGTTGTTTAGATGAATGAAAGATCTTTGTGCATAATCAATGGTGAAAGTCATATATATATATATATATACCACTAGCAATTTGCTGATTGTAAGTTTGCCTTGTGTGGTCAACTGGAATCGTTAAATGAGCTTAACTTCAATTGCTATTCACATTTTGATATGCATTGCCTTGATGGTATCCTTCTTGTTAATAGTGGTTAGAAGATTCCACTAAGCTTTGTGGAGTTGTTCCTTTGCATGTCGAAGCAAGGCTTAGTTGAAGTTCACCAAAGATTGTCCATTGTTCCTACATTCTTAGGATTAGATTAGACTTCTTAAACCCTATTCTTTTGCCCCTTTTTAATCAAGTTAATTTCCATGTTCCAGCAACTTCCAAACATTCAACATTCAAGTATTCAACGTAAGTCCCCTTGGATTACCAACAAACACATCAAACCATTGAGCTATCCATACATCATGACCTGACAATTGAAACCTTGGAGTCGTCTCAGTTGATCACATTATTTAGCATCCAAGAAGATTTTGATCAAGAGAGGATAGAGTGCCTTCGGTATTTTATTGTGTTGCATTGTGCATAAAAACACATCAATAGTATGGAAGGATGGCAATGAAATAACCGTACGGTGTATGCCCAAAAATTATACCACATTCTGTTTGGTAGGGTCTACCCCATAGGGCCCAAGTGGCACATCCATGTACAAATTGTAACATTTCCTCACGTACGGCTCACTCATGTACGGTAAAGTTTGTACGACTAGACTCCCCCTACATACAAAATCTTCAGCTTGTTTCTTTTGTAATAACCACCCCTTCCACCACGACAATTTTTTTTTTTTTAATTACACTTAGCATCCATTACAAAATTGATCAAATAATCATCTTGCATTTATTATAGCGTCAATTCTAAAACTCCTCTAGTCACCACAGTGGTGGAAACCCAATGACACAACATTGTTATATACTTTTGATCAAAGTATTAGCCTTCCATAATTAGGGTCATTCCCAAACCCAAGCCTAAGCCTCGAGTATTCACTCCTGATGATCGAACCTACATATCTTCTTAGAGGGAGTCGGAGGCTTTGTAGTTAGCATTCAGAGAGAGTTTTCTTTCTTCCCTTGATGAGATCTTGATCCCTCTCTAAAACTTGACAACTAATTAAGTGAACCTATTAACTTAGTATCATTGCAAGAAGAGATACACATTGCCATCAAGTGTCGGTTCCATAACCAAGAGTACCTGATAATTGGTGTTCAATGTGGACATATACACACATGGGTCATATCACATCATCTACACTTGGTGATTATCACAATCACATATACACAAGGAAATATTTCTTAGACATTACAAGTTCACATGATGGCTAGCTCCAACATACATCACATAAACATTAGTGACTTTCTTATACAAACATTACAAATGATGGTGGTTGTCTCATATATATACATCACAAGATATAAGTGATTGGCTCATTTACAAGCTTCACGGATAAGTGTCTGGTTCATATTCATGCATCACAAGTTAATAGTGATTGGCCCATGTACATGCAACAATAGATAATAGTGATTGACTCAAGTACAAGCATCACATATAATAACAATTGCCTCATATAGGCATCGCAGAAACAACATGACTGACTCATCCTCAATGCCTAACTATCTCCTGTCCATAGTGCATCCTAGATAGAGAAGGAATGTCGATGCACTGTGCACTACACCGTGGGTCCCATTCTTCTCCCTGGTCATTTGCACCAACGGATTTGGGTAGAGGACTCAGTGCATCCCATACTACATCGTGGGTCCATCCTCAACCCAATAGGGTCAAGTATACCATCAAACAACCGAGAAGAGGATTTAATGCATCCCATACTACACCACAGGTCCGTCCTCAATCCCAAGGATTTTCACAAGTAGTGAACCAACATAGCCCGATGGATTTTGACTTCAGTCACCTAAAGGCCACTAATGACAAGTCTATCCATCTAGGAAGAAGTAGCTTCCGACATATACCACTTAGTGACCTTAGTGATATTGTCAACTATCTTCTTCACAATCTCGGGTAACACTTGGCATCGATCACCCCCATGCTAGGTGACTGCCAATGAACCCTCCTGATACGACGATTAGCTTTGGTTACCGCTACCTGCATGGTAAGGTAACTACTCGTGCAACCATTACCATATCAAATCTCGGATAGCCCTTAGCAATCCTCCACTTCCGTGAACCCAGTGAGTGTTCGCTGATCCAACAATACAACAGTAGCTCTAGGCCTTTGCCATTGGCACGATCCAATGACTCGACCTACTAACTATTACCGTATCATGTCCAGGGTAGTCTAAGCAACATCACCTCCGTGAACCAGGTGATTCCCGACTAATCACTTGCAGTAGCCCAAACATCGATCATTGGCACAGTCCAATGATTACCTATCTCTGCATAAATATCCAGCGGTTCACACTTGTGGGGGGGTCATACACATCAAGATTCACAATACTAGACAAATAGATAAGTACAACACAATCAAGTTACTAAGGAGCCTATAACTCTAGGTTTAACTTCACAAACACATGATACAATTATAAAGAACCAACACAAGATGGCCTCATCTCATCCTATACCCTTAAGCAATTATTGACTGTATGGTAGTCAACCCATGTTCACTTCCTTGAACTTGCTATTCGATGTCACATTACATAATATTACACTTATTTGATTTAATAAAATCTTTCATAATCTTTTAATGCCTAATCAGCCTCATTTGAAGCCTACTAAAGAGGATAGGTCGATAGGTTAGGAACAACCTCGAACCTTGGAGTTATTCCCCCCTAGACCCTACCCCTACGGACTTGAGGTCATAAGGGCATCCTTCACCCAAGGACCGCCTACGTTCCCGCTTCCAAACGGGTCAGAGTCGCACGTAGTTCTCCTTACAAAATTTCTCTCAAAGGATGCCTAAGCACAAGTTCCCCTAAGCATAGTTTCATTTTCATGCAATAACGTTCGTTTTAGAGACTTCAATTGTTAATAACACTTAAGAATATAGAGAGGAAGCCAACCCTATTTTTATAGAATGTAATATTCCCACAATTTTTTTTTTATTTTTACAGCAAGATCACAATCCCACCAATCACTCGTTAGGGTTAGAATAATGTAATCCAAACAACCGAAAGGAACCCTACACCTTTTGATCACCAAGAGCCCAAACTAGGAGGGTGAGAGCATACAGGTAGGAGGGGATTGTTAGTAGCAAACTGCTGAAAGTACTGATTACAATAATGGGCAGCAAGCCAGCCCCTTCTGCTTAACCAGCAGGTAAACAAGATACTTGGCAATAAACCAACCAAGGCAATAAGAGCACACTCAGCACTAATCACTCTACCACAATGTTTCAGTGGGAGGACTGAACACGACAACAAATCTCAACTCGACCGCTTATGCAGCGGGAGGACCATTACAAACAAATATCACTCAACCACTTATGCAACGGGAGAATAGAATTACAATTATCCAATGAAGGCGGCATGCCAGCCTCTTCCACTTTTCAGCGGGAAATACAAGTATAAAGTAGGAATAATTGACTATTCAGTACTACTAAAATCAGCCTTACAATAAGTGTACCTACATTACACTGTTAGCATCCAAGAAGCATTACATTCTCAATGTTATCAAAGAAATGATCTCAATCAGCTACAATGAGAACTACGGAGATGACAAGTGAAAACCACTACTAACACCAATTCTAAAATTTGGGAAATGCCTAGAAAATTCACCAAACCAGCAAGCTAAGGACACACTAAAATGCTTACAAATCATTCAAAACAACTCCGAATTGCATGAGAACGGAAGCAAACATATGGGAAAAAATAGACGATGAGATCCAAACCTCAAACCAAGCACACGAACACCACAAACACTCAGCACGTAACCTGAGGTGTCACCAAAATGGTACGGCCAAGCTGAAAATTTTGATTTGCAACTAAAAATCTGAATCTCCAAATCTCAATTTGCAAATTTGTGAACCTTATCGCCCAGGGAGTACAGATAGTTAGAGTGGATGCCCAGAATGATGCTCTCAGCACATAGGCAGCTACGAATAAGACTCACTTCCAGCCAAAAATGCACCAGCAACACCAAAAACACAGCAGCAACAAAGAAACTCCAAAACACACACTGGAACTGAATCAAGCACTCCAAAAAACTTCACCCAAAATCAACTTTCCAGCTAAGTAGTGTGTCTCAAGTACAAAATTGAAGCAACTAGGAAGCTCTTCTAACTTCAAAGTTCGGTCACTCACCATTCCGGCACCATAACGATGTAAATTCTCAAGATCATCAAATGAGAAGCCCATACCTTGTACTTATAGATATCTCCCTCTAAGATTCAAATGCAAATGGCGCCCAAATTCATCTAAAACTCACTTCATTTCATTTCATGTCAACTCAAGACATGGCATCCCCATTCCAGCCTCCCTAGTCGAACTTTATCAAGGTGCACAAGTTCGAACTTTGAGAAAATAACATTAAGTGTTAAAATGACTTCATTTGGACGCCCACCTGACTTAGGAAAATAGAATGGGATTTTGGATAAATAACATAATTTTCCTTCCTAAGTCATTCCTCCAAAATATAATCAGTAGAAATAATTAAATATTAAACTTTCGAATAAAGTAATAATATTTAATTACAATTAAAATCAACCACTGATTGCTGCCAAATCAACCATGTGAATGGAGGTGCAAAAAAACACTAATCTGAACTGGATTGGAGCTCTGCTCATGACTACCAAAAATAGCACTGCTTGAACTGACACTTACTAAAAATAGTAAGTCATGAAAACACCTCCAAAAGACATGCTTGTTAGACCCTATGAGAGCGCTTGAAAACCGAGAAAACTTTACTATCCAGTCAGCCCAACACCCACTTACTAAAAATAGTAAGTTCAGACATCTCAAAACTGAATGCATGTTATACCACCGTGAAACTCTCGAAAAACCCAAAAGGAATCCACGAACAAAAACGTAGAATTCCCACCGGACAGTTCTCAAATAGCTTGTGCAGAACTCCACAAAAATAGGAAACCCTAATTCTCCATTCCAAACAGCCTACAGGTCTTTGAAATAGGCCAATGGACCACTGATTACTCCTCACTGAGAAGGGGACATTACATAGAAAGCACTTCTATTTGGAATCTACATAATAGATTCTATATTGAGGTTTTATACTCATAAGGTCAATAGATATTCTGTATTAATATAAGCCTTTACTTCAATACCCAAATACCATTCTAGAATCATATAGCCTGTCTAATTGTTCCATTAAGCAAGGAGGGTGAAGCAACACTGAACGAATGTATTTTGTCTATTGCTGCTACAATAGAAAGTTCCCAAAATGGTCACATAATTGTGAATATCTTGATATCCTCTCATTATAACTCTACATCAGATATTTTCAATATCATAAAGTATCTAAAATCTCAATAGTTACTGAAATAAAAGATACATTGATGATGACTTTAGGAAGAATGAGTAATAACTAATTGATATTGTCATAATTTCTAAAATAATGGCATCATATTGCCACTTAATATTTAACTTAAGGCCAAGCTTGCTAGGAACCCTTTTACAATATGACATTCTAATTTCAAGATGGAGGTTAAGGTCCATGATACTTTTCTTAGCCAACGACTAATATCATAATGATTACTTAAACCTTTGAAGCCACTACTTGCTATACTATTTAAAGTTGTGTTGATGTGTCTTTTGTACACGACCAAACACAGAATAAAATACCTAAAGGTACCTTATCCTCTCTTGAACAAAGTTTCCCGACTACTGAAGATCTCGCCGAAGGATCAGTTGGAGTAACTCCAAGGTTTTGATATGTAGGTTCTCTACGTGTGGATAAGCTCTTTGCAGTACGATGTGATTTTGCTGGAATCACAAGGAGACTTACTTTCAATGACTTGAACGTCTAATTTGCTGGAATCATAAGTCCTATTTACTAACTGGAAGATAAAGAAATAGCAAAAGATACAAGGTTTAGGAAGTCTACTCTAAGACCTACAAATGCGAGAAAAAGGATGAATGACTAGGTGGAGTCCTACTGGGCTGGGTCTCACCATCAAGTTGAACAATTCAACACCAACTCAGTGCAATCTTCTAAGGGATGTTTCAAATATGTCCAACTCGTACACCATCAGATACTGATCACCATTCAAGATAATGCGTGAACAACAGAGGTGTTATGACTCGGGATTAAGCTCATTCTATGCCAGTTGACCACGCAAGGCGCTCTTACAGTCAACAAAAGGCTAGTGGTTTGGACTAGGTAGATTCCACTCGAGTGCATTCAATAACTTCTTTCATTCAATTTAATTATCTATCATCTGAAATGAAGATTCAACAAGAGACCATGCATATTGCAAAGAAACAACACACTTCACCATAACTTCAATGAAAATGGAGTTTATTTACAATCAATGGCAACAATTTCTTGCCTTGTCCTCCTAATCTACTCTAATTGTTATTCTATCAGCTGACTATCACTATTTCTAACTATTCACCAACTATTAACTATTAACCCTTACAAATGAGGAGTCAGGGTTTTATATAGAGAACCCTTTACAAACAGATGGCTCTGATTGACTTAGAACCAATGGCTAGGATTGCAAGATAGAAACCCTAATTAGGGTTTGTTACAACAAACTTCCTTAGCCAATTAGAAAATTGCATTTAAGAAGTGAGGACCAATAAGAAGCAGGGGTAGGTACATCAAAGTTTGTGCCGCCTCCAGTAAATTAGGTACATTGAATCTGGTCATGCTGAGGTGGACCAATCCGACTGGAAGAATGATGACTGGGATGCCCCCTTGCCTACTGCTTGTGACTTGGTTGATCCTCCTCTGTCTTTGATATGATGAATGATGTACTTCCTTTGCTCCCAAGTGCTTGATGAGGCTTTCTTATCGTCAAGTCTTCCTTCTCTGGTAGCATATCTCGCCTTGAAGTGCTGGCGAAGCCTTTCTTTGTCATCTTGTGGTAGAATGAGGTCTTGAGGCTGACTTGAACTCCTTGAACACCCCTGGTCTTCCAACGCTTCAAAGCACCTTGAATCCTCCCTTTTTTCATGTGGAACGTCCTTGATGATGATGGACTAGAAGAGGTCATCCTTGTCCCAGCCTGGTCTTCTTTCATCTGCAAAACAAACCATAAGATGATTAAGGACACATAATATATTCATTCTAACATAGCGTTTTCCACCTTAAATCATCAATAAGAGTTATCAAAATGAAGTTCTCTTGAAATCCTTCCTAGGGATAGGCCCCATAAAATTTCGCCCTGGACCCTGGCCAAGGGCAGGACCTATTTGGGATTTTCACCCTGGACCCTCTAGAAGGGTCAGGAGCGAAATTCAAGTTTTAGCTCAAAATCTACATTTCTAGCGGCCAAAATCTATTCAAGGGCAATCCTAAGGGCTTATCTCACCTTGTTCTAGGCTTGTCTTGGCACAAGTTTTGGAAGATAAGATGGGTTTTAGGATTTTCGCTTTGGATCCTTTGGAAGGGTCAGGAGCGAAAATCTTGTTTTGAGCTTATTTCTTCATTCTTTCAACCTCAATCAACTTCAAAAGGCAAGGACACACCTTATCACTCCCATCCACCATAAGAAAAAAACCAAGAGTTTGACTTGATTTGCAAAGGAAATAGGTGATCTTAGGAATTTCGCTCTGGACCCTTTGGAAGGGTCAGGAGCGAAATTCTCGGTTTTGCTCAATTCCTTTAAATTCATTGATTACTAGCAACTCGAAATCATTCCTAAGGACATCCCCAATCTCAATTCATCTTGGTCCACACTTACCTTGGCATAAAATTGAGAGAAAAGAGAGGTTTTGGGGAATTTCGCTCTGGACCCTTTGGAAGGGTCAGGAGCAAAATTCCCATTCTAGGCTTGATATTTCATCTTTTCAACTCCAATCTTCTCTAGAAGGCAAAAAAACATCACTCTCCTTGCATCCACACCATAAGAACCAAGGTCTTGACCTTATCTAAGGTGAGAATGGGTGTTTTCAAGAATTTCGCTCTGGACCCTTTGGAAGGGTCAAGAGCGAAATTCATAAATTAGGTTGATTTCACACTCCATTGCCTCAATTCACCTTCTTTCAAAGGCTAGAACACCTCAAGGTCATTCCAACCATGCCTTAGAAGTCCAAAACTTGGTCATATCAAGGAAGATAATGAAGGTTATGTGAATTTCGCTCTGGACCCTTTAGAAGGGTCAGGAGTGAAATTCCTCCTTGGGCTCATTTCTCACCTTATTCCTCCCTTTCTTGGCTTGAATATGACTTCTTAGGCCTCCTCGTACCATCATCAAGTAAAATTGCTCTCAAAGTGGCATTTATTACAAGGTCTAAGTGAGAAAATAAGGTCATTCAAGAATTTAGCTCTAGACCCTTTGGAAGGGTCAAGAGCGAAATTCATATTTAGCCTCAAATCTTGACTTCATTTCTCACATTTATTCATCCAAACAAGTGTTTTGCCCTCAATAATGCCTGGGAATGAGTTAGTTCTAAGTTTGGGTCAAAGTACAATGTCTTATGGAGAATTTCGCTCTGGACCCTTTGGAAGGGTCAGGAGCGAAATTAAAATTCTCTTTGGACCCTTTGGGAGGGTCAAGAGCGAAATTTGACATTTTGGTCTCTCCGTCAGGATTCATATATGGAATATAACATTTAAGTATAAGAAAGAAGAAAGATATTCTTTCTTATACTTTAAGTTATATTCCATATATATTGTCAGGATGTTTGAGAGTGGTTTCGGACCTCCATGAGTTATAATGCGAAATCTAGTTTTTGGAGGATTCTTCAATTTTCCAGACTTAGTCAAATTTTAGGATCAGGAAGACATTCCAGACATAGCCAAATTTCAGGGCATTTGAAGATCAGGATGACATTCCAGATTTCATCACTCACCAACTTGACCTAACTCAGACCTTCAAAGAGGATATTCACTCACCAAGCAAGACACAATTAGCAACAAGAGCAAAACCAGGCCCTAAGGAAGACTTTCAAAGAAACCCTAACCCGGAGAATCCACTGACTCACCTTAGCTCAAGCAGAGCCTGCTATCTTAGTGATCCCTCTGGCAACACTCAGCATGCAAGGCTAATAGACAAAACCCTAAAAGACCTAGAAAAACAAACCCCAGAAAGCAAAAAAGTAGGGGTCCCCATTTGCAATGGGGCGATGTGTGAATACGTCACAAGTTGGCAACACCCAAATGTATTAATTACCCCACATTATGGAAGATGGTCACCAAAAAAGAATCTATTAAAGCAATGCCATGATTATGGTTGTGGATACATACTCAATGGGACCAAGTTCCCTATAGCTAAGGTTGGATTAAAGTTTCCTCTCAATCAATAACACTTAACATTGAATTAAGGAAACCATAACTAGCTCACAATTTAGTAACCAATACTATAGCACCTTCGTTAAAGATATGGTGGTCTCTAATCATCTCGACCCATTATTATTGTTCTTAAATTAGCTTGAACATCCTAAAGTTTGTCTTATCCACATCGGTTTAGGCCCATAACTCAAGGCATAATTACCTTGATGCCCAAAACCCACTTTATTTATTGGTTGGTATAACTCAGCTTAACCAGCACCTTTTATTTATCACAGCCTTGTATGATGTTAATAATCGACATTGCACTCTTTTGATTTAACTTTTGACCATCAAATGTTTATGAGGGTTTGTTGACACCCGTCTCACCAAATTATTAGCTTCGGATCTTTAACTATATGATGTTCACAATTGCCATTTAAAACTAATTGTGATCTTAATTACCAACAATAAGACATTTGAAGATGCCATATAACCAGATTACCAATAGTTTGTCTCTTAACTTATTCTCATCAAATTAAATGATAGTTTACTTCTATTTAATCATGTAGTAATTTGGTATACTTTTATTTAATCATGTAGTAATTTGATATAACTATAGTACCCTTCCCTTAGTCTCTTGTTAGTTAAAATATTAGGATCCTCAAACCTGGAAGGTCTATAGTTATCATGTAGTCACATAAATCATTTATCCACTAGTGGAAGCAATTAGTGAGAGTATCATCATGAAATTTTGAATATGATTGCAATATAGTTTTAGTTCCAATAGTGAAGACATTGTTAATTACCCAGAGCATAAGCTCATACTAAATAAATATTGAAGAAGTAGAGTATGTGTCTTCCAGTTTTGCTGCAACTAAGGCTTGAACATAAGGCTATGTTTTCTAGTTTGAATGCTTTTCACATTTATACATGAGGAGACCATAAGTTTTGGTAGTATAGTGAAGGAGAAGAACTAAGGCTTGGAAATACGACCTCCAACAAAGAAAATATAACTACTTATATATTATCGATGGCAAGATAATTTGCACTACCATATACTAACACTATATCTTCATGCCCATCAAGAGAAAACACAAATTTTATACGCATACCTCATAGTAGGCCTCCTTCAGCAAGTATGCTACTGCTCCCAAATCCTAGAAGAATTTGCATTGCGTGTAGAATGAGTAGATCCAACATCCATTGTGACCAAGGATTCTATTGCCCTCTGGTTATCATATGGATTTGTTGAAAGGCTTAGAAAATCTCAAGCAAATGCACTCGCAAGCATCAAGCCAAGTTCTTTGCCCGTGTCCTCACAACCTATGCCAAAATGGGACCTTGGAATTGGGTTTTGATACCCATCATTGCTCAATCGATAGAAGAATTTCATCATATGTTGTCATTGCAACAACCTTGGTAGATTTAGCGCACAAATTGCTATCACACAAACCAAGCATGTGAGCTTTTATCAAAATGCCTAAAAGAAATGTGAACTCATGGAATGCAATGATTGTTAAATTCATCCCAAAATGGAACTATTGGGATATCTTTATTGTCTTCTCTCCAGCATTCCCTCACGCTCATCTTTGATACTTAAATATGAGTCTATTCCCTATTTCAAAGCTCCCATTTTATGCTCTTTACTTTCATCATCTCCCATATCTGCAATTTCCACCTTTCTTCCCACCAATCAACCTGCACTTCTTTTCTCCTCTTCTCGCTCACGTTCTCCCAATTTCTATCTAAAAGCTCCCTTCTTGCAAGCTGAAGGAATTTTGGTATAGGATATGGAGTCCCATACCCTCACGTGGTGCCCATGCTAGCAACTTATTCCAATTAATGCATGCCCAATAGGCCTATATCTGTAAATGTTATTGCAATTTCCAATTTAACGAACAAGTTATATGCTAGATGGTATATTTAAGATTTTGGTATTATTATTATGACAATAATATTATCATTTTTCTTTTCTGCGAGTATGGAGAAATGAACATGTATCAATTTCAATGTCATTCCACTTCTTTTGAATGATGTATATATAGTAAAGCAATCACGATCAAGTGGCACCTTGATCGGACATGTCTTTTACACATGTCCGACCAAGATGTCACTTGGTCGTGACTGTCTACCGATTCATTCGGTGTTTATGATAACTTAATCGGTGCCATTTGTAAATGTTAACAGATCGATATAACCACACTCGATAATGAATCGGTGTCAAAGCAAATGTTAACAGATCGATATAACCACACCCGATAATGAATCGGTGTCAAAGCAAACGTTAACAGATCGATATAACCACACCCGATAATGAATCGGTGTCAAAGCAAAAAAGCCCGATAACTAATAGCATTAATGTGCTATCGGGTTACTAGCCCGATAGCATTAGATCGACGCTTAACTTTGTTAAGCAAGTCGTCAATCTAATCCATCTTTATCAATGTCAATATTATAATCATGATCAATGTTATAATCTGATAAACATATTCAGTTCGGAAAGCATAAATCAGATAATCTAATAGCATAGATGAGTAAACCAAAACAGAATAGAGGAGATTAACGGGTAAGGAAAGTCTTATCTTGCAGAAGCTACTAATGCATTAACAATATCGTTGTTGTCCACAGGCGGGGATGCCATGCACTCTAACTACCTTTACCATACTTGCACCATTCTTCATTAATGCTTGGCAATATCCTTTGGTTTGGTCATTGGTAAATGTAACAAATTAAAAAATATTTCTTTTCTTTTATTATTTTTATTCATATTGTTGATTTGACCACACACATCTACGTGATGGTCCTTCACGGGATGTGACATCTTTGTACAGTGTTCTTGTTTGTACGATATCTTTCCATACAACTCAAGGACCTCCTACATGTACGACTTTACTTCCTCCCTCGGTCCTACAACGTATGGCTGGTGATGCCCATACGGTGTGTTCCTCTCTTCTTCATACACTATCTTGGCAAACTTCCCTTTGTGCCAAGTCTCCGCCATGTATGGACCTGAGTGCAACCCATATTAATCTATTGTTGTCACATATGGCCACATCTTCACCATGTACAGATGCCCTTGTACCTTGTACAATTTATCTCCATCCTCGAACAGGTCTCTATGTGTATTGTACGGATTCTGGTGTACTTCAATTGTTGTACAGATTTGTCACTTGTGCTTCCTTCATAAGGTGTGCTCAACTTCAAAGCATATAGTTCCATCAAATTTACTTCCCCCCTCTATACGGTTCTTGTACATAGCTCGTATATGGTCCTTTCCTTAACCGCATACGCCTCAACCCCATGGGGCGCCTCAATGCTACTTTGGCCCATGTGCAAGCTCACTCGTCTGTACGGATCACCTCCACTCCCATACAACTTCCTCTGATTTTTCTTCTCCTTTATGTACAATGCTCTTGAGTCTAACCTCGTACAAAATGTTAGGACTTGGCCTACGTATGAACTTTACAGTGAGAGTGAAAGGCTAGCTCTAGGAATCAAGCTTACCTGCATCTTGCCCCTTGCAACTTCCTCAATTTTGTCAATTTGTAGCATGCTACACTCGGGGTGGACGACATTGTAGTCCTCCATCTGCCAGTGAAAAAATCCATTCAAGGAACTTGTCTCATCTTCACAACAGTCTTCCAACTCGAGCACCCCTTCATCATCATGTTCCATTGTTTTCCCTCCTTCATCCATGGCTGACTCTCTATCTTCGAACTCTGATTTGGATGGCAACTCCTCACCGATCGCTTGATTTCTCAGGTCAATGATGTACTTCCTTTACTCTCGATCGCGAGCGTGTTCCTCTTCCAATTGTGATCCGCCTTGGCAACAATCAACCATCCCCTACCAAGTAGTGTGTCATACGCCTTCTTCTGCAATGGGATAATGATTAAGTCCAAGAGAAATTGTCGTATCCCAATCGTTACTTTCTGCACCATTAGTGTCCCCATTGGCTTGATTCCATGCTGGTTGGCACCTACCAAGTCAAAGGTAGGTGGTCAGAGTGTTGGTCTTCCAAGGCATTTCCAAGTGTCTTTTGCTAGTACGTTAACTCCCAAGCCCCCATCAACGATATTGTTTGTCAACTTCTTCCCCATTATTTCCATCTTGACGACGGTCGGCTTCCTCCCCATGCTAACCGTCAACAACATTGGATCACTAGCTTTATTCCCTTCACGTGGTGGTTTCCCTATCGGTTCCTATTGCGGCTTACATTCTTTCTAGCTAACTGTGTTGAGATTGGCCATGTTGGTAATGGCCACCCTCAGTTGTGGCATAGTTTTAAGATCTCTCACCTTCATCAATATAGTTGTGTCACAACCCTCCTTTATCACTTTTCATTTCATACAATTTCTATTATATCTTTTTGTGTGGTTGAGCTATTGAAAATGGTTGAATAAATATTATAAAAGTTTAAATAATGGACCTACATACACACTTGGAGAATATAATTTAAATAGACATTATTTATTTATTCTTTTTCCCATTCCCAATTATGGCACATGTTGTAGGAGAAATTAGAAGCTTCTACAGGAATCGTCATTCTTTAATTCCCTTGCATGTAACTCCCCCCACTAGGATATTAATCAATTTTGCATGGATCCAATATTGGAAAAAGAATCTCATTCTCAATTAATTTCTCTAGATAGTGGAATTAAGGGGTTTTTCCTATATATTGTATGCAAATATTCAAAAGAGGGAGTTGATTATTTCTATTGAAGAAAAGTTTTCTCAAGCAATAGTTTTTTTTTTTGTAGTCACATTTCATTGTAGGATTGTTAAGTAGTTGTTTGAAGAAATTCAAAGAAAAGTTGCAAGGAAGGATCAAGGGAGACTAGTTGAAGAATTCAGAGGGGATTCTACATCAAGCTGCAAGTATCCAGGTTCTCTGTTTTTTTAATTGAATCATCCATCTTGTTTTTGTTGTGAATTGGATTAAATAAATGAAATCTTGTTTTAAATACTTGATGTGAATTAGATTAAATAAATGAAATCTTGTTTTAAATTCTTGCTGTGAATTAGAATGAATAAATGAAATCATGTTTTCCTGTGAATGAAACTATTTGAGATTAAAGATTAATTTCAATCTTGTTTTTCTTGTTTTTCTTGTTTTCTTTCCTGTGAACAAAACTTACTGTGAATGGAAATTAATTTCTCATATAAGAATCTTGTGTTGAATTTAAATTTGTTCATGTGTACCAAAACTTATATAATTCCTGAGACTAAATCCATTTTTTCTTCCCTCTCTTCATATCGATTTGATCTTCTTAAAACCTTTAATTAATTTCTTCCTCTCTGTAGATGAACATGGCTGTCATGAGAGAAATTTTATAAAATCTCCTCTCTGCTGTATTTGCTTGTCTCAATTTCCAGCATAATGTTTTTTTTTTTTTGCGCTCCTGTGAAATCATCTGAAATAATTTCTCTCCATTATTCCTGTGATTAAATTCTTATTTTATTTTTATAATAACATTTTTAGATATACCCCTCTTAATCTATTAATAAAACTGGAATAAAACCATATATATATATAGATATGGGCATTATGAATTCACAGTAGTACCTTTTGGTGTAACCAATGCCCCAGCGGCGTTTATGAACCTAATGAATAGTGTACTCCATGACTACTTGGACAAATTTGTTTTGGTACATCTTGATTTACTCTAGGAATGAGGAGGAACATTTAGTACACCTACAAATTGTTTTGCAAAGGTTGAGGGAACATAAGTTATATGGGAAACTGTCAAAATGTGCCTTCTTCGAGGAAAGGATTCACTACCTTGGGCATATAATATCAAAGGAAGGAATAGCGGTTGATCCAGATAAGATAAAGGCAATAGTAGAATGGCCGATCCCTAAAAACGTTCAGAGGTAAGAGCTTTATGGGGCTAGCAGGGTACTATAGGAGATTTGTGGAAGGATTCTCTAAGATAGCAAATCCCATCACCTCATTACAGAGGAAGGGTAAAAAGTTTGTGTGGACAGAGCAAAGTGATAAGGCATTTCAAATTTTGAAGGGGAAACTAACTTCGGCACCCATTCTAAAAGTACCAGATCCGAATGGACACTTCACAGTCGTAACTGACGCTTCTATCGAAGGTTTAGGAGGAGTACTTGTCCAAGATGAAGGGGTAAGTAGCTTACGAATCCAGGAAGCTGAAGACTCATGAAGTTAATTATGCACCCCACGACTTAGAGTTAGCAGCGATTGTGCATGCCCTACAGAAATGGAGACACTTCTTACTAGGGAAGCCCTTTGAGTTAAAGTCAGATAACCAAGGACTAAAGTACATCTTTACCCAACCCCACTTAAATGCTAGACAAAGAAGGTGGTTAGAGCTTCTAAGTGAATATGATTTTGAAATTGAATATATTAAGGGGAAGGAAAATAGGGTAGCAGATCCTTTAAGTAGGAGGAGACACTTGATGACTATAGCAACATTCAAAACTTCTTTCAAAAGGCAAGTAATGGATGAGCAGGGACATGACCCATGGTATGAGCAAGTCAAATTGACTTTAGAATACGATCCAACCGATCCTAAAGTTGAAGGGTATACATTAGATGAAGATGGGTTGCTCACATACAATAATAGAATCTATGTTCCTAGTTCAGGGGACTTAAGGATGGTAGTCTTGTCAGAGGCTCATAATGCCCCTTACTCAGGGCACCCGGGGGTTAACAAACTTTATGCAGATCTAAAGAAGCTATACTTTTGGCAAGGGATGAAGAATGACATAGTCAAGTATGTGGCTAAATGTTTGGAGTGTCAAAGGGTAAAGGCAGAGCATAGACATCCAACTGGATTATTACAGTTACATGATGTACCTCAACACAAGTGGCAAGTTATTAGCATGGATTTTGTGCAAGGGTTGCCCATGTCACCTTCTAGGCATGATACAATAATGGTGGTAATTGACAAACTCACTAAGGTGGCACACTTTATACCAGGGAATCTGACGGATGATGCACCTACCTTGGCAAGGTGCTTTGTTAAGGAAATATTTAGGTTGCATGGAATGCCAGAGAAAATCATATCAGATAGAGATGCTAGATTCACTTCAAGGGTTTGGACAACTCTTCAATCAGCTCTGGGAACTCAACTAAATTTTAGTACTACATACCATCCTGAAACTGACGGTCAAACAAAGAGGACAAATCAGATTTTGGAAGACCTACTTCGCATGTACTGCATGGACCAACAGAAGAAATGGGAAGATTACCTACCTCTGGTAGAGTTTGCTTACAATAATACATATCAAACATCTTTGGGAATGGCACCTTTCGAAGCATTGTATGGTAGGCCATGTCGAACACCTTTGAGTTGGGATAGTCTTGAACATAGAGTAATTGTTGGACCAGATATGTTGAAGGAAATGGAAAGGAAAACTAAGGAAATTAGGCAAAGATTGAAGGAAGCCTCAGATAGGCAGAAAAGTTATGTAGACAACAACAGGACACCAAGGGAGTTTGAGGTGGGAGAGAAAGTCTTCCTGAGGGTTAGGCCACACAAGAGTTCCATAAGGTTTGGGAAGAAGACTAAGCTTGCACCCCGTTATGTTGGACCTTTTGAAATATTGGGCCTTTTGAAATTTTGGAAAGGATTAATCCAGCTGCATATTGGTTGGCCTTACCTCCCCAATTGAGCCGAATCCATGATGTCTTCCATGTATCTCTTCTTAAAAAGTATGTACCTGATGAGAAACATATTTTGAATTGGGATGCTTTACAGGTCTAGGAAATAGGGGGAATAATGATAGAGCCATTCAGAATCTTGGAGAGGCGCCAGTGCCAATTGCGCAACAGAGTGGTTGATCAATGCAAAGTACAATGGAAGTAGTATGATGAAAAGAATGCCACCTGGGAAGATACCAGGGAAATGCAACAATTGTTTCCTTTTTTGTTTTAAACTAACCATGAACTATAGGCTCTGTTTGGATACATTCAATAAGTGCATCGGGACGATGCACAATTTAAGGGGGGGAGGATGTCACAACCCTCCTTTATCACTTTTGATTTGATACAATTTCTATTATATCTTTTTGTGTGGTTGAGCTATTGAATATGGTTGAATAAATATTATAAAAGGTTAAATAATGGACCCACATACACACTTGGAGAATATAATTTAAATAGACATTATTTATTTATTCTTTTTCCCATTCCCAATTATGGCACATTTTGTAGGAGAAATTAGAAGCTTCTATAGGAATCTTCATTCTTTAATTCCCTTGCATGTAACTCCCCCCACTAGGATATTAATCAATTTTGCATGGATCCAATATTGGAAAAAGAATCTCATTCTCAATTAATTTCTCTAGATAGTGGAATTAAGGGGTTTTTCCTATATATTCTATGCAAATTTTCAAAAGAGGGAGTTGATTATTTTTATTGAAGAAAAGTTTTCTCAAGCAGTAGTTTTATTCTTGTAGTCACATTTCATTGTAGGATTGTTAAGTAGTTGTTTGAAGAAATTCAAAGAAAAGTTACAAGGAAGGATCCAGGGAGGCTAGTTGAAGAATTCAGAGAGGATTCTACATCAAGCTGCAAGTATCTAGGTTCTTTTTTTTTTTTAATTGAATCATGCATCTTGTTCTTGCTGTGAATTAGATTAAATAAATGAAATCTTGTTTCAAATTCTTGCTGTGAATTAGATTAAATAAATGAAATCTTGTTTCAAATTCTTGTTGTGAATTAGATTAAATAAATGAAATCTTGTTTTAAATACTTGCTGTGAATTAGATTAAATAAATGAAATCTTGTTTCAAATTCTTGTTGTGAATTAGAATAAATAAATGAAATCTTGTTTTCCTATGAATGAAACTATTTGGGATTAAAGATTAATTTCAATCTTGTTTTTCTTGTTTTCTTTCCTGTGAACAGAACTTAGTATGAATGGAAATTAATTTCTCATATAAGAATCTTGTGTTGAATTTAAATTTGTTCATGTGTACCAAAACTTATTTAATTGCTGAGACTAAATCCATTTTTTCTTCCCTCTCTTCATATCGATTTGATCTTCTTAAAACCTTTAATTAATTTCTTCCTCTTTGTAGATGAATATGGCTATCATGAGAGAAATTTTATAAAATCTCCTCTCTGCTGTATTTGCTTGTCTCAAATTCCAGCATAATGTATTTTTTTTTTTTGTGCTCCTGTGAAATCATCTAAAATAATTTCTCCATTATTCCTGTGATTAAATTCTTATTTTATTTTTATAACAACATTTTTAGATATACCCCTCTTAATCTATTAATAAAACTGGAATAAAACCATATATATATATATATATATATATATATATATATATATATATATATATATATATATATATATATATATATATATATATATTAAATTTATATGATAAAAAAAAAGAATAAAATAAATAGAGTTTCAAAAATTTTTGCTTGCATAAAATAAGTTAAACGGTCAACGCATAGGGGGGAGGCAGAGTTAATGCAACCATCGGGGAGTGGTACCATCCACTACCCTTGCGGTCACTGTTACGGCAATGGCCGCAGAGGGAGCGGAGGGGCCCACGGTGTCCCCTCATCCCTGCGGGCCTGCAGACATAGGGGGGAGGCGGAGTTAATGCAACCGTCGAGGAGTGGTACCATCCACTACCCTTGTGGTCACTGTTACGGCAGTGGCCGCAAAGGGAGCGGAGGGGCCCACGGTGTCCCCTCATCCCTGCGGGCCTGCACCTGCAGGTCCGCAGGGGTGAGGGGACCCGTGGCCCCCACTCCCCATTTGCCAATTAAAACTTAAATTCGTATTCTTTTTTTATTTATTTAGTTTTTTTTTTATATATTAATTTGCAAAGGAAATTGCTAATATTTTCTTTAATTTAAATTTTAGTTAGTAAAATTAAGCTTAGAAAAATTTATAAATAATCGGGATCATTGTTTAGTAAAATTATAATTGTAAATTAAAGTATATCAAATTATATGATTGGAATCTCTCAATCTATTTGAGATTTATTGGGTTACTTAGTCGGTATTTTAGATTCATTAAAAGCAATTAACTTATATTATTATGATTTGATCCAAAATTTGTCTAATGTCTAAACTAACTTCTATTTTTGAAATAGTGACTATAATTAATTATTCTCGTGGTAGGAATAAAACATTGCTTAATCTTGCATGTAAGTTACACTATTCTTGCATCATGCGAATTACTTATACATTATTTGCATTTATTGATGAGTGAGTTACATTTCCATCATCTTCATGCAAGATACATGTTTTAATTATCAATATGCAAGTTCCATAATTGTCATTATTGTGCAAGTTATAATTCAAGTTTGTAATATTAAATAGTTTAGTTGTAGAGGGATGGTATTTTTATCAAGTGGTGCATGAATCCCATAGAAGTAGTTATTTCAATTAATTAAACTTTGCAAAGTCTAATTATGCACATTCATTTCATAATTGTTTCAAGCATGATGCTAATTAAAAAGTTTTCATAGCTTCTTAGTTAGAAAACTAAACAAAGGAAGTCGGAAAACCAAAACCTAGTAGCGTTCAGTATTTACGGTGCCTCTGGGTCACGCTTACGGGTAATGTCGTCGTGTTGAACTACTGCATTTAACACCTACTAAAGCTGCATCAACGACGTTTGTGGCATCGTCCCTATAAATCGTCGAGGAGTAATAAGGGACAATTGGAAGTTAAAATCCAAGGGGCGGGTAATCCCCCTTGGATCGATAATCTAATAAGATAATCCTTAAATGATTTTACATCCGCTAAGTTAAACCATAGTAAACCCCCTTTAGGGTTGATTGAGTGAAATGCTTTTATGAAATTGATTTAATCTCGAAGAGTTGTTGACGATTGACAATTGGGTCAAGGGTGACGCTTATGATAGGTATTAGGATCTACTTGTTTTAGGCCACAAGCAATAGGCCATCTTGAGCCTTTGCTTAAGTGCTACCACCGTGGGTAGCAACCGCAGAGAAATTGTCTGGGACATTGACCCTAGAAAGGGTTGCGTACCCACCAAATAGTTTACATTAAACCATAGATTAGAAAACAGAACTACATACTTTACGCCTTGATCCCGTGCGGAAACGGATATGTAGGCAGTCTAGGGACGGAGTTGTCCCTAGTACTCAGGCGTTCGTGGATGGGGTCTAGGTTTTGGTAAGAAGGATTGCGAAGAATCCTAATTTGAAAGATAAGTGTAATAAAAGAAAAAATAATTCAATACATACTCAAAAGGAATCCCGTATGGATTCGCTTGACTTCCTGAGGCTTTAAGCCAAATTTTGAGGCGGAATTCAAGCTTGCATTATGTTATTTTGATTTCTCCTAAGGACGCCGACCTCAGTGCACTCCTATTAGAGGAGTGTAGTACTTAGTGAGTGACTCAGGACCCGAATGGTCCCGATGAGTCTAAGTCTCTGACCAGAGCACCTCCTATCCCAATTGGATAGATGCCTACCGCGTATGGGTAGATGCCTATCCCGTATTGGATAGATGAAACCTTTTGTTCCGTATGGCCAGATGCCTAACCCGTATGGTTAGATGCTCATCCCGGATGGATGAATGCCTAATCCAAATGGATGGATGCCCAAAGTATGCGATTGAATCATACACAAATGATTAAATTAAACAAAAAAAAAAAAGTGGTCAAATTTTGTTGGATTAAGTAAAGTGGGTTATTACAAGTTGTCTGTAGCAACTATCGAAGTATGTTCTTTAACTCAAATCGCAATAACGTACCTGTAGTTCTGTTGGAAATTATTTGTTCCTTCGCCAGCACTTGTTCTACTTCTACTTTAGCTTCTCAAAGTCGTTCCTTCTCTGTACATTGGTTCAAGTACACCACCTTCTTCATTTGTGCTCCCGTGATTGCCAACACTACCTTGTCTTGTTCCTCCACATTCAACATATTGATACTTTTTTTGCTTCGGGCAGTTGGTGTCTTCATGGTCACCTAGTCCACACCATTTGCACAATAATTGTGCGTTGTTTTTCTTATTCTAGCAATCTCTTACAAAATGTCCAGCTACACTAGTTGCACTGTATGATAGGAGGTCCTTCGGAGTCGTACTATATTTGATTTCACACTAGTTGGTTTTGATATCTGCATATTGATGCATTTTGTGGTTTCGATGGAGTGGACTCTCCATGTGGGAAGAGTTCTTGTGTACTTCGCATCTTCAAATTGTATGGGCACTCCTTGATTGAATGACACATCACTTGGCAAATCTCACAAAACATCTTTTTAGGACAATTACTTTTCGTGTGCCCCTCAATTTTGCACTTAGTACACCATAGTACATTAATTTCTTTATTGGTTCCTTTCTTGGATTTCAATTCTTTCATCATTCCTCAACATATCCCATCGAAGGGCCCAAACCGTTTTGAATTCTTTGTCACTATTGTCATTAGTGCTCTTGTCATTGTTAGTCTTCCTCTTCCCTCTAGAAGATGTTTTGTATTCACTCTCAATGTACATCACCAAATTGTAAGCATCAAGATACGAGGACAAAGGCACTACTTTCATCTTCTTGCATAGAGAGGGGATCAATCCCTTGATGAACCACCTATCCTTCAATCCTTCGGCTGGTTGGTTCTCCATCTTGTTCAACAATTCCTTGAGCCTACGATTGTATGCTCGAACATTTTCATTTTTCCTTTGCCTAGTGTTGTAAATTTCTGCAACAATTTCATTGTCGTCTCTCAGCAATTTAAACTCTTTCTGAAATGCATTCTTCAGTTCGTTCGATGACACCTTATGTTGATTTGTCAGGTCTGTATACCAGTTGATGGCAATTCCTCATAGCGTGGCGGGAAATGCCTTCAACCAATAATAATTGTCATCCTGACCATCCGCCTCCCAAATTGGTATGCAAGTCTTACAATGGCATATGGGATCTTCTAATCCGTCCCTTGTGAATTTAGATAGATTTTGCTTCTTCGAGGTGTTCAACATTGTTTTCACTCAATAGGTACCATGTGTATTCGACCAGAATGGACTCTTTTGCTCTCATCCACATTCTTGTGCCTCTGTTGCACCCTCAGCCACACGCAAGCTCTCTACATGTCCACCTTTTGTGTCTTCTACACCTTGGTCACCCTCTTCGTTTCTATGATGCCTCCTCCTCAAAGTCTTCAACTCAGGCCCCCCTATTCTCGATTCCTCGACGAGGGACAAGTTCCCAATACAGTGCAAATTGGTTTAAAAAATTTCAGCAACTTCAGTCTGGAGGTTCCTTTCTTCCTCTTCGTCATGCACCGATTGTATGGACGAGTTGTTGGTACTATCTATAGACTCGGAGTCTTCACTTGAAGCAAGGTGTAAGGTTTGGTTACTTGCCTGGTCAATGAGGTCTTCGCTTACTTCATCGTCCAAGATTGGCAAGTTTTTGGCAAACTCTTCCAACTCACTCCCTATACACGGGCTTTCTCTCTACCAACTATGGCTTCAGCTAACACCCTGACTCCTACTTCTTGCTGGACTCTACAAACCTTTGACAATTCCCCATAATCACCATCTCCTCTCACTTTGCCCTCTCAGGCAGAGATCTCCTCACTAATCCCTCCCCCTCCTCTCCAGTGTCTCTGGTACATCAGTCCTTATTTGGTTGTAGGAGTATTAATTGTTGGGGGTATGGTGTCTGCCAGTATCCCACTCTTCCTCCTCCTTATGGGTCTTTTCTTTATATCGTTGCAGTACTTGCTCCCAACGCTACTCTTGGTTCCTTTCCTCCTGCTAGTCCTCCAATTCAATCAAATTTTGTGCCAAGAGCCTTGGAATTCTCTTGACAAGATCGAAGACCACGTAATTACTAAGAGTTCATCGCGTACCGTGCTCTTAGGGACCACTCTCTCCCAAGCTTCCCTTGCATGTACTGATTGACCGAAATTTCCAACAGATTTGCCAACTCTTGTGTCAATCGGTCTTCCAATGTTTCTTCATCGCCGTCACTTTCTCTTACTAGTACTTGTTCAAATGATTGGCCCATTACTCTACCATGCCTTTCGCCACTCTCAGTGTAATGTACCCTTCTCTGCAGTGATTAGTTCAGTTGCCCGTTAGCCTATTTCGGAGGCCCGTAGGCTAGTCAGGAGCACAAATTAGGGTTTCCTATTTTCTAGGAGGATTCTTTAGTGTTTTCAGGGGGTGTATGTGGGAGTTTAACAGTTTGGATCCTGGATTCCTTTTGGGTTTTCAGAGAGCTTTAAGATAGTTCGACATGCATCTGCATTGGATGACTTTTTCCGGACTTACTAGTTTTAGTAAGTGCGACGACTACTCAGAATGTAGTTAAAATCACCTTGGAAACACTTACTATTTTTAGCAGTATGCTATTTTTAGTAAGTACTATTTTTAGCAATTCTATTTTTAGCAAGATGTCAACAAGCCTGTTCAGATGGTTATTTCCAGCAGGTCAGTTTGAGCAGTTGGTCTTCCAAGCAATTTTTGGTGCTATTCTTGGCAAGGGTTCTTTAGCTCAGTTCAGTGACTTTCTGGCAGGGCAATTCTCTCAGCTTGTTCCCCCATATCCTTGGAGCTTGTTTTGGCAGGTTCAATATTTGATGAAAAATGGTGTTTTAAATTAAATTTTAACTTAAGACAAAGGTTGGACGATTTATTTTAAAGGGATTGCTTAAGTTATATTGATATCTAAGTCATTTCCTCAATTATATATTGGGCGATTTATTGTTGAGGAAAAATACTTTATAAAGTGAAATATTAATAAGGCAAGATGGACAACTTATGGAGAAATAAGTTAATTTTATAATATATTTCACTTATCTACCTTAGATACCACATTATGATTTTATTGTCATTTTTATAAAGTATATTTGCTCCTATGAGAAGGTCGATTTGGAGAAAGGAGAAATGAAATGTAATTTCAAAATAATGTGAAGTGAATGTGCATTTGGGTTTGGTGTTCATTTGGAGGGAATGTGAATTTGAATTTGGAGACACAAAGTCTATAAATAAGAGTGTTGGGCTCTTGTTTTTGGTATCCAAGAATTTTTATAATGAAATGCTGCTGAAATGCAGAGTGAAAGCTTTGGGTAACGCTTACCTCCTAGCCATAGCTTGATTTCTTGCTTGCAATACAGCAACTAGTCGAGTCAGAGACTGCTCTTCATTCAGAGGAGTGGATTGAAGATAATGTTGCAAATTTATATATTAGACTTCTGATTTTTGGGAGTGCTGTAGTGTGTTCGTGTTGCTAGTCGCGGAGTGTGATGAAGTGGATTTTGGGTCGCAAGTCTCAGTGTGTCATTCTCCTTGTACTAAGTATTTCATCTATCTTTCTTTTTGGTTTAGGCGATTCATTTTACAAGTTTATAGAGCTTAAAATGGTGTTTTGGATTTTATTTTTGCAAAATCATACCTTAGTTGGCCATACCATGTGGCTGAGCGCTTTGGAATCCATGCAGAAATTATTGGGGTCGGTTTGCCATGTTTTGTTATCCTAGGAATGATCGCCTACCTCCTAGTGATCATTTGCTTTCAGTTTCGTGTCATTTGGTTAAGAATTGGGTGAGTTGTGAGTGTTTTAGTGGGATTTGGTATTGCTGGTCTGTGTGTTTTCAGCGTGCTGGGAGTCTATCAGAATTAGAGGTTTGGTGTTTGGAATTGATTTTGGGGTGTGTGAGTTCATTTGCAATTGTTGGTCATGTTATTGCACTTGGTTCATCACTCTTATATGCTATGATTCATATTGTAATGCTGGTAGTAGTACTAACAACAATTTCTATTGTTTTTTCTTGTCCCATTGCATAAGTGGAAGAGGCTAGCCTTGCCACCTATCTTTGGAATAATGATTTCCCTTAAATTGTAATCTATATTGTGCATTGTAAAGCTGGTTAGTAGTACTAAAAGCTATCTAATTGGATTATTGCTCTTAGTTCCACGGCATAAGTGGAAGAGGTTGGCTTTGCCGCCTATTATGAATATTGTAATACTGTCCTCCGGCTGCATAAGCGGTAGAGTTGATTTGTAATCTCATTTTCAGTCCTCCCACTGAATAAGCAGTGGAGTTGATTGCTATTTCATTTCTAGTCCTCCCGCTGAATAAGCGGTCGAGTCATTGTTGTTCTTACAATTTGTAGTCTTCTAATTGGCTGGTTGCACCGCCACACTACTGTAGAAGTTCTTACACCCGCTGGATAAGGGGAAGGGGCTGGCTTGCCACCCAGTATTGTATTTGAGATTTCATTTCCAACAATTATTTGAGCTAACGATCCCCTTGACACTGTATGCTCTCACCCTCCCATGCTAGGCTCTCAGTGATCAGAAAGTGAAAGGGTTACATTCAACATTCCCTTTCTACACAAGTTTGATTATTCTAACCTTAACAGGTGAATCTTGTTGTGTTAAAAATAAAAAAAAATAAGGGGGATATTACACTCAGGCACTTTCAGATCTCTTGGTTTGAATTGGCAACGACGCCAAAATGTTTACTACTATATCTGGTAATTAAGTAGGGGAAATAATAATACAAATGGCATTGCATACTAGACACAACAATAAAATATATCTTTATTTGCACATGAAATTATTACATAGAGAAAGACTAGAGATGGTCAGCCAAGGATTACAATTGATCTAACTATACCATACTACCTTTCTTGGCAGTACACAGCATATTTAAAGGACTCAACAATTGCCAAGAGGAACACAATCGTCAACCAACAAACACATAACTACCCAAAAGTGACAACCCACTTAATACAAATAATTAATACATTGTCGAATAACCAATATTATCAAACATAACAATAGGCATTTTATGCCCACTATAGAGGTAAAGCCCTTGATGATGCTCTCCCTCTTCCAGACTATGTCGAGGCTTGATACAGAAAGTTCCAATTAGAAAGCTAAATGAATTGTAATCTTTGAACCTTTATCTCTTCCTTTGCAAATGAAAGTTATCATATTGAATAGCATAATGATATATATTCCATGTTATTGTTCAATAAAAGATTAACTTCTTTTCACATGAATCAATTAGATTCTTAGTATGTTGTAAAAGAAAGAAATTAGTTTTCAATTTCAGCTGAAGTAGTTATGGTTTACTTCGAAATGCTCAAAGTATTATCTTAATATAGATAGCAATCTATTTTCTTTAAAGTAGAGAATTAGTGTCCCGTTACAAAAAAGATCCAATTGATCCCAAAGGTACCATTCCTGTAAGGCCAAGTGGTTCAAAAAGTTACATTCCAACAGCAGAAAAAATTTCTTTAGGAACAAATATATTAATGTACTTAAAATTAAATACTATGCATAATTATACACACTGAATCTGAGTTTTAAAATAAAAGATAGAAAGTACCCAGATAAATAAAATATAATAAAAGAACAAAAATGTGTCTTGATAAACTGATTAAGATCAATGGAAAAAACGGTTTGTGTGAAAGGAAATACACTTTTCACAATACATCTATTATATATTAAGACAAATATCTTTATATTTGTTAAAACTCACAGTTTCTATTGGGCTCAATGCATATCCAACAGGCACTCCATCATCTTTCTTAACTTCAGACCCTTTTACCTGCAAATAAATGCCTCATTCTTTATCCTATAGTTCCATTTAAAAAGGAAAATGAATGAGATTAAACCTTAATCCAAATAAACTTAACCAAAGTATTGCTTAACTAAACATCAACTACACAATCAGTATGTTATCCCATCTACTGAAGCTCAAACGTCTTAAGTTATGCTCGGCTTCTAATGAATATAATTGTGGTATTATATAAATGTATGATTAATACATTATGTATCACTAAGTGTCATATGCTCAGTTTGTTTATTTGAAATTAGCTACCAAAACCTTTCTGACAAACTACTTATTTTCTTAAAAAAATTAAGAAATATTCACAAGTTTTCTTCTATAACATTTCCCGAAAAACATTGAGCAAGAAAACTGCTTTCAATAATTTTACACGTGTAAAATTTGAGCTACCTGGATCTACGAGACTCAAAATGGCTTTGAAATAATCATAATGAAAAAAAGAGAATAAGGTCTTTTAGCACCAATGCTTTCAATTCGCATTCATACCTATCCATCTATAAGTGTGAAATACATGATAATGAGCTTGAGCTTGGTAAACAGTAATCAAGTTCATGTATTTCTCATGAATATAAAGCCTAATAAATTGAATACAGCTTAATAGTTGCTTTAACTCAGTCATGATGAATTCATTAATTAATTAGATATTCCTAATGTAACACACCAAGTATCTAACTTGACATTTGAAAACAATGAAGATTCTAGGGCTGTTCTTGCCACAATTTGCTATTGCCCTATCTTATTATTTTCCCTGAAACTCTCGATATTACCAATTCTGATAATATGAAAGCATAAATCTGTTGTATTCATACAAAACTTTCCATACAATGTTGAGTTTTGAGTCAAAAATTTGCTTTGTAGAGGTCATTGCAGGGTTAACAGCAAGATCTCGGGCTTGTTTGCCAATGCTTAAATCTTCTTTTGAGGCCCATCGGCAGCAGCAATGGTGGTTCATCCAAGCATGTCTATAGGTTCTGAACAAGGTTAGACCAAAAGTCTGAATTTTTAAGATTTGATCATGTAACACTCATGAGCACGCTAATCTGAAGAAACCGTCAAAGTTCTGACAAGTTCAAAAGCATTTCTTTGAATGGAATCCGTACTTTTCAGTCATTCTCATCTTCAGCAAGTTCAGTTATTTCGTTTGCATGGATTTCAAGATTACTTCTTCAATTGACATCATTTACAGCAACTTTTTCAAGTGGAACAGTAATCTTCTGATGCATAGGATCAATAAAGGCATTTTCAGCAATCTCCTCGCACTTTGAAGGACTGATTTCAATCAAGAAAGGACTGTAATAATTGTGTGATAAATTTGGTGCCTTCTAATTTCAAAAACTCAATTTGCAGGCTTGCAAACACAGCTAGGGATTTGAGATATTTTTCAGTAATAATAAACAAAAGCAGCAGGTACACACCCTAACAAGATAGCTGAAATTTGTAAAAGGTGAGAAAATGTTCAAAACCCACAAACACTTAAGTTCAAAATCCTCAGTGCACCCCACAAACACTTCTGTCCAAAATTTAGTGTCATAAAATTGTCGACAAGAACATCCAGTAGCTGCCCTATTCAGATTTAAAGATTAAAAATCATAAAAACAGGTCTTCAAACCACTCTGATGCACACCATGAGGGTGATGCACTATTTGTTTTAAACTTTGAAACATCATAAAATGGCCATTTTTTAATGTAAAAATGCCCCCCAATTTTTTAAAAAATTTGCCCATCAATAGGTTGCCATGACAATGATTAATAAGAACTCTCTGACGATATTAATTTTCTGATTTCAATTTGTTCAATATTTCTTGCAATGTGCTTTACATTGCTCATGAAGAATTTGACATTTTAATGAAGCATAACAATAGGAAATGATACCATAATGAAACTAGCAACTAAACCGATCAAAATACCCCAATAATGAAGTCCTACAGAGTAATTCAGATTTGTTGCAAAAGGTCAAAGAAATGGAAAGTCTTCACAAGCGCTGGAGATGAATCTCCATAGCCAATTTGCCAACCTCAACTTCCACTATGCTGTTAAAGGACCATAATTTGAAGAGAACAGGTCTGCTACAACTATGTTTCAGTCTGCAAACAGCCTTGAAAAGCTCCAAAACCACTCTCAAGTCTTCACCTGGCTTACTCTCCAAGAACCACCAAATGAAGGAGAAACTCCGACCATTATACCACTGCAAAAAATGATAGGAAAGGCCCTCCAAGTGATGTCAGAACACTCCAGCAAAGGTGCAAGTCGGATTTTAGGCACCAAAGATGGGTGGCTGACAAGATACTCCCCATAACCCCTCCAAATCAACCAAAGACAAACTGAAATTTGTTTCAATGTCTTCCCAACCGCTGAGCATCCTCAATCAGCTAATAAACTGCCCCAAAACCAACGTATTTAGCCTCTTAGGCTCGCTTGCCCCAACAAATGAATGGTATGGCCTACTGTAGGGAATCAGGGATTACACCTCTTTTAAAAAATTCAAACCGTGCTATTTGCTGCCTCGAATCTAGTTCAGTCTGGTCACCTGGCAGTCAAGAAACTTTTAGAAATGTACCCACAAAAAGTTATCACCTCACCTAACCCTATCGTGCAAAAAGAAGGGTTCAACCAGCTCACTAAAGGTGTACGGCTAGGCCAAGAAAGACACCTGCAACTTCTGAAAACACAAGACCGAAACCCCAAAAATCAATGCCAATAAATACCAAAAACTCACTAATCAGTTGACCTCAAAGATCTTCATTGCACAAAAACACCTAAATCCGAAATCTTCATTTAAACTATTGTGTTTCGTGAGTCAAAACACCAGACCAGCTAGGGTGGGCCTCTCATTGATAAGGTTTTTCATCCTCAACAATGCCTAGAAGAACATTTTTGTTCATTCTAACATCTCCTTAAGAGTGCAACTCTAAATAAATAAAATGAGTCAAAACTCCAATTAATATAGTTTGTAGGAAATAGGGCATTTTAAAATTCAAGTATTTTATTTCCCTTGAAAAGCCCCCCTTATCATTTTAAAAAACAACTTAAGTCCTTTATAACAGTTAGGCATCCAACTTTAGGGACCAAACATAACACTTTAATATTTAAACACTAAATTGAATAATTAAAAGTCACTTTATTAATTTAGTGTATATATTAAATAGTACCATTCTGCTGAAAGTTGTCATTGATGTCAAAGGTATATAGATGATTGGTGTTAACGTTTGTAGCTTCAGTCGAATGATCATTTAGAATACATATAATATATGTTGATTAATAATAATATATTATTATGTTATATTATATTATTATTAATCATATAAAATTTATTATTCAATATTAATCTATTATATTATTCTAAATTAATAATTAATTGATGAAACATTATAATATTGATTAAATTATTATAATTAAAGGACAGACATATCCGTTCAAGGACATGCCTCTCCAAAGGAATATATATAGTATAATGTTATTCAATTTGAGAACACATAGAATTCCAAAAATGCAAGTATCAAATTGAATCAGATATATACATTAAAATACATCCAATAAAACCTGGGAAAATCAACATGGTATCAGAGCTTAGGCCTGTGAAGTTTAATTTGGAGGTTGGAGAGGGTTGGAGAATTCAGTTTTTTCTAGAATTTTCAGTCTGAAATATGCCATTGTACGGCCTTTGGATGCCCTCAAAATGAAGACTATAATTTATGGATGGAAAGATCTGTGTTTCTAGTTTTCAAATATGTTTATCTCCAAATTTGATTCAGTTTTGTGCAAGATATGACGACTTTGGTGCAGGTCACTTGAAACCCTACCTAGGGTTAGCAGTTTTGGGAAAAATGTCATAACTTTTGTTTTAACCGTTGGATCTGGCTATAACTTGGAGGAAATGTTTGTAATTAGATTTTCTAACATCTCACCAAAGAGATTGGATAAATTTGGTAAATTACAAAAGTTATTAACGACTGTGTGTGGCAAATCATAATGAAAGTTTTGATCAAAATTATGAAAATGATCTACATCATTCAAAGGGAATTATGATGAGAGATGACTCATGCGTGATATTTCCTATATGGGCTCACCTTATTAAAGGAAATGTTTTAAACTTAAGATAAGTATTCCATGTTTTATTAAGGCACATGAATTATTGAGTTTGTAATTTATGCTATAATATTGGCTAGTAAAATTTTGTATGCTTCTATCATTGGTATTTCTATTCGAGATAATTTAGTTTATGAGCTATTTGTAATCTCTCTCTGACATACCTTCAAGACGAAAGCACAATAAAATTGAATTAAAGGGAGAAATAAATTGATGCTTGTAAACGAATTGATGATTGAGACCAGATGCAGAGGGAGTCTGACATTTCAAAAGAGGACAAGACGTTGATACAAGAACTTGAGCTTCAGGGGGAGCAGATGGTTCAGTCAACTTGTGACAATTTCGATCATACTGATTGAGAGGGATTTTCACTATTGAAGGTGAAACACTTATGAGGTAAAACTTGATTCAATTGATTATTATACTAATGAAATCATTTAATGCCTTATGGGCCCTGTGTAAATCATAAGGAAGTGACGACTTCCAAATGATTTCCACTTGTATTTTTGAGGTTATTGGAAGGTGACGATCTTACAATAACTTGAGCTTGTGGATAGAATCGCCGATAGAGGCAATCCACATGAGAGCTCGTGGATAGAATCGCCGACTGAGTCAATCCACCTAAGAGCTTGTGGATAGAATCGCCGACTGAGGCAATCCACGTGAGAGCTCATGGATAGAATCGCCGACTGAGGCAATCCACGTGAGAGCTCATGGATAGAATCGCCGACTGAGGCAATCCACATGAGAGCTCGTGGATAGAATCGCCGACTGAGGCAATCCACGTGAGAGCTCATGGATAGAATCGCCGACTGAGGTAATCCACATAAGAGCTTGTGGATAGAATCGCCAACTGAGGCAATCCATGTGAGAGCTCATGGATAGACTCACTGACTGAGGCAATCCACATAAGAGCTTGTGGATAGAATCGTCGACCGAGGCAATCCACGTGAGAGATCATGGATAGAATCGCCGAGTGAGGCAATCCACGTAAGAGCTTGTGGATAGAATCACCGACGGAGGCAAATTCACACCTTGAGACTATGGTCCCCTGTGATGAGCATCATATGGTTGATGAAATTACTCCCAATATCATGAGATGATATTTTTGAGTTATGGTGAATATCATGTGCCTTGATATTCTTGTTTATACCATACTTCCTGATATCATAGTGAGATAATATTTTCTCTATTCCATAATTAATCTAGACTTAATGCATTTGCATTGATTTTATCTTCCCTAGCTAAGAGGGAGTGTTAATTATGTTTTGTGTAGCTATGGTGAGGGCCATAAGTGTTGACATGGGAGATCACTACACATTCTGTCTAATCATCCTCCCTAGCTAAGAGGGAGTGTTAATGTTTGTAGCTTTAGTGGAATGATCATTTAGAATACATATAATATATGTTGATTAATAATAATATATTATTATGTTATATTATATTATTATTAATCATATAAAATTTAATATTCAATATTAATCTATTATATTATTCTAAATTAATAATTGATTGATGAAACATTATAATATTGATTAAATTATTATAATTAAAGGAGAGACATGTCCGTTCAAGGACATGCCTCTCCAAAGGAATATATATAGTATGATGTTATTCAATTTGAGAACACATAGAATTCCAAGAATGCAAGTATCAAATTGAATCAGATATATACATTAAAATACATCCAATAAAACCTAGGAAAATCAACAAGTGGCAATTATTGTCATTGATATCAAAGGTGTATGAAGTATGAACACAATTGATAATGGCCAAAGGCCAATAATCGCAGTCCAAAGGCTAAATCAGTTTTAGATCTCATTCAAGGCAAGTTTATTAATGTCATATTCATATGGCATTTAGTTTATGCAAGATGGCTGACCACCTTTTGTTTTGCATATAATCACCCAAGTTAATATAAATATAATTGCCCAACTTGCTTCAATGATATGGAGGACGAGGAATCTAATTAATGGAGTGGCTGTTAACTTTAAAGACGGTGACCATGTTAAGGCAGAGATTAGGATAACAAATTAAAAAAGAAGGCAGCAATTCGTTAACAAAGGATGTCTCCCTTGAAGAATTGCCTCACACATGAATGGTACACCTCTTGTCATAAGACCATGCAATGATGGTATAAAGAGAAGATGAATGGGAAATAAAAGAAGTTTTGCAATGAAGATTATTCGAATCTAAGAAGATATAAAATCCGATTGATTTAAAGATAAATAAAAGAATTTTTAAAAGGGCAATCAACATAAAGGAACAAAAGGTGATGTCTCTCTTCATGAAGTGGCATAAGCATATGTAGATATAAAAGATGATTGTAAAATCGACAGAAGTGTTGAATGTGGATTAATAAGATATATCATATATACACTAGCAGAATTGTGATGCAAAGAATATATATATAAAGATCACAATAAATGTTTGACGGTAAATAAAATGTTCAAAGGCAACGATTAGTATTTTAAAGTTTGTTATTAAAGAACATACCCATTCAAAGGGCTCTCTATTTCCTAAGAGTTGCATTTTTTATGAAAAGATAGAGTTATAAGATGTGGGTATGACTTGTGAAGGAGAAAAGTGTGTGGAGATTAGAAGATTATATCATATGTAGACGAGCGGCCTTGTATGAATATATATATATATATATATATATATATATATATATATATATATAAACTTATGAGAAAGGTACATTTATCTATGGCAGAATTGTAAGAAAGTATATGCAGATATAATAGAGATGTATGTGCAAATATAGGAGAATGAAGTGAATTGAATATCTAGTCAAGAGACATGTTGAAGTGCTATGACCACTGAAGAACTAATCAAAATGAAATAAGAGCTCTGAGCGGAAAATAAAGATATATCATTCAAACATAATCAGATTTATTAATGAAGAGATGTGATTAGCATATGGAATAAAGAGATATATTTTTAAAGGTGAAAGGAGATGTCTCTAAATGAAATTGTCTGTCTTGAAAAGATATAAAGAGAACATTTAGTGAGGGATAGAATGTATGGGTTGAGCAAGAGTTTTATTATTAATACACCAACAGATCCAAGTTTATGAAGCACAAATCTTAAGTAGAATATTTGAAGATTTTATGAAGGAATTGTGAGGAGCGTTATAGTGAGTTTAAAGGCCGATATTATAACAGATATATGCGTGATATTGTAGCAGATTTGTAAATAGACTTATAGCAGAATTTTGAGAAATTTATGCAAGAGGTTTGTGCCTATCATTTATAGGAGAGATCGGTGTCTCTCACTAAGTTGGTGCTTAGCTATGGGGGTTGTTGCCTCCAGTAGGTTGGTGCTTATGAACTAAGGAGATTGGTATCTCATATGGGTTGGTGCCTACAAAGTTCTAAGAGGATTTTATATATAGGCAATATTTTACCATGGATTTCTCCCATAAGGGTTTCCACGTAAATCTTGTGTTCTCCTTGCATTGCATAATTGTTACATCTTATGTTGTTGTAATTGTACAATTAATATTCTTATGGTATTAAGTTTTGAAAAAGTAAAATATAATTGTTATACTAATTCACCCCCCCAGCCCTCAATATAACCGTGTGCTCATCACATTCACCTTGCGGAAAAACTCACCAAGACACTGGAAAAGGAAACCAACCATGCCAAAACATAACTAATGAAGGATAATGGTTGGATTCAAAACAAGAACTAACTCTAGATAGTAGTGTTCTCCAAGAATTGAGGAGAACAAACCCAAAAAAACCCAAAAAGACTAGTGCCGAAATGAAAACTTGCTATAAATAGCAATGCTCTCTAAGGACTAACAAGAGCCAAACCAGAATAACCTAGAACAGTTGATGCCAAAACGAGCACTTACTATAAATAATAGTGTTTTCCAAAGGCTAAGGAGACAAACCCAGAAAAATGAGTCATGTCACCAACTACACTCCAAACCATTATCAAATGCCACAAAATACCCAAAACTGAGCCAACGCTCACAAAACAAGAAGGCCTAAAAATGGGGACATTACAATAAACCCTAGAGTACACTTACAGGTAAGATATGCTAAAATTTTTACAACTAAACAAATGGACAAATCTTGTCTTAGCACATCCCAAAAGGCCTCATGGCCAAAAAGGTGAAAAAATAAATTTGGGCAAGATTGCTTTAGGCATGCACCATAGGGGTTTAGCCCAAAACTCAAAAAAAAAAAAAGAACCAAGCTACTCATGCACGCTCCAAATGGTGTTTGGTTTAAAAGTTCAAATATAAAAATAATTGTGTACATTACCATCTCGAGTGTGAGCCATTAGTTGTTTTACCCAAAAGTTTGAAACAATAAAAGGATGGCTTAAAGAGTATGAAATGTGCACTATGAAGTTCTTTGTCTCTAGTCTGAAATGTTCAACAAACATGCAAGTTGCAGCAGGTTTTTGGTTTAGTTTCATGGGTGATTGTTGCAAACTTTAGACAGAATTACAGCAATTTTATCCAATTTTGATTAATCAAGATCATAAAACAGCATCATATAGTATATTTGTGTTAGGAAGATGTTGATGTGCTTTTTAAAATTTTATGCACCTCGAACACAGAATAAAATACCAAGGTATTCTATCCTCTCTTGAACAAAAAAACTTTGAATGCTAAACAAAGAGATCAATCTAAGCAACTCCAAGGTTTACAATGCGAACTATGTGGATCAATTGTTGTGGATAGACTCAGTGAAATTGATGTGATATTGCTGGAATCACAAGGAGACTTACTTTTATGAACTCCTGGAACGTGGAAACTAACTCAACTTGGAAAATAAAAGACAAAAGGGGAACAAGGGTTTAGAGATCTTATACTATCCTTAAGAACAATGATGACAATGGATGATACTTAGACAAATTCCCTCAAATCAAGTCTTGCTTCATCATGATGACAACAACTACACAAGACTGATGCAATCTTCTAAGGAAATGGGAGATTTGCACACTGCAAATACATCACTCAAATACCCAATGCTGGCACAACTTGAACAAGTATCCACAATCGTACTTAGCACAATTATGAGGTTTAGGCTAACTTTACATTGTGACTTACAATCAGTAAACCACAAAAAAGTATGAACCAAGGAATTCATCACAAAATCCTCATAAGCATCCACCATGATCAATGAACTCTCATTAGACTCTAATAAGTAGAGACCATGCAACATGTTGAAATAACACACCAAAAGCCACCATATTTCCAATGAAAAGTATGTTGATTACAACAAGCCTTGGCAACAATCTCTTTTCCTCCTACTCTACTCTAGCTACTTGCTATCTAATGTCTATAACATTTACAAATGAAAAGGCTAGGCCTTTTATAGAGATCCCATTACAATTCAAGGGCCGGAATTCATTCTCAAATCAATGGCCAAGATTCAAACATAAAACCCTAATTAGGGTTTGTTACAACAAAATAATTTCTTAACCAATGAGATCATTACAAGATTTGGGATGCATGCCCATCTTGAATTCTAACCAATGAGAATTGAGGTTAGGTATATGAAACAATATTTGCTAAAGTGCCATGCGCCACTAGCTCCACCCTTGATACATTGAATTTGGACATCTTGACATGGAAAAACCTGAATGGTTGATGATGAGTAGGACGCCACCTCAATGTGCACAACATGTAGATTATCACAAGGAAGTGTTTGTGATGGGGTAATATCTCTTGATACTCAACATTTCCAATTGTCGGATGTGATAAGGGTTGGAAATATTCCCAAATTGCATAATCTTTTGATGATCAAGAAAATTCTCTAACTTTGCTTAACTCTTCTAAAACTCTATGCTTCCTTGATCACGCTCACATCTCAATCCACTAACTTGGAAATCATGACCGTCGGTTGCACCATCTTGAATTTGTTGTCTTAGATTGTTTCCTTGTTGTACTAGCAACGATTCCTGGAATTCTAAAGGAAATTCAAGATGCAAATTTCCTTCAATACCTTGATGTTTGTAGGGTGTAGAATAATGTTGCCTCTTCCTTGCATGTATGAGTGTGATCTCTCCTTTATGCCTAGAAGTCTTGACTTCTTTGTGTCACCATGATGAAATGAAAGATTTGTATTGAGCTCCTCATGTTGCAATGCTAGCCTTGAATGTCTTGAATCCCTTGGTGTTGATCCCTATACTTGCTTTGTAGTGTCTTTCCTTTAATGCCCCTATGTGATTAAAGTTGTGATGATCTTTATGTAAAGCAATGTTGCCTTCATCTTGCGTCATTGAGTCATCCTCTTGCACATGTAAATATTGTCCTTGTGTAGCCTTCTCCAAGTTGCATCTTTGAAAATATGATGATGTTGATTCTTGACTTCTTTACTTGTGTTGTCCTTGTTGTAGTTGCACTTTCTTCATCTAGTAAAGTTCTTCATGTTGTTGAGCCTTGATGTCAATCTTTCATGCTGTTGATGAATCTCCCCTTCACGCCTCTAAAGTGTTCTATGTTGAATTCTTCATTTGATTCACCTCCTTGGATCACTCGATCTCCAACCCAAGTTTTGAAACCTTCCTTGCTCATACTGCCATGATGTTGTAGGGTTCCTCATGATGCTGACTTGATTTCTCCATTTGCCTCTTTGCACAAATTGAAACTTGACTCCATATTGCCATTGTTGTAAAATCCTTGTATCATTGAGGTTGTGAAGTCCCCCTTCTTATGCATCTCTCCTTGTATCAATTCTGAAAGACAAAGAAGACATGGCTTAAATTATGATTGTGGATGAATCATGAAAATAATTATGACAAGAACTGAGAGTTTGCACTCAAATTCATATTGATAATTATTGTGAAACACTTGAACAAACCCCCTGAAAATGTTTATACAGGTCTAAAAATGATATTTCAACCTCAGCATTTTCTTGTTTCAAATCTGGAAATGAGGCTTTAAATCTAGAAATTGATTTTGAAAATTATTCTGAAACACTTTCACTTCGTACCTGGAAATGACCTTTTCCATTTGGAAAATAAAATTTCAATCCTGATTTCCTGATGTTTTAAGTCTGAATTTAGGATTGATTGGCATTTTCTTTTAGGACTGTTTCCTCTGATCTCCCTTTCTCCTCTACACTCTGCCTCTAATCTGCCTGCATCCTGATAATGGTTCATATCTCCTTGCCTGGAAATGAATGGCTTGCCTTTAAGCTAGACCTCCTTACTTGTAATCACTGATTCTTGTTCTGCAACTGATTTCGTTCTTGTTCTGCTCTTAATTTTGCACCCCAATTCGCTTTGAATCAGAAACAAGTTCTCGTGTCATCCTTTATACCAAAGTTTTAAAACTCGGACTCACCACGAACTCGGCAAACCAAAAATTTGGACTCGGACTCGGACTCGTGAAAGACTCTGCAAGGACTCGGCAAAAAAAAAACCGTAGTTTTACAAAAAAACATAAAGAAATTAATGCATTTAGAGAGCATAAGAGCCATAATTGAAAGTTTGAAACATTACACATGTCATGTGATCTACAAATGCGCAATATTTGAAATTTGAAATGCTAAATCTAAATACCCAGATTTCTTCAATGCTAATTATGTTGTTATATGGAGCCTAATTAGACTCGGAGGTTAAATTTTCACTACTTCCATTAGCGCAATTTCCCCCTATATTTTGCAACGGGGGTTTGGAGGCAACGCCCTCAAGTTGGGGTCAAGGGGCATCACCCCTTGCCGTGTCAAGGGGCAGCGCCCCTTGCGAGGCCAAAAATACTTTTATTATTTTATAAAGGCGTCGGGTGTTATTTTTCTATTGGCCCACGTCCAATTAGGGTTACACTGTGAAAAACAACCCTTCATGACATATTTCACTCCCTCAGTTGAGTTTTAAAGCTTGCATGACGTTTTTTTTTGGGTCGCGCAAGTCCATCTGAAAGACTCGCGAGTCCGTGGAAAAGACTTGCGCGAGTCCTTGCAAAAGAATCGAGAGTCTTTCAAATGGACTAGCCAGGACTCGCCTCGCGAGTCCTTGGCGAGTCGACTCGTGGCTCCCATGGACTCGCAAGTCCATGGCGAGTCCACGAATTTTAAAACTATGCTTTATACACATCCCCTTCAAGAGTTATGCCCATTAGTTAGGTCGGCTAGGTCTATTAAAGGGTCTTGGTCTTCAAATGTGGTTGGCTGGCTCAGACTATAAATTTCATCCTTTGTTAGCAATTTGAAAAAAAAAAAAAAAAAATCTTCCTAGGTCGATTGTCTCTAAATGCACCCTTTGCCTTGTAAAAATAAGAGTTAAATGCTCCCCCTCAACACACCATTCAATCCGCACTTCGACATTATTTACTTTCTGCTCTAATATTCAATATTCATGCAATTAGGGTTTGACTCAAACCCTAGACAGGTTTTAATTGGCGGAGTTTAGCTCAATTTTGCAATATATCCTTGATCGGAGATTGTATGAGTTGTGTATTATATAAGGTCGGACTTCTTGAATATTTTACAATGTGGCAAGTCGGACTTTTAAAAATTTTTGCAATGATATTCATTAGATGTTGGAATTCCAAGTGTTTTTGCAATAATCCAAGTCGGAATTTGATTTAGTTTTGCACAAAAGAAAGGTTTAGGTTGGACCTCTGAGCAAGTTGTGCATAAATAGGATCGGAATTTTACAAGCTTTTGCACAAGATGGATCGAAGTTTGAATGGAATGTGCAATGATCAACATTATGCTAAGTCGGACTTTTTCAAACATTTGCATTGGATGGAAATTGGAGTTTTTCAAGGTTATGCACTAGTGCTGATCGGACTTCCATTAAGTTTTGCAATGATAAAGCCAGGTTGGAGTTTCAAAATATTTTGCATTCTTGAAAGGTCGGAGTGAAACAAGTTTTGCATTGATACAACTACATGAGGTCAGACTTTACTACTGATTTGCACTAATGAAAAGTCCAGGTCAGACTTTCAACACAATTTACAATGAAACCAAATTGCAGTTTCCCAAGTATTTCCAATGAAATCAGGTCAGAGTTTCAACTTATTTCACATTGTGTATTGATCCAAGTCGGAGTTGAAACAAATTTTGCATTATACTCGAGCCAAGTCGGAGTTTTACTGAATTTTGCAATATGTCAAGAGAGGGCGGACTATTGTTTAGTTTTGCATTCTTTCCGAAGGCTACCAGAATTCTTCATTACTTATGCAATCTTCCAAGTGAAGGTGGACTTTGCTAAAGATAAATAATATTGCAATCCACAAAGGAAAACTTTCATGAAGATTGACACTATTTGCAAGGCAAAGTTTTATCATGATTTGCAAGCCTCAAGTTAGCCATGTCGGACTTTAGGAAAACTTTGCAATCAAACACAAAGGCAGAGTTCCAAAATATTTTGCAATGCCTTCCACCCTAGATCGGAGTTTGAACAAAATTTACAATTTGCAAAGGCTAGTCATATTTTGATGAAGACTTGCAGTCTTCTTGCCCAAGGTCGAGGTTTATGAAGACTTTGCAAAAAATCATGATCGGACTTCTCAAAAAATTTGCATTTTCCCCATTTTGTGCAAGATTGAACTTTGGGTCAATGGTATAATTTGTATACCAAGGTCAAACTTTAAGAAGTATTTCATTGATTCAAATTCCCATTCATGCGAAATCTCCTAATTTGCTCAATCACTTAGCCTCAAATGCAACACTAAAGCCTTATAACCTCGACACTACACCATCACTAAGTATTTTGACAATCTCATTTGTTGCTCTTGACAATTCTAATGTTGATCCTTGACATTGTAGAGCAAGATCGACAAGAGAGACTTACAATTCCTAATGGATCGCAAGTTGATTTTCCACTCAACACTTGAGCAACAACTTTGCAATATTGCAATATTAACAAGCCTTCGTGATTTCATCATCAAACATCATTAATTGATTCAAACATACCCTAAGGACGAACCTACACTCTTAAACTTACTCCATCTCGAGCTGCCCAGACCCAACCCTTTCATAAGCAAAGGATAAAAACTCGAACTACTACCAAGCAAAGCAAACTAAGAAAAAAAACTACGCTAAAAAGCAGAAAAAACATCACAACAAAAGTGAGGGTTAATAAGTACAACAAAGAATTTTCAACCTACTCAGATTCTGATTCAACTCCAATAAAGCCCTTGCTATTTCTGACATAGACTCCATCATGGAATTTTGGACCTAACTAATTCCTTTTGAGTTCAATTAATAGTTTCCCACAAGTTCATTTATTCTCTCTTGCCTTGTAATCTCCCACCCTCTCTTGAACACTGAATATTTGAAAAATAGAATAAGAACACCTACTTGTTCTTTAATTAGATTAATATTACTATGTCTTTTTGAATGTGATCTTTTAGAACTAGACAGAAGTTGCAGAAGATGCATGTTTTTTTGTTTTGAAGAGTCCATCTTAGTTATGGTTTTGCAGCATATATAGAATGAATAACCAGCTTAAAATCAACTTGTGTGCAAGTCACTGAACTAATGATTTGTCTGATTTTAAAAGATTTACAACATATAGGTACTATTGAAAAGGGTGGCCAGCTTGTAGTTTGAGCCTTCCAAAGAATTCAATTAACCATACCCGATTTTGGAATGACTATAGGTTGTTGGTGGAGGTGTCCAAGCGCTTGCTGATGACCAGCTTGGAACTGAGTTAGCAGCCAACCAAGTCACTCAGAAAATGATTTGCAGCAGCTCCTTCAGTGATGACTTTCCACTCTTTTGATGTTCCCTTGTTTTGCCACAAGTAGTTCACTAGCTCACACCAAATAAAATATGTATTTCTCCCAGAGAAACGAGACTCGCCCGAAATCGCCCAAACTCGGCGAGTCCGAGTCCGAGTCAGGCCAAACGTGTCCCAGGGGCTCGGACTCGGACTCGGCCGAGTTTGGAGAGTAAACTCGCCAGACTCGCCGAGTTGGCAATTTTGGCCCAAAATCGCCAGACTCGGCGAGTCCTGAGCCCCAGACTCGGCTACTAGCTGGGTTAATAAAATGACAAAAAAAAAAAACATTTTAAAAAGTAATAAGTTTTTTTGGAAGGGCGAAATTTGACATTTTGGTCTCTCCATCAGGATTATTTTATGGAATAACATTTAAGTATAAGTGACATTTCCTTATATCTTTCTTCTTTCTTATACTTTAAGTTATATTCCATATATACTGTCAGGATGTTTGAGAGTGGTTTCGGGCCTCTAGGAGTTATATTGCAAAATCTAGTTTTTGGAGGATTCTTCAGTTTTCCAAACTTAGTCAAATTTCAGGATCAGGACATTCCAGACTTAGCCAAATTTCAGGGCATTTGAAGATCAGGATGACATTCCAGACTTTATCACTCACCAACTTGACCTAGCTTGGACCTTATAGAATGATACTCACTCACCAAGCAAGACCCAATCAGCAACAAGAGCAAAACCAGGTCCTAAGGAAGACTCTCAAAGAAACCCTAATTCAGACTTGTAATAAGTTTTTTTGGCCTCACGGGGCGCTGCCCCTCGACCTCGCCCTGTATCGCGACAAGGAGCGCGCAAGGGGCGCTGCCCCTTGACCCCACCTTGGGGGTGCTGCCCCCAAACCCCCGTCGAAAAATATGGGGGAAACTGCGTCGATAGAAGTAGAGAAAATTTAACCTTCGAGTCTGACATTGATTGGATCGACTAGGTAGATATAGAGGTTGAGACTGTAGCCATGGCAGAGGAGGAGCAGAGAGCACGAGCACAGACAGGAGATTTAGAGGCAGATAGTGACACGGATGTTCTTGATGTTGGTGAGCATGGCATGGTGTCACGGGGAGCGGCTATGGCAGTCGAATCATCCAGGACCTACCTTAGACGCCTTCGTAGGGGGCTGGGGCCGGAGGGTGCAGGCTCCTCTGAGCCATAGACTTGTAGTTGTATTTACCTTTGGTATTTGTATGAAACATTTGATGATGATCATATGATGACATGGATTTTTTATTCCATGAGTTTTGTAATATTGTATACATTTGACAATATTTATATATCTATGTTTGTTATTTTCTTCAACTACAATTTGCGTTTATGCTTATGTGATTGATGTATACTTGTGTATGTAATCAAATGAGCCGAGTTTGATGATGTTATTGTGTCTTTAAGGTGTATTCAATAAAGGGTGTCTGAAACAAGTTTTAAATATTTAAAAATCTCTAAATTTCTTGAGTTTTTCACTATCCCGAGTCCAGCCGAGTCTGGAGCCGAGTCTGACGCCGAGTCCCGAGTCCGAGTCCGAGTTGGCCTTGCCGAGTCCGAGCCGAGTCCGAGTCCCGTTTCTTTGATTTCTCCTCTTACTATTTCAAAATTTATCTTTAATGGTATGGCCAGCCAAGCAAGCTGCTTAGAAAATTGATTATAAATCACTTGAAACTCCCAAATCCCAACGCTGAAACCTCTTAAAGATTTCTTCTTGGACAGCCAATTCTTTTGCAACTTGAGCATAGCCAATTTGAACTCTTAAAAACCTTCAAAATGCCTAGGAAGGGGTCAGCTAGGCAAGCATTCAGGTCAATCAGAAAATACGTTCCAAACACCTTCAAAACTTGAGTCTTTGTTGTTGCACATTACAAAACCTCTTCTCTGCAGCCCTAACCCACCATGTGCACTTTGGAACTCTTTGGATTCTTAGTTTGACAAGAAAGGGAGCAGTTCATAGCAAGCACCTCACTCAGATTTTCTGTACCAGCAACATCTTCCCAACTCTTTTCAAGCACGATGAGACTCCTATATTGGAATCTCTCACACACACCCTAAACTGATCTCTCACAGTTGCAGATATGAAGTTTATGAGGGGCTACATCCTCACAAACTTGGAAAAACCCTAAGGTTGTATAAGCTCCTCAATGAAGAAGAAGTAAAATCAGCAAGCATAGAGAACAAATGAGTCTTCAATGATCTTTTAAAACCTTTCCTCAAGTCACCCTAATTAGGGTTCCCAAAAGGACTGCCCACTTATGTTTCTTAGTTGGGATTAATTAGATTTTAATCCACTCTTAGCTGTCCTGAGCCTATTTGGTCTTTTTTCCCTTTGATCTTTTCCTCATACGTGTCCTCTTCCTCTTTCTAACTTACTCTCTCACTAGAGTTTGGAGTAGACTTGGAGAATAAGATATTGTTAGGATATAATCCACGTGGCTACCAACCAAACCTCCATTGCCTTGACTCGCCCAATTGATGTCCTCCATCCCTTCTATCAGCCTACAAGGACCCGTTGATAGGCTAACACTTAACTAAAATGGCCTAAGTAGAAGGGGACATTACACCTTGGTCACCCACAAATTCTTCTTCCTTTCTTATTTTTCCTCTAATGATATTTGAATTCTCTTGCACTAACTTGCATCAAAAGATTAGACCTTCCCACATAGGCAAGAAGATCCCTACTCTAATACCATTTTAATGTTGCCATCTAGAATTTCTAGAAATATGTGATTATTTTTGTATTTTTATGATATTATTTAAACTAAATTAAATACAACTGAAAAAATAGAAAACTCAAAAACAAGTACTCCAAATCCTCAACTTATCGGATAACTTTTTAATTAGACTTGAATTGTATTACATTAAATCAAGAGTTGATTTACAAACCCTAGCTTCTACCAAAAAAAGCGTAATTCTGCACCTATAATAGATCAACAAATTTACAAACCCTAGCTTCCGCAAAAACAAATGTAATTCTACACTTATATTCAATATCAAAATCATAAGCTTTTAGGCCTGTTAAAGGGCCTAAGGGGGTTCATCATTTGATTGACGAAACTAGGAGAATTAAGTGGAGTCCTCTGAAGCAAGATTGGATAAAGGTGAATTTTGACAGCGCTACAAAGGGAAACCCAGGTCCTACTAGTGTAGGTTGCGTGCCTAAGGATTGTGAGGGCAGAATTATAACTAGTTGTTGCCGAAGGCCAGGATGGGGATCTAATAATGAAGCTGAAGTGCATGTGGCCTTCCTTGCAGTTTGTATGGCAAAAAAGTTGAATGTGAACAACCTTCACCTGGAAGGTGATTCTCAAATCATAGTGAATGCAATGTTGAGCAGGTGTGCAATTAAGTAGAAGATTGATAAAATCATACAAATTACAAAGAATCTATTACAAAGTTTTAATAAGTTCAAAATCTCCCACGTGTTGAGAGAAGGTAATTCTGATGCTAATGCCCAAGCCAACTTGGCATTCTCCCTTCAAATCGGGGAAACAAAGTGGTCTGATTTGGCCTAGTAGTACCATTTGATGTACAATGGGCAAGTAGAGATTCAAATTTGAAAGGCAATTACTATCCGTTAGGTCGCGGATGTTTGCCATATTTGGTGAAGATAGTGTGAAGTGTAGTTAATACATCAATCATATTCATAGGATCACATTTATAAATTGTCATGATGGGGTGGTAATGGTGGCGCTTAGAGTTTTGTCATGACCCTACCTCATGCGACTGGTCATAGGGGGATGCCCGAGGTTGAGTTGTTGTACGCATTTTGCATGGATTGGCCAAGGTGATGGTGAGTTATAAGTGCAATTAACAATTTCAAATTGTTACGGGTGGTGGATGTGGTCTATGTGATCGCATAAAAATTGCATTGTTTCATGCGATAAGGCAAGTTCCTAATCGCAACGAGTAGTCTGTATCTACTCAACAATAAAGATGACTAACAAGTCTCAAGCGAATTTATTGCATGGCAAACAACAGGTTGGCACCAACTTTTAAGGATATTGGAGCCGAATAGTGTCTTACTTGTCTATGCTAAGGCGCCAGACTTACCAAATATCGTCTACGAGAATATTGAAATTTGAATCCTAGGTGGGAAGTATAGGGGCATTATCTAGGCAAATTTTTCATTGTAGACCACCAAACCCATGGTGGCCTTTTGGGGGAGGATAATGGATGAGCATTTATCTCATGTGTTTAAAATTGCAAACCAAACCTTTCTGAACAATGTTAAAATTGTGCAAGGGGGTGAATATCTAAAGGCCCAATATCGATATCAGACAATATCGATATTGCCTTCCTGTTTATGGCCTGGTATATAGAGCTTTAGTCGAGTGAGAGTGTCTTCAGGCTCATTAACTACGTGAAGGATGATTGGTGTTGGGGCCTTGCAAACCTTATCAGTATGGCTCGTCAAAGTGAAGGATTTGTATGTTCGAGAGGTGACTGACTTCATGTCGATGAATTCATTCCACCATTGCGGCCCTTCCTCCTTTGGAGTGCCAATGGCAACAAGGAGGTGAGGCAAGCCTCTGCTCAAATAGGATTACAAGGTGTGAAGGACTTCCTCAAGGCCAGGGAGGCCCAAATGGTGCGTGAAGAGGTGGCGAAGTGGTTGCCAAGGGACGAGAACCAGGTGCAAGCAGAGGAGGCTTCCCCTCCTAGAAAGAAGCATGGAAAACCGGTGGGTTCTTACAGTGCGAAGCGTCATCAACTTCTAGTTGGGGGCTCTTCCTCGAGGGTGGAGAAACCGAGTACGAAACCTGGGGAGTTGGTGAAGGTTGGAGCGACAAAGGGCAAGGGGAAAGGCATTGTACTATAGAATTTGAGCTCCTAAATTGATAAGTGTCTTCTTGATGTTACTATGTTTGTAAAGGGGCTGCATGCCCATTTTGTATAGACTGATATGTAGAATATGGATGGCTAGGGCTAGATGGTTAGGATTTCGAGTAGATGGTTAGGATTTAGAATATAGGAAAAACATTACTTCTACCTTCTTAACTCATTCTTTGCCTCATCTGACAAACTTGGCTTCTTAGGCCGCTCCATCTAGAAAGGTCTTTTGTCTTTTTTTGATGGAGGGAACTTATACTGAAATTTTTATTTTGGAGTAGAAAACTTCATGTTCCTAGCCCTCTAAATGGCAACCTAAAGAATGGTAGGCCTTAACCCAACCATGGAGAGGTTTAGATAATCTCTCATTGAAGAGCATCATTAACCTCCTCCATGATACATCTAGAACCATAACACCTAGTCTCTAGAACTCTGAAATGTATGCATCAAAGGTGCCACTCTTCTTTATCTATGCTAATTCTCGAAAATGGAGCTTTGGATCCTTATTGAACCTATCTATAAGCCTTTGACCAAAATCAGCATAGGAAGTGATAATGATGTTCCCCTGTGTCAAAAACCCATGATACTACTCTTCATATGCTTCTCCTTCCAAATGTAAGATGCAGTATTTGATGGCCTCTTTCTCGAACATGGGATTCAATGATAGATAAGTATCCAACTTCTGAATCCAATATCTAGTTGTGCATTTACTTGAACCATCAAAAGCAGGAATAGACAGCATACCCAACCTCCTCCCCAAGTCCTAGCTTTGAGGACCTCTATCTCCCATGGGCCTATTTCTTGGCTTAAGTTGGAAAAAATCCGATAACGACATGGTGGCATGGAATTCCCCACCTAACAACCAGTACTCATGTAACCAATCCACATTACCCTCTTCTGTATTTTATTAGTTTCCCCCTGCCACAACGTCATTTTGCGAAAAAAGTAGGCATCAAGGGTCTAGAAGTTGCTCCACTAGCAACCTTGAAGGATTATTAACAAGCATGTTTATGTTACTAACTTCATCATTGTTTCCCTCAGTGCCATTATTGCCTCCATTGTTCTGATTTGTGTTCATATTTTGCATTGTGTCATTAGCTGCACTAACTTCTGCTATCAACTAGCAAAATCACTTAAAATCTGCATTGTACTACCCCCACTTTGGTCTCTTATGTCAACCATATTTCATCTAGCTCCTTCAAAAAAATCTGCCTCTAATCGCTCTATTGGATCATTTGCCATTCTTCTAAAATAATATCTGTGAGAACCCCCTGGCTGCATAAGAAATTTCTACTAACATAAACTTTCTCAAATTGCCACAGGCTGGCAAGATACACTACTCTAATACCACTGTTTATTCAAACCCAAAATTTGACCACAATTTGAATCTTTCACACCTTTTTTATAATGCAAACTTTTTGTCAAATAGTTTCTTGTAACAGAAATGAAGAATAATTTCAATTTTGTTTGAACAGAAATCATAAACAAAAATAATAAAACTAATGCCTCAATCTCAAATGTTAATAACATGTTTTTCCCCAACTAAATTACTGAAAATTGTGTGCATCAAATATTTTCTAACAAGTATATATGTTGTTGTAGCAAACTGGTAAATACAATAATAACATACAAAATTTATTAAATTAATACATTACAAATATATTAATTTGTGACCTTTTTGTAGACCTCATTTCAATCCAAACAGCCACTACCAATGATCCCAAACTCCCTCTCTATACTATACGGCACCCAAGACTTTCTATGGCTCCTCCAATGTATGGTACAGTAGCCTTATTATATGTTGCAACTCCCTTTCAAGTGCTACACTAGCCTTAACCTTCACTATGCGCTGCATTGGAATTAACTAAGCCTTAATGCCTTCCTCATGAATCAATTCCTCCATGCTAAGGAATTTAAAAAGTGTATGAACCCTTTTTTGCGAGCTTCATGAAAGGTATGGCTTGGGAAAGCCCAGCTGATACAAAATTTGATATTTTTACTTTATTTATACCATAGCACACACCTCACTGCAATCTCTTGTATAAATCTTCACTCGCACACGCAATAGTGACAATTTATTATTTGCAGGCAAATCTCAAAAAATTTGTACCTACGATTCCAAAGCTGGCAACTGTAAATAAAATCCTTGTTTCTCCGTTTAAGCACAATTGTGAATCAACCATGTATTTGACTAGGAATAAATTTTTAATCTCTGAAACCAAATAGCTATAGGGTTTTCGCCTTAGGATTCAAAATTGAACTCACAATCCAAACTTTAAAAAAGACAAATAGAATGACCAAGATGTGTAATTTCGCTTTTTCTCTTATTTTTATACCCTGCCTATGAACTTTTGAGAAATTTTAGTTTTAAATTGCATAAAGTGGCCTTTTTAAATTTATAATTAACTTTGGCCCTTGAAAAGTCACTTCAACACACAAGATCATCTTTTAAATAAAATAATTAATTAAATTACGTTGTGCAAAATATAGCAAAGTTAGATTACTTAAATTTAACTAATTAAAATATTCCCTTTGCAAACCCCAGATTCAGCCTACGGCAATAAAATAGGCTATGGGATCCCGAACGCCCATGTCGAGGAAGGGGACATAACAATGGGACCACTATGTGAGGATGTCCTATACGGAAATAAGGCATTTCATCCACAATTCTAAAAATGAAGTCCATGAGGGTTTTAATTGGTTTCAATTTTCCAAGACCTTTGAACAACCAAGGGTTTTCATCCTCAATTGTGAATTCAAACACATGCTCCAAATGAAGAAAGCCAAATAAAGCCAAAACCCACTTTTCTAAAACTTTCCAAAAAAAAACCTAGGGTTAAAAAATTTCCCTCCATATTATTTTAAAATACTTTCTGACAAATAAGTGTTTAAAAACATTTTTAAATTAACAATAATAATTAATAATATTATTAAGTGGCCCTTTAAATATAAAATAGTCAGACCCAACTTAAAACAATATTATAAATCCTTTAGTTCTAAAAAGGCGACATTGCACACTTGATTAATATATGAGAGCAAGACCCTACATTAGAGCTAATCATGTTGGACCAAGTGATTCAAACTCCTCCCTACCATAGTTCATGACTCCATGTTGTGATATTTGTCTTTGATGTTGGGTTTTGTACAACTAAAACACTTGAAAAAATTTATATGTTTAAAAATTTTGTTTTCTTTAGTTAAAATCTAAGTTACCGAATCAGAATTGGGTACGTGTGTACGGTACGTTATTACGCTGAATTATTTTGCAGATGGTTGGGTGCGTTTCGATACGTCCGTACAAAATATAAAAATTATATATATATATATATATATATATATATATAATTTTAATATATGACTTTTTATTTTATATCATTTTTTGTTTTTAATTTATTATATAAGTATTAACATGATGTTTGATAAATGATATATTATATAATAGTTTAAATTTTAAGACTATTTTATAATTTTAGTTATTAAATTATTTTAAATTATATATTAAATATATACTAAATTAGGATGTTAAAAATAAAAACCATTAATATAGATGTATTAAATTAGAAATTTAGAATGTTAAAAACAAATTTTGCAGCAAACACAGAAGCGACATTAAAAATGACTATAAAAAATTGTGGTCTGCTTTGCAAACGGATCCAGACGCACCACTCCTGAGTTGTGACCGAGCGCTGAAATTGCGCGTGGATCTCCCTAAACTCCCAGTGAATTATCCTTGCTATGTCCACTCGCGACTTCCAAATTAAGATGACGACAAATGCATCAATGAACAAGAGACCTGCAACCAAGCACAACCTAATCACTAATGCCCTCGTCTCCTAAGCAGATCGCGAGTTTTACAAACATTGTGGTCGTTTATGGAGAAGAATCGAAAAAAATGCATTAAAAATTTCACACGCTAACCTAGATTCAAGCTAAAATCGGTGCCCAAAATAACCTTAACGAATCCTAGCTGATTCCACTGGCGATTCCAGTTGGTATCCGATTCAAGTACAGCTCGTACCTAGAAACAGGCTAATATTCAAACGATTTGGTAACTTAGGTTAAAATCTATTTTAATACTCGTGATCAATGTATACTCAAGTGTGCAACTAAAGTAGCTTATGTTTTATTAGTTTATTATGTCTTTAACGTTTATTTATTGAAGGGTATGTAATTAAAGCTTTAAATCTTTTAAAATCTCTATATTTCATGGTTTTTTCAATTTGCCAAATATTTGTTTCGTCTTTGCCATGTACAAGTACTCTTTAGTTAAAGCTGACACTATCAAATTCATTTGGTTTACTCACAATCATTATTTATTAGCTATATGATATTTCATGCAAATGTTCTTCTCTTTTGTATTTCTTCAGGCTGAAATACTCTTTTGTTTACGGACGCACGGAGAAATATATAAAGCCATGATGACAAACAGTTATAGCAAAGAATCTGCAAGTTAATAACACTGATGAATTCAAGTAGAAAACATCTCATCTTTTGTGCTCAACTCATATTACATTGCGTTCTCACATCTTTGTTGTAAAGAAAGAATTTTCATGAATGTAAAAGATAATGGTGATGTTAGTTTGATGACATCTAATAATGTGATCTAAATATATTTGTGAAAATTATCACCATAATTAGAATCAAACTCATATGTGCATGTGCATGTGTATGTAGACACACACACACACATAAACCATGGTGAACGGTTCAAATATTCCTATCTCATCCCATAACATGACTAAAGAACGCATACCTCTATTCCTTCATAGTTAATGGTCACAAAATCTCTTAAGTTGCCTGCCAACCCAACCTGCAAGAAATTCAATTTTCAAATTAAATTGCAGAAATCTATATATGCATAAAAGGAAATGACAGAGAACCAATAAGAAGGAAGCGATAGGCCAGTCTTTTAAATATTTGTTGGAAGCCAGATACTTAAAGTCAAAACGAATAATTAACTTGCTAATAATGTGACGCTGAAAAAGATTTAGGGGATAACTCTAATGTAATCTTCACTAAATATGTCTTAGCCTCTTAACCAACAACCCTATTCCAGTTATGATTGGAGAGGCCTAAGAATATAAAGTATTTTCCTAGTTATATAAAAGCCTTTCTATTGCCATCATCATGTTGTCTAAAGTGATGTGTGGTGCGCAGATAATCTTATGTTTTTTGGCAACACTTTAAATTTATAGTTGATGACTCCGATCAGTGGAAGTCAGAGTGGATGGCCAAAAAACTTAAGATCGGAGGGCAGAATAGATTTCAAGCAGATATTTCTTCATTGGCATTATTAGAATGATAACAGATAAGAATGAAAAATAATAATTCATTTCATACCTATGATATGATTTTTATTTTTTAGAAAGAACAGAATACTACATTACATAAGATTTTGTTTTGAATTACAATTGCCAATCCCTAGTCCACATTGGATACAGGGACATCGACCATTGAGTCATAGAAGTATGTTTACATCGATATTCCCAAATGCCAGAAAACACCAAAAAGAGAGAAGTGAATACACAGTACTTGGCCTACAACTTTAAATCCAAGGATCATAATCCAATTTCATGGATATCATACTAACAATTTCATGCTACTAATATTCACACCACAGAAATTGCATGAATTTCTGTTTGACTACATACAGTAGTACATACTACAGAGAGCAAATGTATACAAGAGACTTCACAGCTGTTCAATTACTGTATACAGCTACAGAAAGAAAGAAAATAGTTTCTGAATAACAGTGTACCATTGTTCACAAACTCAGACAGAGCAAGTACTCATAAAGCCAAAAAAATCGACCTCGGCAACTTAAAAAGGCACTTAAATTTCTTTAAAGAACAATTTATTTGCAAAATTTAATTACAAAATGTATCAAATAAATCTAAAAAACCATGGGAAAGTGTTTTCTATTAGATTCGATTGTTGAATACACATGGATTACAAACTTACATCATCATGTGAGTCAGACACAATGGCTAGTTGCTAACTGATAACTATTATGAATTTATAATGATTGCCTTTGAAAATCATCACCATAAATTGCATATCTAGGCAAATAAAAAATTATACAGGCTTTTATAATTTCTTCTTCCCTGTTCTAGTGAAAAGTTGCATGACAGATGGTCCTCGCACTCAATTCTAGCTCCTGACTTGTCCTAGTAGACTATGCTTGTGGTCCCAACTTGCCACTAGATGGCAATGACTCCTCCTTTGCAATATCAATGCCATCCAATGACAGTCCAATCTACCATGCTTCTACTACAACCACATCCTCCATAGCCTACCTCTCAAAATCAGCAATTGCATCCCCTATAAACAAGGAGGGCTCATCATCTTGCATGGTCCAATCACTTTAGGGATCAATCTCATCCAAATCAATAGGCTTCTCTATTTTGTCCTCCACCTTTCTTGTGCAAAGTCAAAAGTTGCATTGCACAAAAACTAGGTTATTGAAGTGTTATTGAATCAACTTATCAAGTTTGTTTGTGTGAATGTTGTCAAACCCCTGTTGCACTCACAGCTTGAAGCATTATAAGGTTGTGAAAAATTTCAAAGGGCTAGCTTTTGGAGCTTAGGGGTATTATGGACTAATTCTTTTCTATTTTCAATACCTTCTTAATTGCAACTGTTGAATTTTGTTGTGTAAAATTTCAATTGAATTTACCACATCTATTATCAAGGATTAATGTTACTAGATATGTGTGTGGCTTGGTGAAAAAAGGAAAGCCAAAAACACGCAAACATGCATGCAAATCCATACAAAATATATCATTGGCAACTGTGATACACAAGTTCATGAGCTTGTGTGATGAATGGTGTGGATCTACATTAAAAAGTTATCAATGCTTCTTAAAAAGGAGCTGAATTAATTAAATCATTAAAGAGTACAAGAAATTACTTACAGAGATCCAATCAGCTTGTGATGCCAGATACTTTGCTACAGCATCCTTCCGACCATGGTCATGTTCATTAGGCTACAATATGGAGAAATAAATAACATTAAAGCTACACCTTCAAACATTATAATAGCATTGTTGCTCATACACAAACATCTTTGTCATTAGAATTTTCTTCTTACTGATTTTTACAAATTAGTCCTTTAAAAGCAATAATTTCACAAGCAAGTGACATGCATGAGAATAAAAACCAAGAAACACTTTATTGCTGTTGATTGTGCTTTCCTCAAAACCAGCATATTTTTCAAAATCTGCCAAGGATTCATCGCTTATGAGGAGAGAAGTAACACTTATCAAAAAGCATCAGCTTTGGTTACACCAGCTTTGTTAAGCCTAAAGAATCTGACCTGATAGAAATGACTTTAGACAAGAAAGGATTCCAAAAATATCATATTAAATGGCCCCCAAGTTACGATACATATGACAATGACATTTTCCTAATGTCCCCCACTAGAGAGGATTTTCTATTGCATTTAGCAGGGTAAGAAAGGAAACATGGTTGGCCACAATAATTGCAAATAAAATATACATCTAATGCAACAATTATGATAATCACACATAGGCTAATTTTAAACTCTTCATACAAGCAAAGTTCTAAAATAAAAACTAACATGCTCTCATTAAATCCCTTTCTTTCTCATAGAGAACTCGCAACATTTATGATTTTTATTCTTACATCATCTGATACCAAGACTAGTGCAGACATAAAAAGTTACAAAATCCAAACTTAAACCAAAATCTATTGCGATTTCCTCAATTGTTTCAATTTCAGATTGGAAAATGTTTAGTTATTACATTCTGAAAATATTGTAACCTTTGACGATAAATTGATTAAATTTTATAGTTTTTTCCAATATCTAAATATAGGAAATATTACTAACAAAAAAGCATATATTACTAACAAAAATGAATAGGCATCATAAAGGTTACTTTGGTGTGCTTAGTAGATAATTAAGCACCAAGTGCTCTAATTCCGATTGGGTCACTGCCTTATTCTAGTTATGTATATTTACTACACTGAAAATATACAAATCTTCAAGAAAAGTGAAAGAGAAGAGGATGGCTCAAGCTATCAATGAGAGAACCCCTTACAATGAGGCTTAACAGCCTATTAATGGCAAACGAGTCACAGAGAAGAAACCAACAATCAAAGATGGGAAACCCTTACTCATGCGTCTACAGGTGGATGTAAGTTGAAGAAGACAGGGAAGCGATTGGATCTGACATGATTGTGCGTGCAAGAAACCTAGCCATACCCTAACAAAGCAATCCCAAGAAGGAAAGTACATCGAGAAGGTGGATTGCTTAAAAATCCAAGGTCGGAGCACACAGACTTGACATGAAGACCATCAAGCAACCATAAATAGGCATGGCCTTGGACTCAACTTGATGGCAACCTGCAAAACACATTAAATGCGCCCCTATAGCTCCACGAATCGAAATGGACAAGTTACAAGAAGGGATGAAGCACTAAGATCTTTGAGTGTCGATCACGCCATATGGAAGTTTTGTTGATCATCGGAGATCGGGCATCGGGCCCTTGAGAAACCATCGCTAAGGATGAGGGGTTGGGAACTCTGGAGACTGAAAGACCAAAGGGACAAGAGGGAGGCGAGAGAAGGATTTAGTGTTTCGGGGTTCAAGGAGACATGCTAACGCTTATCCTTTGTGTAAAGGTTAGACTATTTCACCGAACCCCGAAATCTAACAAAGGAAAGGATTTGATGTTTTGGGGTTCGAGGAGACAGGATAATGCTTACCCTTTTGGTAAGTGTTAGATTGGTTTCCCTAACCCCAAAATCTGACAAAGGGATTTCAGGTTTTGCTCAGCCCACCAATGGACCCGCGAGTCCGTGGCAAGTCCACGAGTTTTAAAACTATGCTTTAGACATCATTCCTCATCGTATATTTAGACGATACAATTCATTCCAAGAAGAGGTTGATTGTGTTTTAATATAATTTCTTATTCCAGTTTGGAAGACCTCGAAGTGAGCAAGGCCAAAGCCCCATAATTGGATGCATATACCAATCAGATTTATATTAGAGACAACCCCATCATCATTGCAATGACTCACTGCCAAGATCAGAAACCCCATATCATATAATTGTTGCAAGTGATTATTCCATATCAAAAACAGAAAAAACATCGCTTCAAGCGATATTACATACTAGACATTGCATATTTCCCAAGTCATAATCAGAAACAGAAATCATCCTTCATCACTATAAGTGATAGGAGAAGATCATCAGCATATTATCATTGCCATATCAGACACAGCTCTTTAAAGCATCACTGCTATCGTCAAGAAGCAGATCTCTATTTGCACGTACATAAAGAATCTATTCAGACACAGCAATATTCAAGATTATCATACTCAAACATTGAGTTTCCTTTTGCTTATTTATTCATATTTACATCTGAAATAGCAATTAATCATTGCACTAGGTGCAAGACATTCCAATTCACTTTGGCATAATCAAATTGCATATATCAGAAATAGGCAGTGGAATTGTTAATTGTTATTTTATACATATTTATAGATTTAATTCAAATTCAGATATTGTAAGTTAAAGAATTGAAGTAATTGCCCCAATATTCCTAGTTATCCTAAAATGGGACATTACATAAGAACACATACACAAAATGTGCAAGTTGAAGAGAGGCAAGAATGATGATTTCAATTCACTCAAAAGCCAACAGCAAAACTTAGAATTTACAAAAATGCAAGAAAACGTACAAATCTTCAAGAGAAGTGAAAGCACAAAGGATAGCTCAGGCTAGCAAGGAGAGAACCCCTTACAATGACACTTAACAGCCTATTTATAGAAAACTGGTCACAAAAAAGAAACCAACAGTCAAAGAGGGGAAACCTTGACTCATGCGTGTACAGGTGGATGTCAATTTGATAAGATAGACAAGCGGCCGAATCTAACATGATTGTGCACGAAAGAAACCTAGCCATACCCTGACAAAGCAATCCCAAGAAGAAAAGTACATCTCGAAGGTGGATTGCCTGACAATCCAAGGTCAGAGCATGCAGACATGACATGAAGACCATCAAGCAACCATAAATAGGCATGGCCTCAGACTCAATTTGATGGCAACAGGCAAAACGTGTTAAATGCACCCCTGTAGCTCCATGAATTGAGATAGAAAATTTATAGGAGTTGATGAAGCATTAACATCTTTGACTGTCGATCACGCATATGGAAGTTTTGTTGGTCATCAAAGATCACACATTGAGCCTTCAAGAAACTATCACTAAGGACGAGAAGTTCGGAACTCTGAAGTCCAAAATACTAAAGGGACAAGAGGGAAGCAAGAGAAGGATTTCAAGTTTTGGGGTTCGGGGAGACAGGCTAACGCTTACCATTTGGGTAAGGGTTAGTGAAAGATGCCAACTAGGAATTGGCCCGATCTAATAGGTTTTTCTATTGAATTTCTTTGACCAGTGAGAAATTGTTTCAAGTGTTTACTAAATTTTTGAGGTTTCGATGTTTTAGGGTTTTGGAAGATGCAATAATGAACAAAATTGCAAATAGCAAGCTAAACAAATACAGAAAAATAAATTCGGAATTCTGATTTATTTATTGCAGCAAACAATATGACAAAAAATGACTAATTTATTCCACACCAGGCCCAAATTGCATACAAGGTGTCCAGCGATTGCCTTGTTGAGCTTCTTTATTAGACTGAATTGAAAGAAATGTTGATATAGGAGCTTCCACAATGAGACAACAGCTCCAATATGTCTTATTAATCCTAATATGAATTACCAAAATCAAATGACGAAGAATTATGCAGACCCAATATAATTTCCAATTCCTTGCTAGGAGAAGTCACCAAATTTGGCCACTTTTCCCCACAAAAATGCATATGTAGACCAGATGTGCTATGGATTCACTGAAGGAGCCATTAATCTGCCCTAATCATATCCCAACGATGAATTCTCAAGCAATTGCTGATTCCAAAACCCGCTTGATTATTTATTAGGTTCCACAGGCTAGCTAGAAGGGTACGGCCTGCCTTGGAATGGTACGGCTGGTCATAAATGTCCTCCAAATTGCAATGTTGGGCCTCAAATTGCAATGTTGGTGCCAAAGTGCTGCAAATGGATGGGTTATCGTCCAACCACAACAAAATTGAGAGTTTATGTTCTCAATTTTGAGTTCCCATTGTTGTACCTGCTGTTGTAGAGTGCTGCAAAGAAAAATAAAAGTAAAAAATGAATCACAATATATCAAAATGAATGCCCGTGTCTCTCCTTTAATCTCCTCTAACCCTAGACGCCACTTTTGGGAGATGGATGCTTGGAACCAAAAGAATATTCCCCTCATAAGCTACGCCCAGCTTGCGGGCCTCCTCTTCATGCTCAATGAACATCTTTTAAAAATAAATTAACTTATTTCCTAGGGGGGTGTGCAAGGTGGGGTCCAACCACTTAAATAATTAACTTTATATAATGCACTTTTATAAAGTTACTTTATTGACATTTATAAAGTTGCTTTTTCTTTCCACATAAAGTAACTTTATAACATTTTAATATAAAATTCACTCTAATTAGAGCGACCTGTTAAAGTTTGTAGCTTCAATCAAATGATCATTTAGAATACATATAATATATGTTGATTAATAATAATATATTATTATTAATCATATAAAATTTAATATTCAATATTAATCTATTATATTATTCTAAATTAATAATTGATTGATGAAACATTATAATATTGATTAAATTATTATAATTAAAGGAGAGACATGTCCGTTCAAGGACATGCCATTCCAAAGGAATATATATAGTATAATGTTATTCAATTTGAGAACACACAGAATTCCAAGAATGCAAGTATCAGATTGAATCAGATATATACATTAAAATACATCCAATAAAACCTGGAAAAATCAACATGGTATCAGAGCTCAGGCCTGTGAAGTTTAATTTGGAGGTTCGAGAGGGTTGGAGAATTCAGTTTTTTTTTCTAGAATTTTTAGTCTAAAATATGCCATTGTATGGCCTTTGGTTGGCCTCAAAATAAGGACTATAATATATGGATGGAAAGATCTGTGTTTCTAGTTTTCAAATATGTTTATCTCATCAAATTTGATTCAGTTTTGTGCAAGATATGACGACTTTGGTGCAGGTCACTTGAAACCCTACCTAGGGTTAGCAGTTTTGGGGAAAATGTCATAACTTTTGTTTTAACCGTTGGAACTGGCTATAACTTGGAGGAAATGTTTGTAATTATATTTTCTAACATCTCACCGAAGAGATTGTATAAATTTGGTAAATTGCAAAAGTTATTAACAACTGTGTGTGGCAGATCATAATGAAAGTGTTGATCAAAATTATGAAAATGTTCTACATCATTCAAAGGGAATTATGATGAGAGATGATTCATGCGTGATATTTCTTATATGGGCTCGCCTTACGAAAGGAAATGTTTTAAACTTAAGATAAGTATTCCATGTTTTATTAAGGCACATGAATTATTGAGTTTGTAATTTATGCTATAATATTGGCTAGTAAAATCTTGTATGCTTCTATCATTGGTATTTCTGTTCGAGATAATTTAGTTTATGAGCTATTTGCAATCTCTCTCTGACATAACTTCAGGACGAAACCAAAATAAAATTGAATTAAAGGGAGAAATAAATTGATGCTTATCAATGAATTGATGATTGAGACCAGATGCAGAGGGAGTCTGACATTTCAAAAGAGGACAAGAGGTTGATACAAGAACTTGAGCTTCAGAGGGAGCAGATGGTTCAATCAACTTGTGACAATTTCGATCATAGTGATTGAGAGGGATTTTCACTATTGAAGGTGAAACACTTTTGAGGTAAAACTTGATTTAATTGATTATTATACTAATGAAATTATTTAATGCCTTATGGGCCCTATGTAAACCATAAGGAAGTGACGACTTCCAAATGATTTCCACTTTTATTTTTGAGGTTATTGGAAGGTGACGATCTTACAATAACTTGAGCTTGTGGATAGAATCATCGACAGAGGCAATCCACATGAGAGCTCGTGGATAGAATCATCGACTGAGGCAATCCACGTAAGAGCTTGTGGATAGAATCGCCGACTGAGGCAATCCACATGAGAGCTCATGGATAGAATCGCCGACTGAGGCAATCCACGTAAGAGCTTGTGGATAGAATCGCCGACTGAGGCAATCCACTTAAGAGCTCATGGATAGAATCGACGACTGAGGCAATCCAAATAAGAGCTTGTGGATAGAATCGCCGACTGAGGCAATCCACGTGAGAGCTCATGGATAGAATCACCGACTGAGGCAATCCATGTGAGAGCTCATGGATAGAATCGCCGACTGAGGCAATCCACGTGAGAGCTCATGGATAGAATCGCCGACTGAGGCAATCCACGAGAGAGCTCATGGATAGAATCGCCGACTGAGGCAATCCATACAAGAGCTTATGGATAGAATCGCTGACAGAGGCAGTCCACGCAAGAGCTTGTGAATAGAATCGCCAACGGAGGCAAATTCACACCTTGAGACTATGGTCCCCTGTAATGAGCATCATATGGTTGATGCAAATACTCCCAATATCATGAGATGATATTTTTTGAGTAATGGTGAATATCATGTGCCTTGATATTCTTCTTTATACCATACTTCCTGATATCATAGTGAGATAATATTTTCTCTATTCCATAATTAATCTAGACTTAATGCATTTGCATTGATTTTATCTTCCCTAGCTAAGAGGGAGTGTTAATTATGTTTTGTGTAGCTATGGTGAGGGCCATAAGTGTTGACATGGGAGATCACTACACATTCTGTCTGATCATCCTCCCTAGCTAAGAGGGAGTGTTAATGTTTGTAGCTTCAGTCGAATGATCATTTAGAATACATATAATATATGTTGATTAATAATAATATATTATTATGTTATATTATTATATTATTATTAATCATATAAAATTTAATATTCAATATTAATCTATTATATTATTCTAAATTAATAATTGATTGATGAAACATTATAATATTGATTAAATTATTATAATTAAAGGAGAGACATGTTCGTTCAAGGACATGCCTCTCCAAAGGAATATATGTAGTATAATGTTATTCAATTTGAGAACACATAGAATTCCAAGAATGCAAGTATCAGATTGAATCAGATATATAGATTAAAATACATCCAATAAAACCTGGTAAAATCAACACGACCAAGCCAAAATTGGCTAAGTATGGGCCTCCTTGCACTCTCCATCACCTCCTAACCATTGGATTCACTTGCGAAGGAAGCTAACAGGTGAAACTGTGCATCTGGATGATGTCCTAGAAAGTGGGGACATTACAATCCTCCCTTCCCGGGATTGCTTGCCCTCAAGCAAACATAAACTATCTACTGTTCCACAGAGATTAAGTGATTCAAATTCCACAAACCATGAAGTAACATCCTGAAACTCTTGCAGAATGACGTACCAAGCACATCAATACCCGGATTCAATACCAAAATGAAGAATCCATTGTAGGAGCTGAAGTAGGAGAGTGCGATATCAAACAAACCATCATATAGCAAGGATAATGCTGCCACATTATGTGTAACGGGTAGCAACCTCAACAGTGAAGTATATATGCCATCATAAGAAGAGTCAAAGCATGCATCATGTTTATCCAACACTACAGAATTAATATGGCTCACGGCCCCATGATTATATGCATCAATGCCATGACAAAAGAACAATGAATCACTGTTGTTATAATCTGAAAATCAAGACTGAATATTTCCCTTGTATCCATTCCTTTGGAGCCATTCAAGTTGGTGCTAACAAACATGCTCTTCACTACCCTTCCTTTAGTCTCATATTCAACATTATATAGGGACTGACCAACTTCATCTGAAAAATCAGAATTAGATAACTCTTGTTTCTCTTTACTAATATGATGTTGAGTATCATGAATGTGTTGAAGTTGAAACTTAGCCTGATGAGCTATCAACTTGGCTTGTCTGGCTCTTGCCAACCATCCTTCATTCATCCTCTAGGACTGTTCTATATCAGCTACCCCAAAATGTCTCAAGTTTGTTCTACTAGAAGATGTACCATTACTGGCTTCCAATCGGTATGTTGTCATTCCCTTAGGCTTGCCATACAATGAAGCTCTCAACACCACTTCCTTCCCATCCACCAAGAACTCCAACTGCATCTTGTGATAATCAAATGTGCACCTACCAATAGATTGAATCCACTACATGCCTAGAACCACATCGCATTGCTCTAACTTGATCACATAAAAATCATCAGTCAAAAGATAGGCCTCCAATTGAAGGCTGAGTTTTGGAACTCTTGTAGTACAGCTCAAGGTTCCACCACTAGCAACTGTCACTCTAAAGCCTGCAAATTTTTCAACCTGTAATCCAAACTTCTCAATTGACTGCTCACTAGGGAAATTATATGTAGCGCCAATATCTACCAAACAATCCACTAGTTGTCCCCTATGTGTTTGCTTCAATCGGAAGGGATGATACCAAGGTACCTCAAACAATGAAGTAATCGTAATGTTGGCAATGACCAATGCATTCTCATCACCGCCACCCTCAGAACCTGTATCTTATATCTACTCACCCTCACCATCAGAGAAGACCTCTATAAGATGTGCCTTGCCTTTCCCAAGGCATCTACGACCTAGTTCCCATGGCTCCTTGCAAGAAAAATACAATTTCTTCCTCCTTAATTCATTCCGTGATTCTTGATCCATCCAAGGACGGGGTGGTGCACTCGGTAGTTGTGTAGAAGAACTCTAAGGAGGTTTGGTATCAAGGTCCAATGTAATTTGTATGGCCTCTTGGAGAGTCTTAGGCTTTAAAGCCTTAACCAAACCTCGGAGTCTCTCATGTAGACCCTCAATAAAGAGCATCACTACTTGTCTATAGGGCATCTCTGGTACCATGACTGCTATGCATTGGAACTCGTTAATATAGGTATCCACATGTCTTGTCTGCCTCAAAAGTGCTAAGTCCCTATAATAGAGTTCCAAATCCTTGCGGTCAAACCTAGCTATCAATCGCTCTGTAAACTCAGTATCTGAGTGTATAAGTGCATGGTTCTAGGTCACAAGTCCGTGATGCCACCACTCATAAGCCTCACCCTCTAGATGCAAGACAACAAACTGAATGGCTTCCTCCTATGGCATAGGCTTGAGTGATAAGTAGATGTCCAACTTATGCACCCAAGCACGTGCACTTATCTTGCCACTACCATCAAATGTAGACATGGTGATCTTACTGGTAGCCCTATTCAACTCAGTATTTTGCTATTGTCTGCGCCACCTATCATTGCGATTCCTCATGGTACCCCGTGATGCATACAATACTGGTGCAGCAGAAAAGCATCTCTAACATGTGCTGGTAAGCGCGCCCACTCATCACTAGCCACCATAACTGTGTCCTGAAATGCAATACCATCTTGCGGGTCAGCCAATGATGGTTCATCTCTAGGAGTGAACCGAGGAAGCATAGGTCTATCAGTTGTCTTGGTCTGAGCTCTGTCATGCCTAGGTGAGATAGATGCACTACCCAGAGATGAAGGACCCCTACTGCTACCACGACTCCCTGCAACTGATACTGACCTGCTGTGCCTTCCACGCCTATCCCTATGGCGTCCCAAATCCATTCTATCGAATGTGTCATGTAACATGTCAAGAGCCCGCACAATTCTCAATTGTGTTGTCCGTAATTTTGAGATCATAAAATTGGACAACCCCTTTAAAAAATTTATTCAGAAGTTAAGATTTTACTTTAAAGAATGCTTTTCGAGGCAAAATTCTTGCTTCTCTCTAAATTGGACTGATTTTCAGTTCATCCTTGATCCACGTTTCAAATTTCATCGCATCCTAAGTTCGTTTGCTTGGTCTTTCCTCCAAAATCAAGTTTTGATCTCTGAACTACGAGTGGGAAATTTTCCTTCTTTTGCAAGTAAAAGAGACTTTTGCTTTTAAAAGTAATAGGAACTTTTTCAAACAATTACAAGTGAAATCTTATAAAGATGTGTAAATTGTAACTTGTTTCTTTTCCATTCCTATTATTTGTCTTTTAAGTTGCTTTGTAGGGACTTTTTGATCATATTGCAAGTGAATTTAAAATTACAAGTTTATAAGAACTTGTAATTACCCCTTAAAGCCCCTACTCTTTCCTTTATTTTTCTTTACTTTAAAACTTGTAATCGGAATTTTAAAACCCTGTTACAAGTCTTTTAATGTTTTTTTGCTTTGGTGTTTTTGAAACCCAAATTTGGAGGTTTTTCAATGGTTTTTGAGGAAGAAAGTTTTGAATTAAAAACATATAGTAGGATTTTTATAACCCGACTACATCTTTCCCTATCTTCCTTTTCATACATTGAAACTTGTATGAAGTTTAAAACATATGCCCATCGCTTGAAGTCAGATTTTTATAGCCCGATTACACATTTCTATTCCCCATTGTTATCGAACTTGTTGTTCTTAGCATAGAATTTGACTCATAGTATTAGTGCATTATGTGAATATCAGCGATTTGGGTTTATTGATTCCATTTTGCATTCTTGATGTTCACTGTTCGTTGTGTATATACTCCAAGTTTTTGGGGGCTTTGCCCATGGATTCTACCACATTTGGCATTTGTTGCATTCAATATTGAATGCTAAGCTAAGTCACCAGCTTCGAATTCGAATTCAAACTTCGACAGCTTTGAAATTCGAATGAAGTTCGATGTGGAAAAAATTTGAAATGTATAAAATTCGAATTAAATTCGCCATATGTAATTTTTAAAAAATTTTAATAAATATATGTAATATATCTATAAATTTGTGTAAATAGTTTAACATTGATAAATAGATTTGAAATCATTACAAAAAGATGACACATTTATAAAATATAAACCGTAGGAAACATATGCTTTCACTATTGCAAAGATGTTCTTTTGTCAAAAAGGTACAATAACAGTCAAAAACTTTAGAACTTTAAAATAACTCTAAGTCATCAAGAGCACTTGGCTGGGATGCCAAATCATCATCATCTGTATCACTACTCAACTCATCATCTGCAAAGTCAGGCTCATCTACATCTGGCATTGCTATGCCTTCAAGAGTTTGTTCTAAAGAAGTGTTCTTTGCTGATTTGTTCATCAGCAATTTCAAATTGCTGCGAACATAGACAAGATCTCCCAGCTTTCCAGTCACCAATTTGTTCCTCTTTTTGGAATGGATGTGGTCAAAGCAACTCCAGTTTCTCTCACAAGCTGATGAACTTGCTCCCTGACTCAAAATTCGAATAGCAAACTCTTGCAGTTCAGGAGCTGATGATCCATAAGAGATCCACCATCTATATCCAGGCATACGTGGCGAGTCATATTTGGCTTTTGCCCCTCCAAACATCCCTTCTCCTCTCTTGTATTGCCAACTTTGATCTCTGATTAGTGCTGCAATTTCTAGATTTGGTACATACCTGCTAATGGCTTCGTAAAGCCCTGCCATGATTTCATTATCACCCCTTCTATCAATAGAAAACAACTTAGGCTCCAAAAAGCAAGCTGCTGCATGTAAAGGTGTGTGCATCATTTTCCATCTGCAATCAACTGTCTCCCATATCTGCATATATTCTGCTTCTTCATTATTTAGTGCTTTTTGAATAGATTCCTTACACCGGTCCATGCTTTCATAAAGCATGCCAAGGCAAGGAGTGTCACCATCAACCAGACGAAGCACATCAACAATTGGTTCACATACAAGCAAAACTTTTGCTGCACTTTCCCAGAAATTGCTGTTTAGGATGATCTGCTCTATCTTCTTCCCCTTGGGGCCTTTAGAAAGCACTGAACTTTCCCACTGATTGGAACAAATAACAGACCTCAAAGCTGCTTTTTCTTCAACCACTCTTTTCAAAGTGATATAATATGAAGCAAATCTTGTTTCACAAGGCCTCAACAATTCCTTTGATGCATGTTGCCTATAAATACTCAATGTGAGACGATGATTCCGTATGAAATTTGCAATTGCTCTCCCTCTATGAATAGCTTCATTTACCCATGGGAATTTAGCCAAGTCATGAAGCAACAAATCGAGACAATGGGCTGCACATGGGCTCCAATATATCTGTGGGTACTTCTCTACAATCAGCCTCCCAACTCCCACACAATTTGCTGCACTATCGGTTACCACTTGAACCACATTTTCCACCCCTACTTCAAGAATGGCTTCCTTTAATATTTGAAAAATATACTCTGAAGTTTTCTTGTGGTTCATGGTGTCAATGACTTTCAAAAACACAACACCTTCAGGACAAGACACCCAAACATTAATCAATGGCCTTTGACACATATCTGACCATCCATCACTCAATATAGTGCAACCTGTTTCCTTCCAAGTGGCTTTGACATCAGCTAATTTTTCAGTCACTCTATCTTTTGACCTCTGCAAAAGAGTTGTCCTGATAGCCTCTGAACCTGGGGGTGTGTACCCTTTGCCAAACTCTACAATTTTCTGAACTGCATTACAGAAATGAGGATTTCTCGCAACATTGAATGGAATAGCACTTGTGTAAAACAAATCACCAACTGCATCATCCACCTGTTGTTTCTCTACTGGTTTCCAAAATTTGTTCAGTGTTCCACTCTGTTTTGGTACACTCACCGCTTCGGATTGCACAGAAGAGGAAGACATGGCAGATGTGAATCTAGATATATCTCCTTCAATTCTCTGTTTCTTTTGTGCCTTCTTCATTTTGCCTACCATTGAAGCAGCCAACTCTTTCTCTAGAATAGCTTTAAGTTCTGGAGTCGCACCTATGCATGCTTGAACACCTCCACCTGGACCCCCTGTATTAGCAAGGAAGTGGTCCCTAAGCCTTGTTAAAATTCCAATAATATTTGCCTGACATATGTTACATTTGATGTGAGTTCCATTTCGGGTCACATGCTTCCATGTCTCAGAAGTTGATTTGGGAGGAGCCATTAAATGAAAATCTGCATGTTTGGAAAGAAAAATTAAAAAACACACTACATTTATTTCAACCTTTTAAAAATATATAATGAAAATATATAATATAAAACAATATAATAAAAAACCATTAACATAAAATTACAAATTATATAATAATAATATTAAACAACATTATAAAAAATAAACATTATAAATTTATAAATAAACATTATAAAGTATAAACTATTAATTAACCTAAAAAAATATTAAATAAACAACATTATTAAATAATAAACCTAAAAAAATATTAAATAAACAACATTATTAAATAAATAATAATAAAATTTATAATAAACATTATTAAATTGTTTATAAAAATATTAAACCTAAAAAAAATTTAAAAAATATAAAAATATATAATATATTATTACAAACTATTAATATAAAATCATAAATTTTTAAACATTACAAACAATGAACATTATAAACATTATAAATAAATAAAACAAATAATAAACCTAAAAAAAATGGCAGCCTACCTGTGCAGGTCGCAGACAGGTCGGTGGCGTCGCGGATTGCAGGTGGCGTCGCGGACTGGTGGCGACACGAGCTGGTGGCGTCGCGGACTGGTGGTGGCATCGCCGACTGGTGGCGGCCGAGCAACTCCTGTGGCCGAGCAGACTAGGGTCCGTTGGCAACTCGCGTGGCGGTCGGGCAGACTGCAACTCCTGCGGCCGCCCTATTTATAAAATCCGCGACGAAACCGTAAAACGCAAGCCAAAAAAAATTAAACACTTTATCACAAACCCTAATTTTTTTTTCGAATTTAATCAAATTTAATCGATTTTTTGCATAGTTTTTCAAGTTCGCCGAATTTCGAACTTCAAGGTTCAAATTCGGCTGACCCTGGTCACTTAGATGCTAAGTGTTTGGCGTCAAATAGGAGACGTGTTCTTTAGCGTTTTTTGGGCATTTCACTGATCGCCCAAGCCGCTTTTCCTGCTATAAACACTGCAACGTGGAGGCATTGTTGTCTATTTATAAAGCATTTTGAGGCATCTCTTCTCCATTTCTTTTCGCCTAGGGCATTTGATCAAGCAAGCTATGTGTTTTCAATTTTATTTTGATTTCTAGTGGGTGTTTTTGTTTTTCTTTATGTTCTTGTTTGATCAAACAACTCGATAGATAAATCATGATCTTACTCAGATTTCGGGTTTTCATATAATCTTTCCAAGTTGTTTTGCCCTTCTAAATACAACTTGTGAATTTGTATGTTTTCCCTCTCTTGCAAAATTTTCCACATTTACTTCAATTCAAGCTTTTGAAATCCGATTACAAGTAACAGTTGTAACATTGTCCTTCCCATTTGGTAAAAAGAGTAAACATTCTCTTTTACAAAGTACAAATGTTGAGTTTTCAACTCACATACTTGATTTCGGGTTTTATAAATCTGATTACAAGTAAAAAAAATTCCCTCTATACAAGTTGTCAAGCTGAAAACGCCTTTTTTCATGCTTGCACGTGGTCTCACAAGTTTGTCAACATCGGTCAAAATCCTTATTTCCAACATCTCATTCATGTCAAAATCCCTATTGCCACCATTACATTCGTTCGTCCCACTTTCATTGATTTTTATCTTCCATTATGTTTTTTCCATTCTAAGTCTACTCGCAATCGGAATTTTAAAACCCGATTGCAGTTATGTCTTCACAAGAGTTTTTCCCCATTTTCACACTTGCAATATGCCTTTCAAGATCCGAAATTGGCCAAAAGCCATATCTTTAAAGCCTCTTGTTCATTCATTACTCCTTTGAAAGGTTTAGAGCTTGGGTCAGAGTTCAAGTTTTTCCCATTTGAAAAAGATAATATGGCTTCTTTCGTAGATCATGTTGTTGCTTTGACACTTCTGGATTTTCATCGCAGCATTACATATTCTTGTTCGATGACAGATTTGCCAACATGATCTTCCCACAAGAAGATGAAGTACAAGTACGACAAATACCAGAACGAGATTTCACCTTCTCAAGTTTCTTCTTCGTTAGAGGAGATTAAAGATATAGAAATCAGACGTAGACATGTCAGAGTTCCTTAAAAGGGTTGAAAAACCCAAGGATCACAATATACAGCACTTATTGGACAGCCACATCCATCTTGTTTCCTCTATCCCAATGGCTGCCCTAGAGCTGGAATTTATTCTTGCTTGTGCTGCTCATTTTGATCAGGAAACCAAAACTATCAGAGATGATGATGGTGATGTTATTCGCCTGGATGCTAAAACAATTGAGAAGATTTTCAAAGTACCTAGTGTTGGCAAGAAACACTGGATTGATGTTCAGATATTGTCATTGATGGCAACTAATGTCACATATCCAATCCGCAGTTCGTGATTCATTCATACCGAAAGATTGATTGAGGTCCGGTGAGGTCCGGTGAGAAGAACAAGACATCCGACAGAGTGTACAGTGTTTTGGCTGGCAGAACATTTGTGTTCAATATTTGGTGTTGTGGATCTCGAAGAAGCATTGTGGATGTGTAATATGCCTTATTCCAGGTTTATGGCCTTCGTTGTTTAGTATTGACTGAGTTGGAAGGTCCAGTAGACAAGTTTTCTGGTTAGAACAATGTTTATCTGCAGTAACGTGTGGAAATTCATTGAGGAAATCTCGTGGATCAATTTTGGCGGTTGTTTGTGTGTTCGAGGATAGTAAGCCGACATATGGAAAGTGTGTGGACAATTTGCTTTGGTCCGCACGGTTGTTTTGGATCGGATTGAACCAACTTGGGTAAAATGTTTCATTTGCATGTTATGCGTTTTTGGGCCGACAAGAAGAAGACCTAAATTGAGGTTGCGGATATATAAGACCGATTAATTTAATCACATTTGATATTGGTAGATGTATGTTAAGTGTATATGAGTGATTGTACGCAGTTTCACGTGCACAGTTGAAGGATTTGTGCTCCGGAATACAACAGAATATCATAACAGAGCAATGTTGTAGATAAAGTATTTTGTGCTTAACCGGAATTGTTTTTGGCATTTGTAGATGTTGTTTATCAGTTCAGACATTCCAATTATTATCTGTAATCATTTGTAAGGATGTGAGCCTTTCAAGGTTGTAGCCCTTATTGTAATTTGAGCAATGAGCTCTAGGCAGTGTGCCTGAATGCATGTGCATTCCTCTCATGTAATATTATGATACTTCTAACAAGGTATATTAATATTGTGGGTCTCAATCCCACCATGGTTTTTCCCTTAACCGGGTTTCCACGTAAAAAACTTGGTGTTATGTTGTTATTTGTTTTGTGTTTTTGCATTCTACTTTTATTCATTTGCATTAAGTGGTTTAAAGGACAGATCAAGAATGTTAAAAATTGCAAAACACTAATTCACCCCCCCCTCCTCTCCCCCCCCCTCAGTGTTCCTTGATTCCAACACCTACAGCTTCTGTTTATGTGGAAATCTCAAAGGAAAGTGCAGCAGAGTACTATGTACAGAGGGAGAAGGAATGCAAGTGTCATATTAATAAATGGATTCATGAACCTAGGACTTGTCTCACCCAATGGGCCAAGCTGTTTCGCTGTGATTTCAAGGGAGAGATTGGTGACACAATTACTCTCTTAAGCAGAATCATGGGTTTGGAGAATTCTAATATCTTCGAACCATGGATGTATCAATTCATTGTGTTCATTAGGCAATCCCAGCACATCTTTTGGGGTGAGATTATCAATGATGCTTTGTGTGAACAGCTTGCCAAAGTTCCTACCAATTTGTCCTTCTACATGAATTCATACTTGGTATATATAGCAGCATCACTCAGACATTTTCTTGGTCTTTCTACCAAGGGTGATCGCTCGCTTATAACTGTGTGGGAATATTATGATCCGCTGCCTTTGAGACCCAACAGGATCCATTACAAAAGAGTTCAAGATACTTTCTCTGGCCACTACATGTGTTTATTTGATAAAACACTGAAGAATAGAAGAGTGTTTGATACCGCATGGGAAAGAGTAAATGAATATGGCTGCTTATTCCTTCAATTCCCAACTTTTACCTATATGAGAGTTGGATGCTACAGCGAACAGCCATATATGCTTCCAAGGTACCCAACTGGCAAGATCATCCTTATGGAGTTGGAAAGACAGATTATGGCAGTTCATGCACAACAATCAATTCAACACAAGGTTGGAAGGGGAGTATCATCAAGTAACCCATTGCAGATTGGTCGATATTCTCTCATGACGTCTACGAAAGCCATGGCCATGGAGACTGAGCTGCGAGGAACAATCCATAATTTTGAAGAATACATGGCTAAGCATGCTACAACACTCCTGACACTTAGTTTTTATTTCAGAATTGTTAAATTTGTAGTTTTCATTTTGACAAGTTTACATGTAAAAACAATTTTGTAATTGCAAGTAAACTCATTACTTGCACTTTTGTAATTACAAGTAAACCAATTACAAGTCAATTTAGAATAGGACTTGTAATTTTGAATAAATCTTAGTTAGTTGTTGAATATGTCCAAGTTAGTTGGAATCCTCCCTTCTTTTTCTCAAGCCTTCTCTCCTATAAATACTTGAGGAGGCCTATTGTAATTTTTATCTTTTGAAAGCAAGCAAGTAAACTCTGCCAAAATTTACAGCAAGGAAGACTTTGAGCTTTTGTGTGTAAATTGAAGTTGAAAGGAATAGAAGAAAATCATTCAAAGATTTAGACTTTGTGGTAAATTTCTTGAGTTTTGAGTTCATTATTGCACTTCTTACATATTAATCTTGAGAGCTTAATCAAATTTTCTTTGCAGACTTTGTGCTACAAATATCAAAGATTAATATAGATTAAAGTGAAGTTCTTGTCAAGGGACGCTGTAAGACTTTGTGTTTACACTTGTTCCTAAAATAAATTAGAGTAGACATTTATTTGTGCCCAAGAAGAGATGTGAGACTTTGAGAAATATGCCAACTAGGAATTGGCCCAATCTGATAGGTATTTCTATTGAATTTCTTTGACCAGAGAGAGATTGTATCAAGTGTTTGCTGAATATTTGAGGCTTTGATGTTTTAGGGTTTTGGAAGATGCAATAATGAATAGAATTGCAAATAGCAAGCTAAACAAATACTGAAAATTAAATTCAGAATTCTGATTTCTTTATTGCAGCAAACAATATGACAAGAAAAGACTAATTTAATCCACACGGGGCCCAAATTGCATACCTAGTGTCCAGAGCTTGCCTAATTGAGCTTCTTTATTAGACTGAATTGAAAGAAAAGTTGATATAGGGGCTTCCACAATGAGACAACAGCTCCAATATGTCTTATTAATCCTAATATGAATTACCAAAAACAAATAGTGAATAATTATGCAGACCCAATATAATTTCCAATTCCTTGCCAAGAGAAGTCACCAAATTTGACCACTTTTCCCCACAAAAAAGCATATGTAGACCAGATGTGCTATGGATTCACTCAAGGAGCCATTAATCTGCCCTAATCATATCCCAACAATGAATTCTTAAGCAATTCCTGATTCTAAAACCCTCTTGATTATTTATTTGGTTCCACAAGCTAGCTACAATGGTGCGGCCTGCCTTGGAATGGTGCGGCTGGTCATAAATGTCCTCCAAATTGCAATGTTGAGCCTCAAAACTGCCCAGATCTACCTTAAACCTCATATCCTTGCTTACTGTAGCATAATTCCTTAGATTCGATCCTCCAATGATCAGATATATGTCCTTTTTTGGTACCAAAGTGCTGCAAATGGCTGGGGTATCGTCCAACCACAACAAAATTGAGAGTTTACGTTCTCAATTCTGAGTTCCCATTGCTTTACCTGCTGTTGCAAAGTTTTGCAAATAAAAAATAGAAGTAAAAAATGAATCACAATATGTCAAAATGAATGCCCGTGTGTCTCCTTTAATCTCCTCTAACGCTAGACGCCACTTTTGGGAGATGGATACTTGGAACCAAAAGAATATTCCCCTCATCAGCTACTCACAGCTTGAGGGTCTCCTCTTCATGCTTAATGAACATCTTTTAAAAATAAATTAACTTATTTCCTAGGGGGTGTGCAAGGTGGGGTCCTGTTGATGTGTATTTTGTACACGACCAAACACAAAATAAAATACCTAAAGGTACCTTATCCTCTCTTGAGCAAAGTTTCTCGACTGCTGAAGATCTCGCTGAAGGATCAGTCGAAGCAACTCCAAGGTTCTTGTATGTAGGTTCTCTACTCGTGGATAAGCTCTCTGTGGTATCATGTGATTTTGCTGGAATCACAAGGGGACTTACACTTGATGACTAAACGTCTGATTTGCTTTGAATATTGCTGGAACACAGGATTTCACTAATCTAGAATTTTCTGAAAAAAGGAAAAAAAAGGACGAGGGCGAGGGAAGGATCTAATTCTAACACTAAGAATGTAGGAGCAATGAATGACCTTTGATGAAATTCTAACTAAGTCTTGTTTTGACATCCCAGGACCATCTCCACAAGGTTAGTGCGATCTTCGGAGGAAAGCTTTATGATGTTCAGATCATCACTACAGGCATAGACACCATCAAGTTGATGCATGTCAATGAAGAAGCGACAATTGAAGTTAAGCTTAAGCTGAATGATTCTAGTTGACTACACAGGGCAAGTCTGCAATCAACAAACTGCTAGTAGTATGGATATACAAATTTCACCATCAGTCAAACACATTTCTTCCACTCATCTAATAACATGAAATCAAATCTGAGAAGTATAGAGACCATGCAAATTGTTGAATCGACCCATAAATTTCACCATTTCTTCAATGAAGTTTTTACAAGTCTTTTACAACATCTTGGCAACAATCTTTGCCTTCTCTTTCTATTCTACTTTAATTGCTACTCTATCAACTGACTATTCACTATTAGCTAATTATTCACCTTCTAACTATTGACTAACTATTAGCCTTTACAAATGAGGAGCCAGGGCTTATATAGTGCCCACAATACAATTCAATGGCTTAGATCAATTTGAGATCAATGGCCGAGATTTTACAATGAAAACCCTAATTAGGGTTTGTTACAACAAACTTAATTCTGACCAATGAAATAATTGCATTATTTGGACACATGTCTTCTCTGGAATATTCGACCAATGGATAGCCAGGGTAGGTACATCGAAGTTTGTGCCATCTTTGATGAGTTAGGTACATTGAATCTAGACATGCTAAGGTGGACCAACCCGACTAGAGGAGTGATGACTGGGATGCCACCTTGTCTGACACTTGGTTGATGCTCAATTTGGTGATGCTTTCCTTCAAATGCTGGACTAGAAGGGGTCGTCCTTGATGATGCTAGACCGAAAAGGTCGTCCCTATTGATGCTGGACTGGAGAAGGTCGTCCTTGTCTTGGCCTGGTCTACTTTTAACTGCAAGACAAACCAAAAGATGATTAAGGACACATAATAAATTCATTTCAAAAAAGTATTTCCTACTTTAAATCATCAACAAAAGATATTAAAATGAAGTTAGTTCAAGACTTTTTCCAGGGACAGGCTCCATAAGAATTTCGCCTTGGACCCTTTGGAAGGGTCAGGAGCGAATTTTGCATTCCTGGCTCAAATTCTTCTCACCTTGTGATCATACTTGCTTAGATACATGCCTAAGGACATCCTCATTCTCAACCAACACCAAGCTCGATGTAAATTTGGGCCAAAATTGGAGGTTTTAAGAATTTCGCTTTGGACCCTTTGGAAGGGTTAGGAGCGAATTTTGCATTTTTGGACAAATTCCATCATGTCTCTACTCCAAAATGCCTTCTAAGGCAAGCATACGCTATCCTTCTCCTCACCAAAGGCTAGGAATCCACAAGTTAACCTTCCCCATGGGCAAACTAGGTGATTTTGGGAATTTCGCTTTGGACCCTTTGGAAGGGTCAGGAGCGAAATTCACCTTTTAGGTCACAACTCTTCATTTCCTTCACTTTAATTCATCTTGCAGGGCAAAGTAACATCATTTCAACCTCAACTACGCCTTAGGACTCCAAGTATTGACTTGACACAAGGAGGAAATAGGTGGATGAAGAATTTCGCTCTGGACCCTTTGGAAGGGTTAGGAGCGAAATTCACCTTTTAGCTCAAAATTTGCATTTTTAATGATCAAAAATCTTTCCAAGGCATTCCAAATAGTTTCTCCCACCCTATTCTAGGCCTGACTTCACTCAAAATTTGGAGAAAAGGATGGTTTTAGGGTTTTTCGCACTGGACCCTTTGGAAGGGTCAGGAGCGAAAAACTTGTTTTGAGCTTATTCCTCCATCTTTCAACCTTAATCAACTTCAAAAGGGCAAGGATATGTCTCCTCGAACTCATCCAAGCTATACAAACCTAAAGTTTGACTTGTCTTACAAGGAAAGTAGGTGATTGTAGGATTTTCACTCTGGACCCTTTGGAAGGGTCAGGAGCGAATTTCCTATTTTGAGCTTGTTTTGGGTACTCCATCGCCTCAATCCAATATTCAAACGCAAGAACACATCAAAGTCCTTCTAACCATGCCATAAAAATCAAGAATTAGACCCTCTCCAAGAAGAAAATATGAGTTTCCAAGAATTTCGCTTTGGACCCTTTGGAAGGGTCAGGAGCGAAATCCATATTCTTGATTGATTTCTCACCTCTTTCATCCAATCCATCTTCAAAATTGATCTAACTCAACTCTCCTCTCCACAATCAAGCTCACTCACCACCAAATTAGCTTGGAAACTTCACCTCTCAATGTCTAGGCAAAAAAAAGGGGGGTAAATGAGGATTTTGCTCTGGACCCTTTGGAAGGGTCAGGAGCGAAATCCATGTTCTGAGTTGATTTCCACCACTTCTCAAGGAAAGAAGACATAAATTTACCTTTCAACGCGCCTTAGAAACCAACACTTGGCCAAAACTAGGAAGAAAATAAGAGCTATAGAGATTTTCACTCTGGACCCTTTGGAAGGGTCAGGAGCGAAAATTACTTTTAGTTTTCTTCCTCTATCCTTTCAACTCTAATCCTTTCTAGAAGGTAGCTAAACGTCATTCTTCACCCAAGGGACAAGGTTTGTGGTCTAAGCAAGGTCAAAAAATAGGTGTGTAAGGAATTTCGCTTTGGACCCTTTGGAAGGGTCAGGAGGGAAATTCATGTTGTTGGCTAAAATCCTACATTTTTTCAATGCTTTCAAACATTTCCAAAGGCCAAACACGTCCATTCTTCCTTTCAAGATACCTTCCAAATCAAAATTTGGTCAAACAAGGAAGAGAGTGAGGTCCAAGAAGATTTTCGCTCTGGACCCTTTGGAAGGGTCAAGAGCGAAAATCTTGATTTAGGCTTTGATTGCTCATTTTTCAAACTTCAATCTTCTCTGGAGGCAAACATAGATCATTTTCCACCTAAGGAACAAGGTTTCAAGCTCAAACAAGGTAGCAAATGAGGTTTATAGTGAATTTCGCTCTGGACCCTTTGGAAGGGTCAGGAGCGAAAATTCGCTTTGAACCCTTTGGAAGGGTCAGGAGCGAAATTTGACATTTTGGTCTCTCCATCAGGATCATTTTATGGAATATAACATTTAAGTATAAGAAAGAAGAAATAAGTTATATTCCATATATACTGTCAGGATGTTTGAGAGTGGTTTTGGACCTCGAGGAGTTATATTGCAAAATCTAGTTTTTGGAGGATTCTTCAGTTTTCCAAACTTAGTTAAATTTCAGGACCAGGACATTCCAAACTTAGCCAAATTTCAGGATCAAGACATTCCAGACTTAGCCAAATTTCAAGGCATTTGAAGATCAGGATGACATTCCAGACTTCATCCCTCACCAACTTGACCTAGCTCGGACCTTCAAGAATGATACTCACTCACCAAGCAAGACACAATTAGCAATAAGAGAAAAACCAAGCCCTAAGGAAGACTTTCAAATAAACCCTAATTCTGGGGCCCCTTGGACTCACCCTGGCTCAAGCAGAGCCTGCCATCCTAGTGATCCCTCTAGCGACACTCGAAAAGCAAAGGCTAATAGACAAAACTCTAAAACCTAGAAAGCAAAACCCCACAAAGCAAAAAAAGTAGGGGCCCCCATTTGCAATGGGGCGATGTGTGAATACGTCACAACAAGTCCAACCACTTAAATAATTAACTTTATATAATGCACTTTTAAAAAGTTACTTTATTGACATTTATAAAGTTGCTTTTTCTTTCCACATAAAGTAACTTTATAACATTTTAATATAAAGTTCACTCTAATTAGAGCGACCAAGGCCAATTTTGGCTAAGTATGCGCCTCCTTGCACTCTCCATCACCTCCTAACCACTGGATTCACCTGCGGAGGCGGCTAACGGGTGAAAATGTGCATCTGGATGACGTCCTAGAAATTGGGGACATTATAGTTAGACTTGTTCCCAGAATCCCGAAATCTGACACAGGAAAGGATTTTGGGTTTCAGGGTTCATGAAGATAGGCTAACGCTTACCCTTTGCGTAAGTGTTACACTTGTTCCCTAAATCCCAAAATCCGACAAAGGAAGGGATTTCGAGTTACAAGGTTTGAGAAGATAGGCTAATGCTTACCCTTTGGTTAAGAGTTAAATTGGTTCCCCAAATACCGAAATCTGACAAAGGAAGGGATTTCGGCTTTCAAATTTTGGGAGATAGGCTAACGCTTACCCTTTGGGTAAGGGGTAGATTGGTTCTCCATATCCTGAAACCTAACAAAGGAAGCGATTTCGGGTTTTCAGGTTCAAGGAGACAAGCTAATGCTTACCCTTTGGGTAAGGGTTAAACTAGTTCCCTGAATCCCGAAATCTGACAAAGGAAGGGATTTCGGATTTTAGGGTTCAGGGAGACAATCTAATGATTACCCTTTGCGTAAGTGTTAGACTGGTTCCCTGAATACTGAAATCCACAAAGCAAGGGATTTTAGGTTTTGGGGTTCTGGGAGACAGGCTAACGCTTACCCTTAAGGTAAGGGTTAGACTGGTTCCCCAAATTTTGAAATCTGATTATCCTTTAGGAAAAGGGAAGAAGAGTGGGCCAATGGACCCCAAGGGACTGAAGGCAAGATGCAAGGATGAAGGGAGAAAGCCCGAAGTCCCACCCATGACAAAGGAATACTTAAGCATTTTCTTTATTCTTGGACTTGGCGTTTTATCAACTAGGACAAAACTGATCGATGGAACATATCTCTGATCAGTTCTCACTAATGGGCCAAGGGTGTCATAAAATGACAACGGGTACAACAAGATGTATCTAAATCTGGCCTCAACACATTTACTAATATCAAATGTTCAACTCCTAATTTTTCAATTTTACTGTGAGTAGCTCTTGGGGGCAATGTGGAGGAATCAAACTTCATTAGCAAGTCCATTATGTCTTTTACTGAAGACACCTCTTGAGGTACTCAAAGAAGATGTCCAAGATTGTCAATGAATCTTCCAAGTCCAAATTTGATCACCACTTGAATTTGAAACTCCATTGTTCCAAAAATGAGTAGATTGTGTTTCATCCAATTGTGCTTCATCCAATTGGGTGCTTGAATGAATATCTACAGTCTGAAAATCCTTTATTCCTTTGGAGCTAGCACTATTCCTATGGATTTGTGAGTGTATCTTTTGCCAAGCAGGGATTAGTTTGTGTGAAATCTGCCTACCCACTGCACCAACTCTTATCATCATTATCCTTAGGATTCCTAAACCCTATCCCATTTGTTATTTGTTTCCCCAATCGGAGAATCAAAGCATCATCAAATGCAAACCAGCTTGTAGCATTTGTAAGCCCCATCATGTTTACCAACAAAACAACATCACCGCCGAGTTATCTTGAGCAGTCAAGACCTAACAGTTGGAACCTTGAGGTTATCCCCTTTGATCAGTCCGAACAGCATTAGAGATTTCCTTATTCAAGAAAGGATAGGATACTTAGCATTCTATTTTGTGTTGACCGAAAGAGAAGCATACTTTTCCCACATCAACAAGTACCTACAAGCCATGTAAAGAAAAATCCACCAAGTATTCCACTTGTTGATATTGTTATTCATTGAGTGTTGTACTTTTTATTTACACTTGTCTTGTGTTAAATATTTGAGAATTTATGCAAGCCTTGTATTGCAGATTTTACCAATGTAAGTCTTGTCATTTTTTATTAAACTCTTCCATAATTAATTCTTAGTTTATGTTTATTTTTTAGCTAGGTGCACTCTATATCAGTCACCATGTATAGAGTATAACAATAGAAATACTTGCAGACATGGAACTGCTTTAGAAATCAATCTCCAAGATTGAAAGGTCAACTATTTATCTACCCTAGCCTAAGCCTAAATTGTAAAGAGGAAAATGAGAGTGATGCACAAAGCAAATGATAGGAAATAAAAGGCTCAAACTAAATAGATATCTTAGTGCCATCTTTCTTAGGGCTTTGCAAGTCACCAAATTATAGGCAACAAAACAACAAAAATACATTCATAAGAATGAATCAATTTTATCCATAAAAAATAAGCATCAAGATTGTTAGAATTTCAACTACTTATATTAATTATTTCAAAATACATTGTTCGACAACATACAATATGAAAGAATAAATGTTCAAGACACATATAAAAGGTTCTCCTTGAGCCTAATCACAAAGAAAATGAAATCTCGTGCTACATACAAAACAAAATTAACCTACAAATTGGCACAAGAACTCTTATTTATAGAAAAATCCCAACCACAATAGAATTTGCCTACAATATCTAAGAATTTTAGTTTCAAAGGTTGGAGGCAAAGAGAAACCCTATTGGTGTTGGGCAGTATAAGCAGCTAAGACAAAGATCAATGACCATAAAGGACCATTATCACTGGTTGCCCTTGAATTTTGACTCTTAAGTTTGCACACATGACTACCAAGTTGAAACTGACAGGTCCAGGCAGCACTAGAGAGGTGGGTGAAATTTGATTTACCCTATACCTCAGTCCATGAAGGAACTTTGACATAGTGTTTGTGTTTCTTGCTCGATGTGATGCCTTAGCTCTAAATGATGTTAGATCAGTAAGGAAAGGTACTTCTTGCCAATCAACTCAAAAACACCCTTTAATCATGCTTAGAAGGCCTCATGCAACAAAAATTGACTGTTGAAAGTCTTCGGAAGTGAAAGCTCTAAAGAATGGGATCCATTCCTCACAAGCCAACAGAAGGGATGCAATGTGACTAATTAGACAACTTGTGCTACTTTGTGGGAGAAGATTGCTATCTTTTTACCTTGAACCCCCAGGAGCATGCCACATGGCATTTGTTGCCAAACCCCATGAACAAAGCTGTAAAAAATGGCCCCTAACATTTGCAAAACTTAGATGCTAAAGGAAAAGTGATGGGCCTAGTAGGCTAATGTGAATCAATGGTGGGGATCACCCATAGAATTTGTCTACTGTTGCAGTCTAAATCCCTACATGTTGTTAGATGCGAGATGATGGGATGCAGGGATGATACACACTGCTGAAAACCTCAAAAACTTACTTAACTGACACCCATGCATCACAAAACTACAAAAAAAGTTAAGACGATGAACTTTTGCCTTAAGCATCAACCACACTGACCAGAAATTTGAATGCAATAAAAGGATTTTACCCCTTATAGTGAAAAATCACTACAATCCCTATTCAGTCTTGTTTTACCTGTGGTGCTTAGTCTCTGCCTTTAACTAAAGATTGCAAGCCTTCATAACTGTGTTACATCTTTTTCTATAGCAGTTCGTGATAAAATATAAAATCTCTCGTGTAGATGTGCTGAATCATCTTGTGCCCTAACCTGAGAACAAAAAACTAAAAGTAATAGGTTTTTAATTAATGTGTATTTGTATTGCATGCTTAAGATCCTATACGTTCTAGCTTTTACAAATTGTATTGTAAGTAATCTTAACTTTTCTTTCAGTTTTTGAAAAGGGAGATTTTACTTATTATTTGAAAAACAATTTTACTATAAATGTTTTTCTGTTTTGAGTTACACTGAAAGATGCGAATCAAATTGCTAGCAAGTGCCATTGACTAATCTTATGATTTTAAGATCAACAGAAAAATTTCAAGCAATTTAGGGCCAGTCTAGCTGATTAGATCAAGTCATAAAATAAATGCAGTTGGCAAAGTAAAGAAGTATGCAAGAATGGCCATTCAGAACTAAAAATAAAAATGTAGGATGATTACATTAAACATTAAGAAGATATAAGTACATATTTGATGTTACTTCCAATAAATTAGTCTTGAAAATAAGATAAGAGAGAAGCATTTGATATTTCATGTTCCCTTACGATTAGAAGTATATTAATTTATGAATTTCCATATTTTTCTCTACAAAGAGGTAAAGTATTGTTTACAATGCAGTAGATTGACAGTACAGAACTAACTATGGGCTTGACCAAATGCAAATAATTTACCTGCAAATACAAGCCTGTGACAAAACCTTGTTGAAGATGAGGACCAAATGGAGAACCTCCAATGACTGAGTCACGTATGCGATCATTGAAACTGCATCATGAAGTCACCCATGACATTCAGTTGCCTTATGCTATGTATTTGAACCTTTCTGATAAAATAAGTACTTCCATCCTCAATTAGGAAATTTGCAAAAATAAGGGTTTTAGAACATTTACTAACAAGGATTTCCTTGCATGGTTTTGGTTCTATCTATTTTGAATTTAATATAAAAAATTGGAAAACATTTGAACGTTATTTCTCTTCTCACTGGAGTCTTTTACCAAGACGAGTGAGAAAAGCAAAGGTTCAAGTACTTCAAAAGTAAAAGATGTAAACACTATATTAAAAGCTTGGCAAAAAAGTTTGAACTCGACCTTAATGATATGACAAATAAATCTTGATAAACCATCATCAGGAATGACAAATAAATTGGTACTAAAGATGGTATAAGATAAAATTATATTATACATCTGAACAGATAATATAAATTCACAGAAAAAACACACTTGATCTGCAACACTGAAAATAATATTAACAAGGAAAAAATAAGAGTAACTATAAAAATTGTAAAAGCTTACCTCCCAATCCCTGTCCCTGCAAGATTTGATTGGGATGCATTTATTCCACGCCCATTATGTGCAACCTCGCCAAAATCCCATCCTTCTCCATAACTGTTAAGAAAAACTTAGTGACAAACATCCTATTGTACGGTACAAATAAATATGCATTTAATGATGCTAATAAAACATAGCGAGTAATACATGCTACTCTTCAATAGCAAAAAAAAACATAGAATTACAAATCTAATATTATTGCATGACAATTTTTGGGCAATTATTTAATCTGTATGCAAGAACGAACTTCACTTAGCATCCTAAATTTCTTGCACTCACATGTATATCTTAGAACCATCTACACCATTTTCATGCTTCAACAACCTATCAAGTGTGTTTCTTGCACTCACCTGCATGAACAAACATAAGTTTTTAATAGTCTAAAATTATAAAAAAAACTCTATTAAATTGCACTGCTAAAAGCCAATTATTCAACAAGAATAAATGTTTTCCCTTACAGCTAAAGGCCCTGAAATGTAATGTAAAGTTTATCAAAGCACTTTTGAAGAAAACATATGTAGAATGAGTATTTGATTTTAATAAATGTTAAGGCAATTCGAAGCAAGCTGAAGAACTATAATATGAGCTGCTACCATAATGGTACAGAATCAACTTCAAAACAAGCATAGCATGAGTCTAAAAGGGTTGCTGTATAATTTTGAAAATAAAGTTGAATTTTATACATATAAACAAAAGCCATTTAGTCATCTGTTCAGCACCTTTTAATTTGCATTTACAGGTTCAGCCTGAAATCAAGCTTCAGTCTTCCTATTATTATCAGTCTCAGTTATGGGAGCAGAGGCTGCAGAAAAGGTAACCTCCAGAACCAAGGCTATTGCATGCAGTTAATAAACTGTTAGATATAGCCAGTTGATTCTCAAACTTTGCTTTGTTGTACGAAAATGATTGAGTGGTGAGCTCCTCTAAGAAACCAAGAATTGCTGTACAAACTTTACCATGATTTAATCTCTAGAGACTAAAGGAGCCCTCCCAATGTAATGCAAGGAAACAAAACTCTATTCAAATTTTAACACTAAAAATTATAGAAACGAGACTCAGACTCGGACTCGGTGCGAACTCGGTGAGGGTGACTCAACTCGGGACTTAGAACTCGGCAAAAAAACTCAGTGCAAACTCAGCAAAGACTTGACAAGTGAAAAACCCAAGAAATTTAGAGATTTCAAGGATTTAAAACTCGTTTCATGCACCCTTTATTAAATAAACCTTAAAGACACAATAACATCATCAAGTAGAAGCTAATTTGATCACATACACTGGGATACATCGATCACATAATTATAAAGGCAAATTATAGTTGAAGGAAATAGCACACCTAGATAAATAAATATTGTCAAATATATACAATATTCATGGAATATGAAATCCATGAGATCAAATGCTCCAAACAAATATAAAAACAATAACTAGAAATCTATGGCTCAAAGGAGTCTGCATCCCTCCTATGAAGGCATCTAAGGTAGGTCCCATTAACTAGTGGGGGTTTGGGAATGGAGGCGCTAATGGTTTTGAGGGGTAGCAATGATAAGTTGCACAAGGTGTTAGATGTGAGAAAAACCCAACTATACAGAGAAAAACATCAAAAAAAGACCGTTTTTGTCATTTTTTGAGATTTAAAAACAAATTGAGTATGGCCAAGTCCAGGCATCAGGATTTGCTGGGTTCAAGCTAAGTTTGCAAGTCTCGAGACTCACCAGAACTCACCCAAGACTAGGATGAGCCCTAGTCCAAATCCCTAAGACTCATCCAGGGTCACCCAGCTCAGGACTCGCCGAGTCCTATCGGGCTCTGGAAAGTCTCGAAACTCTGCTAAAAACACAATTTAACATTCAAACAGAGATGAAAAAAACCATCAGTTGAATAAATTTTTCTTAAATTTTATAAAATGATATGTCTTGAGAGACTGGTCAAAAGAAAAATTATTTGGTGATACATGGTGCACAGCAAAAGAGAGAAAATCTGAGGCCAATGTGGAAGCCAACACCCCATTAAACCATACAAAGCTCTAATACACCAAATTTCTAGGACTAGGATGGTAGGAAATGGGGAGGTGCATTTCTTGTATGGTAGGGGAAATTTAAGTATTCATAATATACTTTATAGAGTAATATTAGGAAATAATAGAGCTGAATTAAGAATTCATGAGTCGATAGGTAAATTACAAATTTTCAATGTCCAATCATTTTGAGTTTTCATTGCCAATGTGCATATACATAATACAGTGAAATGAAAGGTCGCAATGCAAGTAAATAAATGACGAAATTTACACAATCTAAGATCTTTAATATGCCTTTGCCTCATCTCCACCTAAATCAAAATCCAACTCTAAATCTAATTCACTGCCAATATTAGGGGCTGTCTAATTCAATAAAACACCCACCAATCCCTCTTGTCCCTTCTCCTCAACAATCTATGTGGCATCATTGGGATCAACATCCCTCTTGTGGCTTCTCAACAATTTGTGTGGTATGATCAAGATCAACATTTGTCTTCAAAGCTTGAGTCTACTGATCCTTGAGATTTTTTCGATCCTAAAGTCTCAAGGCACTATGCTACCACCAACTTCTTCATTTGTCCAAAGGTAGCCTTGATCCTATTGAAGAGTAGATGAAGATGTATGTGGACCAATTCCTCTCTATAGAAAAGGAACTAGCAACCTATGAAAACAGGCAAATGGCAAGCATCCTCAACTCTAGTGTATCCTTGCCATGCCATGTCCACCATCCAATAAAGTCGAATTGAGTTAATGTATCTTTGTCTTTCATCACCTTTGGTTTGTTGAAAGTTGGACTACAAAGATTAACAAAGGCAAGCCATTGCATTTGAAGTAAAGTTGCCTCATCATTTGAATACACCTTTTGAAGGGCCTTCATTAAACCTTTTTCACCTCTTCATCATCATAAAGAAGCACTCTCCATGTCCTTGGTGCATACCATTTGGGATTTAGAACAAGGCTACCTTATAAAGAAAGGTCTTCATATTGTTCCACTACCACATCACAATGGACCTCTTAGGCTCCTCATATAATCCTCGATTAGGATCCATGTTAAGAATTGCTTGGTTTTATCTACCAACACATGTTGTCAAACATCACATAAATCTCTTCAAAACTAGGAGACTCTATATCAGCATATCTAATGGCATCTAGAACATCTAAGGTGAAGGAGCAAATATATCTACAAAACAAGAATTTTGAAAAAAAAAAAAATTGTAAGACTCAAATGGCAAAGTGAATGTTGATACCAAATTTTACTTGGAAGGCAGCTTGCCTTTATATTTGCCAGAACCCTTATTTAGCTTCCTCATAAAGTGTGCCTCCTCAAAATTAGATTCTCCATCAAAACTTTCACTAGACACGTGTTCCTTATTTGTTCCTTTCTTCAAGGCTTTCAAAGTTGTCTCCATTTTGGATGATGAATCAGAATTTGTCCTTATATCATAGGCTGTTAAAATACCATGAAGCTTTTCAATAGTCATCCTATCAAGATTTGCCATCTCTTCAATTGCTAAAACTTTTGCATCAAACTTTAAAGGTAGAGACCTTAAGATTTTCTGAACAACAACATTGTCTTCAATCTTTTCACCTAGACCCTTAAGAGAGTTCACAACTTCATCAACTTTCAAGAAATAAGCAACAACATTCTCTTCTTGCATCCTAAGACTTTGGAACTACATCCTATGAGTCTGTAGTTTGGCCTTTTTAACCTTATCATCTCCTTCATATGCATTTTAGATTAACTCACACATGGCATGTGTTGTATCACAATGCATGACTTTCACAATTTTTTTCTCTGATGAACAACATAAGATTGCATTCATTGCTTTAGCATTGCTTTCAAAAGCCCTCTTCCAATCAGCATTTGTTGGAGGATTTGAAGGAATTGTATAACCGGATACTATGTTGTTCCAAACATCAAAACCAGGAGACATAAGATAGGCTTGTATTCAAACACACAAAAATGAATAATTAGAGCCATCGAATAAGAGTGCTCTGTTTGTAGCAAGACTTTCAAGAGCACTCATGTCTGCTATTAGGATCAACCTCCAAGCTTTTAAGCTCTATTTACAAAGGTATCTGGCTCTAAAACCAATTGAGGAACACACTGAAAATACTGAGAGGTGGGGGTGAATCAGTATTTTGAACTTTCAAAACTGCAACCACATACAATAAACTGCATAAAGAAGGCATGAACACAAGAACAAAAATTTTCATGTGGAAAACCCTTTCAGGTAAAAACCACAACACTTCAAATGCTTTTTATTAACAAATGTGCACCAACCCAAATTGCAAATATGAGCACCAACCCACTAAGAGCTCCTACTCCCCTTCAAGCACCAACTTCAAACTATTGAAGCACCAACTCTAGTTACAACCAAACTAAAAAGAATTTAATTTGCAGAAATCTGCAACAAGCTTTGTTGAACTATATAACATTGATCTTTCAACGCCAAGACACAATATATAACTTGTTATCACAAGATGTCCAAACCACACTACATCCACAATCAACCCAATAAGAGAGTCTGTTTGACCTTCCACTGAAGCAGAGTATTGTCCGAACTTTCACATCGTTAAACACAATAGAATCGAACCATCCAAAAACTAGAAACAAAGAAAATATGTCATTCTACAAAAACACATCCTGAAAGTGGCACTTTTGCTGAAGAAATAATGGCCAGCAAACAACATAAAATATTTCACACAAAGGTCACTTCCAAATCATATGCAAACACCAAAAAATCTATTTCGTTTTAGGTCACCTTGTCTACAGTACCCGTGTTGCCCTTTTTCATTCATTTACAAAGGTAGTTGCAGTCTTCACTTCATATCGCATATAATCCAGCTCAAAATATATTTTGCATGTGTATTATCCAGCCACCTTATTTTTGCAAACCACACCAAAAAAAAAAACAACTTCAACAATGTGTCAATTAAGACACACTTCGCAACCCACATTCTCTAAAGGAAAAGAAAGAAAACATGACTCAATAAAGATACAACCCAACCAATTCAAGAATTCAAAAACACCAAGTTACCCGACAACTGTCACATAGTCCATCATGCGCTACTTTATTTCATGCCAAACTTCTAAGAAAGATGTTACAAAAATTGAAGCCGCCAACCTTGGTATAGGTGAACAAATTAATAAAATTTTGTTCTAAGAACAAAACGCCAAACATTTTAGGTTCCCTTAAAGCAAACGTTGAATATATGTGATGCATACTTTAAATTAGCTGCCACATTTAAAATCAAGACCATCAAAAAAATTAAATATATCATTGATGAATTGTCACTCTGACTTGGCACAAAAAAAGGCAAACAAGCAGCTGACCAACCCCTGAGGTAGACAAATAGTCAGCTTAAGCTGACACCCAACTAGCTTTGCCACACACACATGTTGCTCAACCATACAGTTAGGTAGCTAAGACACACAGACAAGTAGCTCAAGTACACACCCAAGTAGCTCAAGTAGACACCCAAGTAGCTCAAGCAAGTAGGCAAGTAGCTCAAGTAGCTTAAGCACCCAACCACGTAGCTCAATTGATGAAAATCTAATGAATAAACAGCAACTTCACAAGTACTCATACAACCTTAATCATCAACATTTGACATCAATGACAAAATATCCAACAATCTCCCGCTTTGTCATTGATGGCAACCCAACTTGAAACCAAAATAGCTCTGAAACAATATTCCTCCCCTTTAGTTACTACTCCCCTTTTGACACTGTAATGTCCCCTTTTTGGGATGATATGGTTTATGATTGGATTAGCCTATTATTGGCCCTCGCAGGCTTTGACTGATGGTTAGAGGGTCCCAGTTGGCAATGCAAGAGGCTTATTCCCATTCCGGAGGTCAGAAGTGTTTAGGACTGCTCTTCGTTTGGTTCAGTTTGGCCTTCGTTTGACTCTGTTTCACATACTTACTATTTATTGTAAGTTAGTAATTGATCGAGAGGGACCCTTACTACTTTTAGTAAGGCAATTTGATGCGTAGTGGGAATAATGGTTGACCTCCAGGTTCAGAAGAGACAAAGAGAAAATGAGTAATTAATGAGATATTAAAATTATAATGGCATTGAATGATATTATTTACGAATGATTATATTATGAAGTTATTATTTAACAATATAAAATGTCATTAAGAGTGGAGCCATTATAGCATTAAATGACTTTGTGATATGTTGACATAAGGTGGGGGTTAAAATGTATTTAAATCATTTTCATAAAGTGACTTTATAAATTGACAATATAAAGTTACTTTAATTCATAAAGCTCTCCAGCTTGTTTGAGGAGCTACTTCATAAGGAGGAATTAAAGGTAAAGAATGTTTTATCCCACATTGCTAAAAGTACAAGCATTCACTGACTTAAGAAGCTATATAAGCAAGGCTATCCTTTCATTTGAGAGTAGTTATGAGAATTGGATATTGAAACTATTTCTCCATTGTTGCTCAAAATCAGTGACTGGATATTCTGATGCAGGAGCATCCCCAGTCGATGAGCAATCTTGCATCAACCAAAAAATATATATATATTTTTTTAGTGGTTCTTGTTTTGTGTTGCAGTTTCTATGTTACTTCCGGAATTGTTCAGTAGTTGTTCCTTTTCCATTGTGGATTAGATTCTTGGCTTCCCGACTTGTTCTTGTTCCTTTTTCCAGATTTAGAGTTCCTTTGGACTCTTTTCTAGCAACTTATCACTTCTACAGTGTCTGTTTCTTGGTTTCTAGAGTAGTTTGAGCTTATCGGCTAGGTTGGAGACTTCTTCTCGTGCGAAGTGATTCCTTGACATGCGGATCTAATTGGCACCTTGCACGATGTTCCTAGGCCCTTGGCCGACCTTCCTTGGTGGTCTGCACTTCATTATTGTCTTTGACGGAGCAGATCTTCACGCTTTGGTTCCGACCTACATTACTCGTTTCGTTTTCTTGTCTTGGGGAATTTGATCTTTTGTGGCTGACCCGAATGTGTTCAAGATGCTATATATATTGTTGTAATTGATCCTTTAGGAGACAGCGAGGGATTGTAGGAGAATGATTTCATGTTATGTAATTTGGATACCTCTTGGAGGTCCAGATGGATTGTAATCTGAAATGTAAGTTGTTCTAGGCCTGTAAGCATGTATGCACACCGGATGTTGCCGGTTGGTTTATGGTGAATCTATGATAATGCGGATGTCTGAATTAACATTTTCTCTATATTTTGTTGTTCTTCCATTGTGTTACTCTTGCTGCATGATCTGGATTGTCTTCTTTGAGGACCCTCCAGACCATGCCTGCATCATATTCTAAGGACAAAAACCCTTGGAATTAGTGAAGGCTGGACGGAAACCTATTCCTTCAAGATTGGTGGATTCAAACGAAGTTCACATCTAGATTTAATGGTGGATTTTGGAAAAGAATAGGCAGACCAAGAACTTACTCTTGCAATAAGTGAAAATTATCTATTGCTGATAAGAGTTCAAGGTATAAAATCAGAACTAGATGTCCCGTTGTGCCTTGCACACACTCCCTATCGCCAACAAGGACCCCTTTTTTTAATTTCTTGGTCGCGTCCTTGCTAAGGTCCTTAGTAGGAAAATTTTGGTTGATTCGCAAAGAGAAGATGCAACATTGAAGAGGTTGGAGTGTTAAAGAGATGATCCTACCCAAGATTGCGCTAGGTCTAAGTCCTGGAGAGTCGATTGCGATTCCGCTCATGAAGGGAAGATGAATAAGGAGCCTTAAGGTAAAAGATTGCAAATATTGGCAAGGCAACAAGACTTGTGAGCAAGTTAATTGAAACTAATCTCTCAAGATTCGGCCTCTTAAGCTAAACTCGGCCTAAAAGGCTAAAATGAGAGACAAAAAATAGGAGATTCGGCCTCTAAAACTAAAATTCGGCCTAAAAGCCCAAAAGGAGAGACAAAAAAAGGGAGATTCGGCCTCTAAAGCTGAAATTCGGCCTAAAAGGCCAAAGTGACAGACAAAAGGGGAAATCCAAGTCAGAATGCCATTTGAAGGCTAAAATCGGCCTAAAAGGCCAAATTGCGAGCCCAAATTGACAAAATCGGCCTTGAGACCCGAAATTCAAACATAGAGGCCCAAAATCAAATTCTTAACCCAAAATGCAAAGTCATAAAACTCTCAAATTGGCCTAAAGGGTCGAAGAGAAGTAAGAGTGCCCAAATCGGCCTTTCAGCCCGAAATTTAAAATCATTAAAAAACTCTCAAATCGGCCTCCTAAGTCGAAATGAGAGAAAGTAAGTCCAAAATTGTGCAAAAGGTCCTAACAAGACAAGAATCACCAAATTCGCGCGCATAATCCTCATTTAGCCGAAACTGAACAAGACCATGTAAAAGATCGCACAAATGATCATTTAGGCCAAAAAAGGAAGAAAACACTTAAAGTTGCAAAATCGGCTTTCAAGCCAAAATTGCCAAAAAGGAGCAAACTCGCAAAATCAGCCAATAAGCCGAAAATAAAATGAAAAGTTAAAATCACACAATGAACCAAAACTCACCAATAGAGAGTTTATCAAAGCAGGCTACCACCCTGATTTGGAAATACGGTGCATGGTTCATTCAGTTCCCTAGATTCTCCTATATCAGAATATCATGCTTTGAGGGAACACCGTATTGGTTTCCCTGTTACCCATCAAACAGATTGGTCCTCATGGAGGTTGCACGACAGGCACACCCAGCAAGCAGCATACTTAGGGACAAAAAGCAGTCGGGATTCACATTCCCTATGATCATAGGCAACCTTGATGTGCACTTCAAGAATTCTATGCAAGCTGAGGAATCATTCGACGAGCTGGCATCATATTATTTGCAGGAGCACTACCTCGGGAAGTACTTTGATCCTGCTGTATTAGGAAAGAAGGCCTATGGTAGGCATTACAGGGCTAAGGCGTCCATAGAGGACCACTGGAGAAATTGTTCAAATGATTTTGAGGTCCGCCGGTGGGAATACTCAAGGTAGAGTGTTCAACAAATGCGACTTTTTGAGTACTGCTAGGTCCCAGATCAGGTCACGGACTATGGGAATTGCTTGCAAGTTCAGGAGTTTGAGGTAGTCAAAGACCTCCCACCAGCCATTGATTGGGCTTAGGACCCAATCACAAACTTTGAAGTCGTCATGGAGGGCCCAAGAAGATATACAGACTACTGGCTAGCCCAGCAAATAGAGAGGCTAGCCCACGAGGGAACCCAATTTACATATAATATGATGGGTAGTCTAGATTCCCATTCTTTAGAAGACGAGGGAACATCAAGCGCACCAATGGAGGAGGTTGAAAAACCTGAAAAGAAAAGAAAGAAGGCAGGGGCCGGTAGGGGAACTTGGACGTCAAAAAGGACAAGACGGGGAAAGATACCAATCAGGCGGCCGGAAGTTTTTTTTACTACCTCATCCAAGGACCCCAGTTCGAAGGATGATGTGGTCGAGCTTGATCACCTACCAACTCCACCTCCACAAAATGATCTGATTGCATCAGAGGCAAATGATCCGCAAACACAAAGTGAGCATGAAATAAAGACACGGATCATTGGTTTGGAGGGACCTGAAAATCCGGTGGAGGATGGAGAGATTACACTAGATCAAGGGATTGACTAACAAGAGTCCACGCAAGGAAGCAGACATGAGTAGCCGCAAGAGGAAGGTGGCAACAAGGATGATACCACAGTTGAGGGAGAAAAGGAAGAATATAGAACCCAAGAACCTAGTAGAACTGAGGAGCAGCCACTACTAGAAGCTACCCAACAGTTGCTCAGTGAGGTGGGAGAAAACTCAACTGTGAGTAAAGGATTGGATACTATGCCCATTCCTCTTTCTATGTCCGATCAGTTGCAGATAGGCAGTGAATCGGCAGGAGCATCCAAAGAACAGAGTGGGGATTTGGTAGTCACGTCTGGACATACCATCCCTCATGACTGGTTGATAGCTTGGGCAGAGCGGAAAGCGACCGTCAAATCACCGATTAACCTGGAGGATCTCTTCTCTCAGATAGGATAAATAAAATCTAAAGGAAAGAAAAAGCCAAAGACTTACTCTAGGATTACCAAGGATGAGTAAAGGAATCAGACGATTCATATCGCTGCCCCACCTGCAGACAAACCGGCAAATCAGGATGCATTGGCTAACTATAGCATCATGTCCATCCCAATAGAGTGACCAACCAAAGAGCAGGAGAGGGAAGAATTCAAGGATTCTATGCAGAACGTGCTCAAACAGCTAGATGAAATAACTGCTGAAAGGGATATGTACCGAGCTCGTGCTAAGCAAGCCGAGGGACACATAGATCACCTGTTAAGACAGCTGCAACATACTACTGAGTCCCACATTCCTCCATTGGTTTTGGCACAAAAGACTACTGCTGAATTCGAGGGAGTGCGTGACACCGCCAAGGCCATCAAAAAGTGGACCCAGGACATTAAAAGAAAAGGAGAGAAAATCCTTATAGATGTGCGAGAAATGGCTGGCAACCAAGAGTACTATTGAGCATTGATTTTAAATCAATAGAATTCCATGGTTTCAATTGAAGCTACAGAAATTTTCTTAAAAAAAAAATGAAATCAACCATGCCCTTAAGAATTTCGATAGAACCCTTGGCATTTTCATCGACATTAGAATCCAAAAACTTATCGCTCAAACCAAAGCCATCAAGTATACATACTAATCCTTCACCGAAATATCTAATTTGACCGAAATGGTACATCTGTTGTATCAAAGAAATCCATCGGTGTTTCATCGACACTTATCGAACAGAATTCGGCCACGATGAGTTCCAAAAGTGGCTCATCGAAAATATCATTTCATCAACAGATGGTATGTCGACGAAACCGCAGGAAGATCTCATCAATAAGACTTTTCGAGGAAAAGAGCGTATCGAAGAAACACAAAAGATGCTGACCGAAGATAGCTTTCTCGTCGAAGAATAAGGAATCGATGAAACACGAGAGATTACCATCGATGACTTGTTATCGGCCAAACATAAATAGTTGAAGGAGAGTATTTTTCTTTTACCGAAAGGGGAGATTTCATCGACGCCAGTGCAGGTGTAACACGTGAGGTAAAGCCTTTCAATGAAAGTGAAGAGGTTGATGAAATCACAAATCTCCTTGACGATGATGGTAGTTTTATCGAAACTAAGGAGACATCGATGAAACATGACATTTCGAGGGAAGATAAAGTTAAGCTACCGAAGTACATGATTCCATCGAAAAAGTGTACAGCCATAAAACTGATGAGCATCAATGGCCAATATGAAGTGCTGCTAGACGAATGATTACTTTCTGCCGCGAGGATCAATACAAGTCTTAATAAAGTCACTTCATCGTGAATTCAAATAAATGCCTCTGTGACCGTTGTGCAACTAGTAATGCTAACCAATATTGGAAAGAATGCATAGGGACTGTGAAAGCTCTGAAGGAGCATGAGAGATTAAAGGAGAGATTGCAAGATGTATTAAAGGACAATGAGGCCATGATTGCAAGATGTATTAAAGGACAATGAGGCCATGCCTGTAGAAGAAAGAGCTCAAGGGGACCAATACTTGATGGAGCATGACAAATACACAGACACATTGAATAAAGATCTCCAGCTATTGAACGAAGACTGCGTTGCAACGATACCGGCTATCTACAAGGATGGTGAACTGACTCCATTAGAGCAATGGCAAAAGGAATTTGCACAGATTAAGGAGAAAGTCGTGGCTAGAGTTAACTAGAATGAAGATATAGCCCCACATGTCAACCAGGCAGTGTTTGATCTCTTTTCACTAGAGACAGATATGAAAAGAAAGAGCGTGGCCATTAGATGCTATAAGAGTGACAGTTATATTAATTATCTTGCCATGCTTAATCTCTTTATCTTTCACTTTGTTAAGCAACTGTAATCAAGTTGTTAATGATGAAGGGATGTAACTTTTCATAGAATAGGTGTTGCTCACTTATTTATATGGGCAAGTTTTGTAAAATGAAAGAGGAATTAGAAGATAGGATACCAGATAGATATTGTAGCCTCTGGCATACTATTGTACCATTTTGAAACTTTAATAGAATCATTCGTTTTTCTCTGCATATGTGCCGTGAGTTATTCCATTTCCTGTCGGCAGTGGTTTGTGATATTATCTAAAGGAGATAAGGTTATTTGTATTCTTACAGTGAAGTTTATGTTTCTATGTTATAAACTTGGATTAATAGGATCTACTTGCGAATTGTAATTGTTCCTTGTAGTTCTTCCTTGAATGGTCCTTTAAGGTTAAGGTTAAATTCATTCAAGCGGTTTATGATATAAACATTTAGCAGATCTCATAAGAAACGGTAACTGACATATACCAAAGGGGGTAGGTTTAAAAATTGTCTCACAAATCATACATTCAGTCCTAGGGAAATATAACACTCTGTAGCCCAAATAACAGGAAAGACACTGGTCATTCACAAATCACAACATTACCATATCAATCACCTACTTCAAAGCAATAGGAGTAGTTGAGTAGGATATATAGAATCAATTAGCAATAGTGTATACATATAAATTTCAAGCACAAAGATCGAATAGCTTCCACAACAACAATCTTGATCTCATCTAAATGCCACCCATCCTAGGAACCTATGCCATTCTGAGATAGGAGGAAGTTAGATTAAGATAAACAATCTGCTATAAAAAGCATTAGTCATCGAAAGCCACTAGTGAATAGGTATACCCACCTAGGTCTTGCAAAGCCTGAAGTAAGGGAGTTAGTAACCACATAGGTTCACTCTATAAGTTGGCCAAGTCAATTGTAGGGTTTGATTATAGGAGTTGGCATTTCCTTATAACCTATCCAATCTGTAGATATTATCTAAAGAAGATAAGGTTATTTGTATTCTTATAGTGAAGTTTATATTTCTATGTTATAAACTTGGATTAATAGGATCTACTTGCGAATTGTAATTGTTCCTTGTAGTTCTTCCCTAAAGATTTGTGATATTATCTAAAGAAGATAAGGTTATTTGTATTCTTATAATGAAGTTTATGTTTCTATGTTATAAACTTGGATTAATAGGATCTACTTGCGAATTGTAATTGTTCCTTGTAGTTCTTCCTTGAATGGTCCTTTAAGGTTAAGGTTAAATTCATTCAAGCGGTTTATGATATAAACATTTAGCAGATCTCATAAGAAACAGTAACTAACAGATTTACCAAAGGGGGTAGGTCTAAAAATTGTCTCACAAATCATACATTCAGTCCTAGGGAAATATAAGATTTTGTAGCCCAAATAACAAGAGACACTAGTCATTCACAAATCACAACTTTTACCATATCAATCACCTTTGCTTTAAAGCAATAGGAGTAGTTGAGTAGGATATATAGAATCAATTAGCAATAGTGTATACATATAAATTTCAAGCACAAAGATCGAATAGCTTCCACAACAACAATCTTGAACTCATCTAAAAGCCACCCATCCTAGGAACCTATGCCATTTTGAGATAGGAGGAAGTTAGATTAAGATAAACAATCTGCTATAAAAAGAATTAGTCATCGAAAGCCACTAGTGAATAGGTATACCCGCCTAGGTCTTGCAGAGCCTGAAGTGACGGAGTTAGTAACCACATAGGTTCACTCTATAAGTTGGCCAAGTCAATTGGAGGGTTTGATTATAGGAGTTGGCATTTCCTTAGAACCTATCCAATCTGTTGATTTGGGATCCTACAAGTACATTCACGTCAAAGTGGTTTAGGTAAAGAAAGAATGTTTCAATGTCCAGGAGATGGTTGGCATGGTTTTGCCCATCATGAGGGCCCTATTTTAGACCCGCACTCAGATTCCCACACTGCATACTATCCTAAATCCCCACAACATCAGCACTTTCAAGGAGTGGTTCTGGATTGTCAACATGAAAAATGATATGAGGGACACCATAAAGAAAGTGCAGGAGTGTGATGATGCTTTGGCTGGCATTGAGAGTATTGGTAAAAAGATCCTTAGTGCGTTGGTTCCTGGTTCGAATAGTGGCATGAAAGATAACGATGTCAGATCACGGTGGGAGGATAGATAGAGAATTGATAAAACCACGTACTGCATAGAGGACCTGGAATTTGCCAGTGAGCTGCATGCAGACATACTAGGTTTAGAGGCTCGTCGATCAATCTGGAGCGAAGAGCTGAAGAATGTGGATCGCCACCGAGATGATATGCAGTACAAAATATGTAATCCTCCTATGCCTCCCAGTAAGGAATTGTTCCAATTATGCATAGGATTCCAAGATTATGTTCGAGTAGAACATCCAGCAAGTCGAGACATCTGGAAGGACTACTTGCAGGGGGAAGTTGAATTTTTGGAGATAGAGTATGCCTCGGGGAAAGAAAAAGTGCTTTCTTAAAAAGCAATTGTTTCCTTAAAATTTTAAATGCAGTTTTTCAGGATAAAGTTTCTTTCCAACTACCTGTTGACGTGTATTTTGTACACTATCAAACACAGAATAAAATACCTAAAAGTACCTTATCCTCTCTTGAGCAAAGCCTCTGATTGCTGAAGATATCGCGAAAAAGGATCAATCAGGATGACTCCAAGGTTCTTGTATGTAGGATCTCTACGTGTGGATAAGCTCTCTGTGGTATGATGTGATTTGCTGGAATCACAAGGGGACTTACATTTGATGATTGAACGTCTGATCTGCTTTGAATATTGCTGGAACATAGGCTCTTACTAGCTTTGATTTGAAAAAAAGGAAAAAAGATGAGGGCGTGGAAAGGATCTAATCCTAACACTAAGAATGTAAGAGTAATGAATGATCTTTGATGAAATTCTAACTAAGTATTGTTTTGACATCTCAGGACCATCTCCACAAGGTTAGTGCGATCTTCGAAGGAAAGCTTTATGATGTTCAAATCATCACTGCAGGCATAGACACCATCACGCTGATGCATATCAATGAAGAAGCGATAATTGAAGTTAAGCTTGAGCTGAATGATTCCAGTTTGACTACGCAAGGCAAGTTTGCAATCAACAAACTGCTAGTAGTATGGATATACGAATTTCACCATCAATCAAGCATATTTCTTCCACTCATCTAATAACATGAAATCAAATATGAGAAGTATAGAGACCATGCAAACTGTTGAATCGACCCATAGATTTCACCATTTCTTCAATGAAGTTTTACAAGTCTTTTACAACAACATCTTGGCAACAATCTTTGCCTTCTCTTTCTATTCTACTCTAATTGCTATTCTATCTTATTACTTCTCTCTATTCACTAACTCTATTCTAACTTTCAACTGTTTACTGCCTTTACAAATGAAATGCCAGGGCTTATATAGTGCCCTCAATACAATTTGATGGCTTCGATCAATTTGAGATCAATGGCCAAGATTCAACAATGAAAACCCTAATTAGGGTTTGTTACAACCATTACATAACATTTAATGCTTGACCAATGATAAAATTGTATTGCTTGGACACATGTCCTCTCTAGAAAATTCCACCAATGGATAGCTGGGGTAGGTACATCGGAGTTTGTGCCACCTTCCATGAGTTAGGTACATTGAATTTGGAAATGCTGAGGTGGACCACACTGACTGGAGAAGTGATGACTAGGATGCCACCTCGTCTGACACTTGTAACTTGGTAGATATTCAACTTGATGTTGTCGAGAAGCTAGCTTTAATTAATTCATCTGGAACTATCTGCTTCTTCAACGAACCCTTGTTCTAACTTCTTGTGTCCTTGATGTGCAGGATGATTGTTGTACCTCGCCTTGGAATACTGGATTGGAGAAGTCGCCCTTGATGACGTTAGTCCAAAGAAGGTCGTCCTTGTCGATGCTAGGCTGGAGGAGGTCGCCCTTGTCCTTGCTTGATCGTCCTTGATCTGGCTTGATTTTCCTTGAGGAGAGTCTTTTGACTTGTAGATCTTTCGAGCTTGGGAGTCGCCATCTTGACACCTACACAACATTCAAAATTAGTAATATATCTTGAAATCTAAAAATTAAACTTTAAAAGGAAGATTCAAGATTTTAATTTAGGAAACCTCATGATAAATCTTGATTTATCATTTCCTAACTAACCATGTAATACTTAGATTTTTTCCAAAAAAATGTCTAAAAAATCAAACCTTGAATAAGGGTGTCAAGATGATTTCGCCATACCTCCTCTTGAGTTTTAAACTCTAAGAAATGATGTAAAAATAGATGAATTTTGCTAGGCAAAGTGTAGATCAAAGCTCTCCCTTGGATAAAATGCACCTCCTTTAGCTTGGAAAAGAACTCCACCTTCCTCTTCAAAAATCTGGAAATTCGCCTTCAAATGTCTTCAAAAATCTGGAAATTATCCTCCAAACTAGCAAGAAATACGCCTTTCCAATAGCTTTCAAGATGAATTTCACCCTCCACTAGCTTCTTCCACACTTGGTAGAAATTCACTCCACTCCTCTAGATTTCGCTCCTCAAATTGCTCTCCAATTTCGCACTTGAAAGGATGATTGAATGATTTGAATTGTGAAACAACACCTCCAATATATAGAGTGCTCACCTTCTACATCTCTCCATAGGCCGACTTGGTGGAAAAAATAAACAAAGATTAATAAAAGGAGAAGGCCGACTTAATTAAGCAATAAAAAATGATACCTCAAGCGCTCTTCTTTTTAAATTTTAATTTAATAATAATTAATTTCGAAATGCCTCAATTAATAAAAAAAAAAACGATTTTCCAAGGCTCAAAATTAATTATTAAATGCTATGCGCTTTTCATTAAATGCCAATTTAATTAAATTTTTTTAAAAATATTTCGAAGTTTTGGGCGAACTTGGCATCTAGTGCGATTTGCTAAAATAAGGCAAAAAATAATGAATGTTGATAACTTCAATCTGGTCCCTTGGAGAGGGACAGGAGCGCCTATTGCCATTTGGGTTGATTCTCTTCTTTGTAGCCTACTCAAGTTATATTCAACGGGCAAAACATACTTCCCTTGACCTCTTCAAATCGCGAAATCACTTAAATCTTGCAAGGATAATGCAAATTTGGAATTCAAACCCTTGTCCTTCAGTGAGGGACAGGAGCGATTTTGCAAATCCAAGCTTATCCGTCCTTTATTAGCCTTCCAAATTATATTCAATAGATAAATCATGTTTTCCTTGGTCTCTTCAAATCATAAAATTGCAGTGTTCCACGGGCGTTGGGGACGGGGGGACGGGGGGACGGGGGGGACGCATTTCCGGGACGGGGGGACCAAGGGCCTAAATTTGGGGACGGCGGGGGGGACGGCAGGGGGACGGCGGCGGGGGGGTGGCGGGGTGGTGGTGCTCATATACTTGTACATATGCATATAGTACTTGAAAAACTAGTTTTGAAAAGATGTATGACAGTATTACAGTGTAAGAATTACATTTGAAATGAGACTATAGGAAATTTGAAATACTAAATCTAAATACCAAGATTTCTAAGTTGTGTTGTTATATGGAGCCTAATCAAACTCGAAGGTTAGATTTTCCCTACTTCTATCGGCGCGGTTTCCCCCTATATTTTTCAACGGGGGTTTGGGGGCAGCGCCCCCAAGTTGGGGTCAAGGGGCATCGCCCCTTGCGGGGTCAAGGGGCAGCGCCCCTTGCGCGTCGAGGGGCAGCGCCCCGCGAGGCCAAAAATACTTTTATTATTTTCTAAAGGCGTCGGATGTTATTTTTCTATTGGCCCACGTCCAATTAGAGTTACCCCTTAACCCTCCAAAAACTTAAAAACTCACTTTTTTTTTAAATTTTAATTTTAAACATTGCATATAAGTGGGGGCGACAGGAGACGTCTGGGCGTCTCCCCGTCCTTGGAGAGACGTCTGCACGTCTCTTGAAGGACGGGGAGACGCCCAAACGTCTCCCAAGGAGACGTCTCCACGTCTCCACATCTCCCTGGGAGACGCGGGGACGCGGGGACGTCTCCGCGTCCCGGCAGCGTTTGGGTGGCGGTGGCGGGACGGCGGGGGACGTCGCGTCCCCGTCCCCCCGTCCCCAAGACGTTTCTGACGGGGGGACGCGCCCAAAAAGGGGGGGGACGCGTCCCCGTGGTTCACTGTAAAATTGTCTTGATCTTGCAAGAACAGTGCAAATTTGAAATTCAAGCTCCGGTCCTTCAGTGAGGGACAAGAGCGAATTTTGTCTTCTAGGCCACAATGCTTCACTTTTCACCATGAAATGTCTTGGCCAAGGAAGATATCATCTTGTTACACGCCATGAATAAGAGTTGAAGTCTAAGAAAGGTCTAAAAATGTGTATATAAAGAAAATCGCTCTGGTCCCTTGGTGAGGGACAGGAGCGCTTTTACCTTTGTAAACAAAAACTCCATCATTTCATTGTCTTTGATCAAGTCTGGATGCTCTATCATGCTCATTTCGTCCTTCACCATGCCTTTGATGTTTCAATCTGACCAAACAAGGCCAGGAATGGCTCAAATAAGTATTTTCGCCCTGGACCCTTGGAGAGGGACAGGAGCGCTTTGCCTTGGTCCCTTAGAGAGGGACAGGAGCGAAATTCGCTCTGGATCCTCAGTGAAGGACAGGAGCGAAATTTGACTTTTTGAACTCTCTATCAGGATAATTTTTATGGAATATAACATTTAAGTATAAGTGACATTTCCTTAAAGATAGAAGGAAATGTCACTTATACTTTAAGTTATATTCCATATATACTTTCAAGATGTTTGAGAGTGGTTTCAAACCTCCAGGAGTTATATTGAAAAATCTAGTTTTTTGAGGTTTTTCAGTTTCCAGACTCAGTCAAATTTCAGGATCAGGACATTCCAGACTTAGCCAAATTTCAGGATCAGGACATTCCAGACTTAGCCAAATTTTAGGATCAGGGCTTTCAGACTTAGCCAAATTTCAAGATCAGGACATCACTCAAGCCGGACTTGCTATCCTATTGATCTCCCCGACAGCACTCAAAATGCAAAGGCTAACTAACAAAACCCTAAAGGACCTAGAAAACAAACCCTAAAAAGCAAAAAGCAAGGGTCCCCATTTGCAATGGGGCAATGTGTGAAAACATCACAACACTACCCAAAGTCATTGCAGATTCTGAGCTCCGTGCAGGTGCAGTTTTTGGGCAGCAGCTTTATGTTGGGTACTTCATAGTTATTAGTTAGTTGATAGTTGGTGGGGGATATTTTGTTCCTCATTACTAGGTGTGGGCAGCCATATTTTGTAGGATGAATATGGGCCACTTGTAAGAATAGATCTTGGCCATTCATCCATTTTTGTAGCATTAGTAGCTTCTGCAAGATAAGACTTTCCTAACCCGTTAATCTCCTCTATTCTATTTTGGTTTACTCATCTATGCTATTAGATTATCTGATTTATGCTTTCTGAACTGAACATGTTTATTAGACTGTAACATTGATCATAATTATGATATTGACATTGGATAAAGATGGATTAGATCGACGACTTGCTTAACATAGTTAAGCGTCAATCTAAATGCTATCGGACTAGTAACTCGATAGCATAATACTCCGATAGCATATGTAATGCTGATTCATAAATGAATCGACATTAATATGCTATCGAGTTACTAGTCCAATAGCATTTAGATTGACGCTTAACTATGTTAAGCAAGTCGTCGATCTAATCCATCTTTATCCAATGTCAATATCATAATTATGATCAATGTTACAATCTAATAAACATGTTCAGTTCGGAAATAATGCTATTAGTTATCGGGCTTGTTTGCTTTGATACCGATTCATTATCGGGTGTGTTTATATCGATCTGTTATCATTTACAATGGCACCGATTAGTTATCATAGGCACCGAGTGGATCGGTTGACATTTGTAAGAGTCACGACCAAGTGACATCTTGGTCGGACATGTCTAAAAGACATGTCCGATCAAGGTGCCACTTGATTGTGACTACCTTACTATATATGCATCATTCAAAAGAAAGGGGATGGCATTGAAATCAATACATGTTCATCCTCCTACCTGCAGAAAAAGAAAGACAACAATACTATTGTCATAGTCATAATACCAAAATCTTAAATACACCATCCTGCATTTAACTTGTTCTTTAAATTGGAAATTGCAATAACATTTACATGGTATCAGAGCCATGTTGATCGAACTTGAGGCTATTCAATTTTGTGAATAATTTAAGAACAAGGTTATATACTACATCACATTTCTCCAATGGCCAGCGCTATCAGATTTAAAGACAGACTCCGAGGTGGCGATGATTTTTCAGCCTGGAAGTTCAAAATCCAGATGATCTTAAAGGAGAACAAAGTGGATTCATTTGTTCAAACTAAAAATGACCAACCTGAAAATGAACCTAACAAAACAGCATGGATTGAGGGAAATGAAAAGGCCATAAAAATAATAGTTGATTGGGTGAGAAACAACATAATGCCCATCATAAGAAAACATCAAACAACCTATAAAATGGTCAAAGCACTTGAATGCACATTTGAGATATCAAATGCAAGTCGAACTCTGGCATTAAAACGAGAAATAAATCATATCACCATGAACAAGGGGGACACAATCAATGCCTACTTTATGCGGATATCAATTCTAAGAAATGAACTAACAACTCTGGATTACGAGATCCAAAGCAAAGAGTTAACACTCATTTCTCTAGATGGGTTGCCTAGTGGATGGAGTACATTCGTCCAAGGCATCAGTGCAAGGTCCAAGTATCCTAAGTTTGAAAGATTAAGGGAAGATTGTCTCCAAGAAGAATCAAGATTGAACAAGATGGGAATAAAACAAAAGAACATAGACGAAGACCTTCAAGTTCTAAATACTAACACAAATAAGACAACCAAGAAGAAGCAATTTAGGAAGAGGAAGGGTCATCAAGGCAAGAACACTTCAAAGAGACACCTATCACATATTCAATACTACCAAACTAAAGCCAGATATCAGCCACCTTAGGATATTTGGGTGTCCTGTCTATATACATGTACCTAAAGAGAAAAGGGTAAAACTAGAACCTTCTGGAAAAAGGGGAATACTTGTAGGATATAGTGAAACATCCAAGGCCTATAGAATATATATACATGGTCAAAGAAATATTGAACTTAGTAGGGATGTAATCTTTGAAGAAGATTTAGCCTTCAAAAGAGCCCTAAGTACAACAGAGCCTGAAATCTATATCCCCACTCCTAACATAGAAGAAGATCCTACTCCTGAGCTTCAGAGGGAGAATCTTGAGGAAACTATAGGTGAAACTCCAATCCTACCTAGAGAAAACCTCAAGAAAAGACCTCTATGGGCCATCAAGACTGTAGCAGAAGCTCAAAAGTTTGCTGCTCCTTCAGGAACCTTCAGGGAAAGCAAAAGACCTAATAAATTCACTAGCTATGTTGCTCTTCTGAATGATCTCTCTAAAGTTGAACCAAACAATGTATCAGATGCACTCAAACATCAAGTATGGATGTGCCATGATGGTGTTGTGATAAAACATTTGTATAAAATGTTTGTGCACATATCACAACCTGGATAAGATGAGAATCTAACCATCCTCATATGTTTATCCTTAGTATTGCATGTTTAGGCAATACTGATATCACGTGTTCAGGTGATATCTTGTCATAATGAAATGATGAATCTTTTATATCACATGGTTAGGTGACACTCTATGTCACATACTTAGAGTGATGTTTTATATTTGTATCTTATGTCCTGATAGTACTTCATATCATATGTATAGATGATATATATTCATGGAGACTGACATTATGGAAAAGAAATGTGATGCAAGTTACTTTATCTATCTTCCAAAGCTAAGAGGGAGTGTTAATGCATTAGTAGCTTCTGCAAGATAAGACTTTCCTAACCCGTTAATCTCCTCTGTTATGTTTTGGTTTACTCATCTATGCTGTTAGATTATCTGATTTATGCTTTCCGAACTGAATATGTTTATCAGACTGTAACATTGATCATAATTATGATATTGACATTGGATAAAGATGGATTAGATCGATGACTTTCTTAACATAGTTAAGCGTCGATCTAAATGCTATTGGGCTAGTAACTCGATAGCATATTAATGTCAATTCATTTATGAATCGGCATTAATATGCTATCGAGTTACTAATCCGATAGCATATGTAATGCTATTAGTTATCGGGCTTGTTTGCTTTGATACCAATTCATTATCGAGTGTGTTTATATCGATCTGTTATCATTTACATAGTTAAGCGTCGATCTAAATGCTATTGGGCTAGTAACTCGATAGCATATTAATGTCGATTCATTTATGAATCGGCATTAATATGCTATCGAGTTACTAATCCGATAGCATATGTAATGCTATTAGTTATCGGGCTTGTTTGCTTTGATACCGATTCATTATCGAGTGTGTTTATATCGATCTGTTATCATTTACAATGGCACCGATTAGTTATCATAGACACCGAGTGGATCGGTTGACATTTGTAAGAGTCACGACCAAGTGACATCTTGGTCGGACATGTCTAAAAGACATGTCCGATCAAGGTGCCACTTGATTGTGACTACCTTACTATATATGCATCATTCAAAAGAAAGGGGATGACATTGAAATCGATACATGTTCATCCTCCTACCTGCAGCAAAAGAAAGACAACAATATTATTGTCATAGTCATAATACCAAAATCTTAAATACACCATCCTGCATATAACTTGTTCTTTAAATTGGAAATTGCAATAACATTTACAGTTTAAAATTCTTGCTAAAACTCTAGCGAAATTTATGCAAAATTAATGGATATTAAAGTTGTCTTGTTTCCTTGTAAGTGCATGGTCTCCTTCTTCACCTTTCAGTTTTCCTGTTATGTATTTTGATTTCAGATAGTATTTTTTTTTAGGATCATATTTGATAGAAACCTTAGTCTTCATACCATTAAGGATTGGCTGATTGCCATTTCCTCTTGCATGGTTAGACTAAACCAATTTTTATGCTCTTGTTCGGTTGTTAAACATCAAATGAATGGATGTCCGATGCTGTATTTATGTTTAATAACATGAAAATCCAACTCCCTTCGAAGATTGCAGTAGATATTACAAAATTGTGCTTTATTAGCTGATAATGTTTAATCTAGTTTTTTCAAGGTTTCTGTCTATTTTTCTGAATATGCTATCTTAGGTAGATTAATTAGATATTCTCTCTCTTTCCCTTTCCTTCTTTTTTCTTTTTTTATCAAAATTGGAGTTTAAACAGTGTCATGTTAAGGTAAAAATCTAATGGAATCAAAACCGTAGAGCCCTAGGGAACCCATACGAACAAAACCGATTCTGCCTAATCATAAGTCCCCTTTGTGTATCCAACAAAGCACATCATACCATTGAGTTATCCTACAGTCATGATCTGACAACCGAAACATTGAGGTCACGCCCAAATGATCAATCCAAACAGCATTAGGAATCTCCTTATTTCAAGAGAGGATAGGATACTTGGCGAGTAAATTCTATTCTACGTTGGCCGGATAGAGTCGTAGTAACACGACTTTAGCCACGCCAAGACATCCATCTACAAGCAGAGCTTGAACTTCTATCATTCACATTTGACAAGGCTAGTCTCTTTGCTGGTTGTGAGCATTAGAGAGCATTAGACATGGGCAGAAATTAGAGAATATAATCAAATCTGTACAGGTGCATTCACTTCATCAATCGTCTATCCATTCATTATCATGAAAACTTTGCTGGGTGTGAATCATTTGACTGGACTAATCATTTAGAAGTTATTGTGTTGAAGTTTTGACACAAAAATCTGGAAACTTATGAAGATTGAAACTGGTTGAAATTGTTACAAATCTGCACTTATATGGTAGACCGAATAATCTGGTTACTTAAGCTCTGTGTCTGAAAAGAAGACTGCTATATGTTTGATGAAATGCCTCAATTAAGGATAAAGTTTTGAAAGTAGTTTTCCATGCCAATTGTTTGTCATAATGCCTCTTGTTGTAGATGATCTTATTGCATAATTAGATTGCATTGAAAATGTTTGACTAAATGACTAGCAGCTGTAGGTGCTTTTTCAGTCAATATACTCTTTGAGTAGTCTCTAAGAGTGCATGCCAAATGTTCGTAGAAGTGTCTATCATCTGTAGATGCATATTTCATGCAATTTTAGTCACTCATTGTCATTGAAAGGTTAGTGGTAAGTGTTTCATTACATTCTCATTTAGTTTCAGACTTTGATATAAGTCCATTTGAGTTCAACGAATACATATTATCATCTCATACATCATAATACAAAAAAGAAACCACAATTAGAAAGTACAGAAGTTTTATGACAAGTGTTTGATGATATTCCTTGAGCATTTAAACAGAAATCTCCGAATCAGATTTAGCAAGGGATACTACAGACATCAATGACCGATTTCAATCTGCAAGATTGAAATGGAGCATAACATGTGACAATAAACACTCTCCCTGAGTTAGAATGGCACTTCAAAAATGGAGTGAAATCACTCCCAACTTCTTCCTCAAACATTCAAAAGTATCCCTTGGAAAAAGCTTAGTGAACAAATCGGCAATTCGCTCTTTAGTAGAAACATATTCCAACTTAACTTCTTGATCAAAGTTTTAAAACTCAGACTCGCCATGGACTCGACAAACCAAAAAATTGGACTCGGACTCGTACTCGTGAAAGACTCAGCAAGGACTTGGCAAAAAAAAACCGTAGTTTTACAAAAAAACAAAAAGAAATTAATGCATTTAGAGAACATAAGAGCCATGATTGAAAGATTACACATGTCATATGATCTCCAAACACTCAATATTTGAAATTTCATCATTCATACTCATAGTTTCAAACTCTAAATGTATAATAGCAGCATAAGTTTATAAATGTTTACAAACTTACATATAATGATATATCCAAATGTGAAAAACAACAATGAACAAACTAAAGAGAAGACTACATCTTCCTCTTCCCAGCTCTAGAGGGTCTGGTTCTAGGAGTCTTATGTGGCTTCTCCAGCTCACCAAAATTAGGTCGAGGATAGCACCACTTGCTGGGGTCTGAGGGTGAGAGAGAGAGGGGTAGAGAGATAGGTCTAGATCTTGGGGGAGAGAGGAGAGAGTGAGATAGAGAGTGGTAGATAGAGGGAATAGAGGAAGAGTGATAGGGAGATAGATAGGTCTAAAATTCAGGGCAGATAAAATGAGTGAGATAGAGAGAGAGAGAGAGAGAATGCTAATAAGAGCCTACTGATTACTGAAATTTGACTTAGTCAGAAAATTTAAAAGATCTTCTAAAACCTATAATTTGCATTATAACTCTTAGAGATCTAAAACCACTCTCAAACATCCTGCCAATATATACAAGAAATATAACTTAAAGTATAAGAAGTCTGCTTTTTACTTAACCATGAAACAAGATAGCCACCTAGAAAGAATGCACCTCCACTTGTACTCTTTCTATCACCAACTGAGCCACCACAATCTGCATCTGCATAAGCTGTGAGTGTAAATCATTACTTTTTGGATACCATAACCCCTAATCCATAGTACCCTTAAGATACTAAAGATCCTTTTAACGACATGAACATGAGTATCCTTAGGAGTAGCCTGAAACCTAGCAACATAACCCACAGCTTGCATAATGTTAGGTCTAGTAGCTATAACATACAATAAACTTCCTATCATAGACTTGCACAATGTTTGATTAGCATCTAGAGACTCATCATTTTTATTGAGTTTACATCTTGTCACCATAAGAGTGCTTATTGGATTGCAATCCTTCATTTTAAACCTTTTTAGCATTTCTCTAATATACTTTGTTTGAGAAATAAAAATACCTTTATCTGATTGATGAATTTGAAGGCCAAGGAAGAATGACAACTCTCCCAACATGGACATTACAAACTCCTCCTTCATATTGGTAGCAAACACTTGACACATCTCTTCACAATCACTACCAACAATCAAATCATCAACATAAACTACAACAATCAGCATATGATTACCTTCTTCCTTAACATATAGATTGTTGTCCGCTATTCCTCTTCTGAATCTTTGCTGCTGTAGATAACTGTCAAGTCTATCATACAAAGCACGTAGTGCTTGTTTAAGGCCATAAAGAGCCGTTTTCAGCTTACAAACATAGTTCTGATTTTTTGATAGAATAAACCCATCAAGCTGTTCTATGTACACTTTTTCACTCAAATTCCCATTGAGAAATGCAGATTCAACATCCATTTGAAAAATATTAAAACCTTTGAAAGAAGCAAAAGCTAAGAACATTCTAACTGCTTCTAAACGTGCAACAGGAGCAAAGGTTTCATCAAAGTCAATACCTTCTACCCGTGCATAACCTCTGCACAAAAGTCTTGCCTTGTTTCTCACCACTTGACCATCTTCATTCAACTTGTTCTGTAGACCCACTTTGTACCTATTACATTCTTGTCTTTGGGCATTGGACAAGTTTCATTATTTTGGATTTGATCAAGCTCCTCTTTCATGGCTGCCACCCAATATTTGTCTTCTACTGCCTCCTCAAAACTCTTAGGCTCAATCATGGGCAGCAAAGAAATGTCATTTTCAAGGTAATTTACATTTATTATCATAGCTCTAGGTTTGTCTTCTTGCAAAAACTAATTAATTGGATTATTCTTTTGAACAAATTTGGATGAAGTCTCCAAGGATGTTCTGAATGTGGTCTTATTTTGATAAATTGTGGGTGTATTTTCAGTTGAGACAACTACTGTCCAAAACTGAATATTTGAAGGAGCATTATGAGGAAGTGCATTTGTTGCCTCATGTTGAACACTTTCAGCTGTATTTTCAGAGTTTCCACTTGTTGTCTGTAATGTCCCCATTTTTAGGTGAAAATAATTCATTTCTAAGTTGTCCAGAAGAGTAATTTAAAGACAACTTTAAATTAATTATTTATAAAGTGACTTAAGTGTTAAAATATTTAATATTTTAAAAATAAAGTCATTTTGGGTGTCATAATGATAAATTAATTTATAAAGTGATTTTAATTAATTATTTTCCAGAAGTTTCTTAGGCATGTCATAAAAGGAGGCAAGGGGTCTCATTTGAAGGAGATATAGAAGATTGAGAAATTATTTACTTCTTTGCAAAGAGATCTAAAGTTTGTGCCAGAGAGCCAAATCTTTGCCCGTGGGACGAAAACCCCAAAGGTTTCTAGAGCTGAGGACGGAAACCCTCGTGCTTCACCAAAGCGGTTCCACGGGATTCATCATTGAGATATCAAGTTTGCAATCCAGATTTACGGTGTTTTATAAGTTGTGTGCTTGCTGAAAGGTAAAGAACAATTTATTGCTTATTCGCAAGTTGCTGAGTATTGTTGTTACTTGTTTCTAAAATATTTCAGTGTTGAAATTAGTAAGGCAGAGAAATCCTTTATTCTAAGGCTGGAAACACGTTGGTTTGTGGAAACAATTTTAATATTGTTGAAATAAATTCTATAGCCTGCGTTAAAAATTCCAGATGAAGTCAGATTTCATATATGACAAAATTGCAGATGAGACAAATTTACAGGAAAGTCAACTCGTGGGAAACGGCTTGGTTGGGTAAATAAGTGTTTGGTATTAGCCACTTTGTAAGGAATTCATGGATGATTGAAGGAGAATTTTAGCCAATTCTGGACACAATTCTACCTGTAGCAGTAAAATCAGTGCTACCTGTAGCAGTAAAATCAGTGCTGACTTGTGAATAAGACAAATCCTTTTGTCTTTAGCAGAAAATCGAACCTAGTCTTGTTTATTGGGAGAAATCAACTTGTATGCTGCAAAAAGAAATAATATTTCTGGGCAGCACTAAGGTTGGGAATATGATATTCATATTTTATAAGCCAATCTTGTGAGGTGTTAGCTTAAATCTCTTGGCCGCTTCACTTTGGTTTTGGGCATAAGTTGAATAAGACAAATTTGCTTCGTCTTCAGTGCTAGAAGATTGAATCTCTCTTTTTAACGGCCAATAGTTTTTCTGGAAGTTTTTGGGTCTGGCATGGGCAAAAGACAAAAGGTTTCAGAAAAGACAATTTACAGAAAAAGACAAAACAAGAAAGAGACGAGTTAAAAAGAAAAGGAAGATTAAAGGGAAAATCGAAGCTGTCTAGGAACCATATAAAGGCTAAATGTAAAGTAGCAGCATCTTTGAAAAGCATATGCTGGGTTCTTCAAGTAGTTTTAATGCAAGTAGAAATCTAATATTAGTGACCTGTCTTTTGGGATTTGAGTGTTCTGAAGTATATATGGTGACAGCTGGAAAATAGTCTTCTACAATTGCTATTGTCGTTTCTCTAGCAGCCTAGCTTGAGGACAGTTTTTGTATGTATTTCTCATTTCATCAGCATACATTTTATACTAGTTTGGATAGTGACTTGAAGCAGCTGGGTAATGTTATTCAATCAGAATTGGAACATGTAATGTCCTTAGTCAATGAAAGTAGTGAACAATAGTCTTCTTCAATTCATTGAAGGTCAATGATTGATTTTAAATTGTAGATTTAAGTACATTTTGTTGATTGATTTATAACAGCCAGCCATTAGTCAATGTTCAGAATGATGTCAATTTGTTATGCATGTAATTTTGAAACTATGTCAGTAGTACAAGTTGTTTACCTCCCTGGGTAAACAGGAAGAATACAGAAACTGAATAGCAATGCACAATGCAATTACAAAGGAAGTACCAGAATAAGCTTTCCATTAATGTCAAAAGATGTTCATATTATAATCCGTCGTCCCTATTACATGTCCTCCAACACCCGGAGGTGGTACAATATATGACAGCCGAAGGGGTGCGACACAACCGTCGTGACTCCAACTACCTACCCGTCGGCTAACTAACTGACCGCCGTAACTCATTATTACCGACGACAACATAAACATAATATACCAACATAACATAATGATTATTCCCGGCAACATCATCCCCCCCAAGAAAAGAAGTCGACTCCGACGACTTAATACAAATTAGAGATGAACGGCAGGAACTACTGACGCCAGTCGGGCCCGGATCTTATACACTGGCTGCGTCCTCGCCTGCAAACCCTTTTCTGCTACCATCCGATGCTCAAGTGCGGATTTCACCAATATTGCTTCCTTTGCCATCACAGTCCTCCTGTACCTAACCCAAACTTGTCTGCAAAACACATTTTTCAGTCTTAGCTGCCACCAACTGCTACTCAAATGATACTGTCTCCCGAGCCACTTTGCACTGTAATATCCCCGATGGCACCCCGGCCATACAACCTCCCTGATCGGGCCGTGCGGTGCGTCTTCCTCCTCCTTTATCCCTTGCTGTGCGGTGATGTGCCTTCGACGGTGTTTGGCGTTGTGTGGCTTCTATGTTGCGCGGGGGTGTTTTATCCTTCGTCGGCGGTGTTTTAATCTTTCGCGGCTGCTTGCGATGACCACCTTCAGTGGCCCCACCGTCAGTGTGATCACCGCATGATGGTTCCACCGCACGGTGGTTCCACCGTCGATGGCTCCACCGCACGATGGTTCCACCGCACAGTGGTGTCACTGTCGGTGGCTCCACCGCACGATGGTTCCACCGCACGGTGGTGTCACCGTCGGTGGTCCTACCGCACGGTGGTTCCACCATCGGTGGTGCCATCGTCGGTGGTCCCACCGCACAGTGGTTCCACCGTACGGTGATGCCACCTTCGGTGGTCCCACCGTATGGTGGCCACTTTCTTTTTTTTAAAAAAATTTATATAACTTTTCAACCATACGGTCACCTGCCGTACGGATTCGTACGGCCATACGGTACTCTTCTTTTTTTTTTCTTTTTTTTTCTTCTTTTTTTTTTTCTTTTCAATTTCCTAATTTAGTTGTCTAGAGAGTCTTTAGCTCGGGTCCCCTGTCTCTGGGATCGCCCTTCATCCTTCTTGGTTTTCCTCGCCCAAAAGTCTCCTGCTTTTGTCCTGTGCCTCTCAAGTCGCTTGCCCGGCCTCTTAGGTCCCCTTCCATCCTCTTGGGTCCCCCTTCGGGCTCTCGGGTGTCCGTCCGGCCTCTCGGGTCCCCTGCGCGCTTTGCGTGATAGGGTTTCAATTTAAACCTATTGGTGGCAAGTTTATTTTCCATGGCCATCCGAAGACCTGGAACCACAAATTCTATAGGGACCACGGTCTCCTTCCCGTACATAAGAAGAAGAAGGATAATAAAGATTTTGAAGGCTGCGGCCTTCCACACAGGGTTCCAATCGTTGCCGACACTCTTCGGATTATTTACGTCGCCAGGGTTTGGGGCGTCTCCCTTCCAATATTCTCTGTATTCTGGAGGATATTGATCTGGCTCCTCTCCTTCGATGCTTAATACGTTACAGGAGGGTGAGAACATCTCATAGTCCTCCTGCTACCAATGGAACAATCCATTTAGTGAATCTGTGTCATCCTCCGAACAGCAACCTCCGATTTTTAATATGCCTTCGGCATCTGGGTCCATCCCCTCTCTCCCTTCGTCTCGTGGGTCATTTTCCCTCTCGGATTCAGATCCCGAGGAAGAGGCAAGTTCCTCGCCCACCAACTACGTCCGGAGATCAATAGTGAATTTCTTGCCTCCGCTCTCCATCGAGAGTGTATTTCGTTTCCAGTTGTGGTTTGCTTTCGCTGCCACCAACCATCCTCTTCCAAGTATGGCGTCATACCCTTTCTGTTTCAATGGAATGACCACGAAGTCGAGTACAAAAGGTTGTGCACCCACGGTGACTTGCTGTGCCATCAACATGCCGAGGGGTTTAATCCCGTGCTGGTCTGCACCTAGCAGATTAAACGTAGGTGGCCACAGAGTGGGCTTTCCTAGCTTTTTCCATGTGTCCTCCGGAAGGACATTTACTCCGGAACCGCCGTCTACTATAGTATCTGTCAGGATGGTGCCCAGGATGCCCATCTCCACCACGGCTGGGTGTCGGCCATTGTTGACGATAAGTACAACTGGATTTGTTGCCGAGCTTCCTAGTATGGGAGCGTCCATGTCTCTCGGTTTGGGTTTATCAACCTTTGTGCCCAACAACATTGTCCCCAATGGCGGTATGGTGTGTAGGAGGTCTTCCAGTTTCACAGGTACCTCCATTTGGAGCATCTGCCATACAATGTTCCTCTCCGCGTCTGTGCAGTAGGGTCCAGATGACTCGTGTGTCTCTCCCCGTTGGGCTTTCATGGCCCTTTATATTTCCTCCCTTGCCTCCGTCATTCTCTGCTTCTCCATGCGGGGATGGGGGTATCGGGCTTCCTTTGCCCGCCCTCGGGTAAGAGCAAGGATGGCTTCTTTACCCCGTGTGTTGCCTTCGATATCAATCAGATTGGCCCCTACGCCAGACTTCGGACAATCGGCATCTTCATGGTCACCGGGGCCACACCACCGACATAGCTTTTGAGCGGTGTCATTGTTAATACACTCTCGTGCGTAATGACCCCATTGATTGCAAGCCCTACATTGAATCATCGGGCGTCCCTTCGCATCGTATTGGACCCTGTTTCTGGTGGAATTATTATTATTCCCCCGTCCGCCTCGTCGGTTTCCTCGGTAGCCTCCGGAAGATGCATTATTGTTTGAATCCGATGTGGAGGGCTGCTCATGTGCAAAGAGCACTTGCTGGTTACGTGCCTTCAGATTGTATGGGCATTCCTTCGTAGAATGTCCCATGATCTGGCAGATGTCACAGAATGCCTTCTTGGGACAAGCACCCTTTATGTGGCCGCTCTCCTTACAATCCGTGCACCACAGTTCATCATCCTTGCTTGTGGTCCCCTTCATTGTCTTAAACTCTTTTAACATACGTTCCATATCCTTCTGAAGGGCCGTGACTTTCTTCTTCGGCTTCTCATCACTGCTACTCTCTTCTTCCGACGTATCATCTTCAGAGGATGACGAAGATCTATTCTTCTTCTTTTTGGCCGTCTTATTTTCACTTTCCAAGTCCATGGCCCGGTTGTATGCATCATCGTAGGATGTCGGAGGCACAATTTTCATCTTTCATCGTAGCTTAGGGTTCAGACCCTCGACAAACCACCGCTTCTTTAAGCCATCAGCCGGTTGGCTTTCCATCTTTCCGACTAATTCCTTTAGCCGGCGGCCATATGCCCGTACGGTCTCCTTCTTTCCTTGCTTTGTTCCATAGATTTCCGAGACTATCTCATTATCATCTCGGAGAAGCCGAAATTCCTTCTCGAATGCTTTCTTCAATTCATCCCACGTAGTTACCCCGGTTTTATCCAAGTCTGAATACCAGTCAATAGCCACTCCTCTCAGTGTGGCGGGGAACTGCTTCATCCATTCATCCTGGTCAGTCACCCCGTTGGCTGTCCAGATGGTTTTGCAGGTACGGCAATGCCGTGCGGGATCATCTTTGCTATCCCCGTTGAATTTGGGCAACTTCTGTTTGGTCGCCATTGATGGAAGTCGTCCACTTGGAGGTGGTTGTGGCCGTGTCTGCCCTCTGGCGCTGCTCCCTCCGATGCCGCTGATGTCTCTTGTGGTGGTGACCAAAGGTACGGTGTTCTACCTTGTACCTACCGTGCGGTTAGCTTCCCCTTCGCCATCACCCGTGCCCGGCTCCCTTCGGTGATCCTCCCTTTGTGGCATGAGAGATAAGTTTTTGAACCAATCTCGAGTCTCTTCAACTAGTTCTCTCCGTAACCTAGTTTCCTCCAGAAACTCTTCGAGGCTTCTCGCTCTACAGTAGTCTGGCGACGCGTAGAAATTCCCCTCAGCTTCTGCACCTTCCGTGACACCTCCTTGGTTCCCTTCGGGCAACCCTTCGGCAGGTCGTCCTTCGGCAAGTTGCCTCAGCCTCCGTCTACATTCTACACGTTGTTCCAAAATCAAAGCCTTCTGCGCAGCCTCCCACTCGTCGGTTTCTAATTTCTTATTTCTGTCTTTATTCAATAAATTGGGCATTAATTGTGATACAATTTCATGTTTCACAACACATAAACCAAAACACAACACGTCTTTATTAATTCATTCTTTTGTATACAATCAACATAATTCTTCTGCTTCTAACAGTGTTCTTTATTTCTCTCCCTTCACGATTTAAGGATTATTTGTCCTTCGTCGGTCTTCCCTACATCCGTCATCCTGGCGCTCATGAAATTCTCATAAGATTTGCTGTCGTCGGTTCTCACGGTAGGTGTCTTCTCTGCGGTTTTGAAGAGCCAAAAATGCTTGAGCCAGAAGGTTAGGCAAATTGCTCATTAACCGATTCACTGTCGGGCTTACACCAAGCGCGCTCCACACAGCATCCTCTGGAACAGCCTCAATGGTGGCTTCCCTCCATACGTATGTTTCGATGGCTGCTTGAAGGATGCAAGAGAAATCTTTTGTGAGTGCTCATTCTCCTTCGAACAGTTCTTGGTGATCCTCGTCAGGTTTACTGCTCGTCCCCTCGGGCAATGGTTGTCCCATTATCCCTATGCCATGTAGTATATTCCCGTCCCTCCCGAAATAATTTCGGCAGCGGCGCCAAATGTTTACCTCCCTGGGTAAACAGGAAGAATACAGAAACTAAACAGCAATGCAAAATGCAATTACAAAGGAAGTACCAGAATAAGCTTTCCATTAATGTCAAAAGATGTTCATATTATAATCCGTCGTCCCTATTACATGTCCTCCAACACCCGGAGGTGGTACAATATATGATAGCCGAAGGGGTGCGACACAACCGTTGCGACTCCAACTACCTACCCGTTGGCTAACTAACTGACCGCCGTAACTCATTATTACCGACAACAACATAAACATAATATACCAACATAACATAATGATTATTCCCGGCAACACAAGTACCATTGTTTACACATAGTTGTTCACTATATTGCATTCATCCAAATCTGTCTTGAAAAATCGTTACAAACAATTCATGAGTGGAAGTGTGCGAAAAATTTGGTAGAAAGAGGGGTGGCTTTTTACATTGTCCCAACTTGTATATTTGAGGAAAATTGTTGAACAGCACAATCTACTTCATCTCTTTGAGAGCTATCATCACCATTTTGCAACTTATCACAAGTGTTAGTATTGTCATGAACTTTCACATTAGCACTATCAACAATCTTATGTAATCTTTTGTTAAAACATATATAAGTTTTACTTTTGGAAGAATATCCTAAGAAGATACCTTCATCAACCCTAGGATCAAATTTGCCAAGATTGTCTTCATCCCTCTTTGAACAGCACAAGAATATAATGAGAGAGGGGGCGGGGCGGGGCGGGGCGGAGGGGGGGAGGGGGGGGGCGTGAATCAGTATATTAACAAACTTTTACTTTTAATCACAATCATATAACTTATCTCATAAGCATATTCATTGTATATTATCATTCACATGAGATCTAACTGCTATGAACACAAATAGAACACAAGATATATATGTGGAAACCCTTACGAGAGAAAACCACAGCAAATCAATGCTTTTATATAATTCTTCTTTTACAATTTTTGTAGGCACCAACCCCTACATTTGTGAGCACCAACCCCCACAATTTGTAGGCACCAAGCCCCACTGCTAAGCACCAACTTAGCAAGAGACACCAATCTCTCCTTTAGAAAGCACCAACTTCCAAAATATGATTCCACCTTCAATATTTTGCTTCTTCAACGGATGATGGACATTACAATTTCTTCAACTTCCTTCTTGTATTTTACTCCTTCAATGAATTATGATATTCTCACAAATCTGCCTTGATCACATACTTTCCTTATAAATCTGAATATATTCTTTATCAAATCTGCATATAATTTTTCACACATATTCTGCACTTATTTCTCATATATGAACTGCATATATTTATCAATACAAATCTGAAACATTCTTCATACTTATCTGTCCTATATATATATATTCTTTTATTTCCTAACATTCTTCCTTATCACACACAACTCACACTCAACACACATCAACAACTCTTCTCCTCTCCTCTATCTTTATATATACAGTTTTCTTGTACAAGTCACCCCCTTTCATAAGAGGTGTGAACTCTTTTCAACGAGTCACCCTTATCAAAAACATATCACACTTTATTTACTTCTCTTAAACAAATTACAGCGTTGACTTTTCATTAATCACACCTAATGATAAGTTACCACTTTAATATAAATCGCTACTTTGTCTTAATCAAAACACATCTCCTTCTTAGAAAAGTTCGCTGCCTTTCATGACTTATTGTTTATAGCAAAGTAATCATTTGTTTATTAATTAAAACTGCCACCTTGCAAATCACTCGCTGCTTGTTTGTCATCATCCAGATCATTTTCTTAACATAAAGTTATTTGCTTGGTTAATGACTTCATGACTATAACATAAGATCGGTCACTTTTGAAGACACTAAATTTATTTATCATGTTGAAGAGAATCGGCCACTATAATTATTACTTCATAATCGTTTCTCTATGTTCATCGTTTAAATTGTTCTTCTTCTATTGTAGTCAGTTGTTCAAGAGAGTCGACAAGAGCTTTTAATTAAGTCTGCTCTACCACCTTGGCTGTATAAAGAGATCACCTTTTTAATTGTTTACAGATCATGAAGTGGGCTGTTCATTGTTCTGTCTTTTGTAGTAAGGGATCGCTTTTCTTCAATCAAACAATCCACTGTCCTGTTATTCTCTTCAACACTGATCGCTACATATTGAGATCTCTGCATATTGATACTGATCAAAGCTTTAATCATTCTTCATTGGTTCATAAGCATTTTTCTAGAGAATAGATAATACTGATTTAAATTTATGAAATGGCTTTGATATCATAGTTGTTTTCCTTCAATCGGCTGTCTCAATAGACCATAGGCTTATTGCAACCTTTGTCTTCATCAATCGCTGCCCTTGATTAATCGCTGTCTTCTATCTACCGTTGTTGTTTATTAAGAAAATCGACTGCTACCTTTGCTTATTATTATTAAGGCACCATTCTGCACATATCATTATCTCCAATAGAATCGTTGCATTAAGACATTAATTTGCTGATGATTAAGTTATTGTTTGTTCTATGGACTGCTTACAAGATCACTGCCTTTGATCAATCTCTCCCTTCTTAATATTATTTCAGATATGAATCCTTTTTCTAAATTTCCTTTAGCATATGCGATTCTTTATCATCTTGTATTTGATCATGACATCCACCATAATGAAATACTTCGGCCAGAATATAAATCGGTTTGCCATCTTTATACAAGTCACACCATATTTATTATTGTTTCTTATGAACGTCACTTCCATCTTCTACCACTTTACACAGTAGTGGTGATAGAATTCACCAATGTAGTTCGAGCCATTTAAGCCATGGAGAACTGCATCTTGCCAGCGGGAGAAGCCTTATTGAGAAATCGATTCATAATATGCTATCTCTGAAATCTTCTTACATCATCGCTATCCATAACAAAGCCTCCATGCTGAATTCCCCATCACTGTATAACCCTCACAATAAATCGTCTTATTTGTATCAATTGCAGCTCCTTGTATCTCCATCACTACCCAAAAATGGATCATTGTATTCTTTAAACGATATAAGCAGTTTCATTCCTTTTCTTTTATCATTTTGTTCTTTATATTTCACAATAGTTGACCATCATTGATCATTTCTCGCTAATATCAAATGCCATAGTTCTTATTAATCTGCCGCCATTGCTGTATGATAATTGATGTCTATAAGAGAGTCAGCCATCCTTTATCGGTCAACCCTTTATCATTACTACGAAGTCGACCACCATGCCGTGTATTCTTCATAAAGTCAACAAATACCAAAAAATTATTTTTATGAGTTCACTGTCTGGTACTCTAATCTCTGTGTACCAATCATTGTAATGCAGATCACTGTCAATCAATCACAGTCATATTGTCTTTACAAACTTGATCAGTTTATTCCTCCTCATTAAGTCATTTGCATCATTGGTAATTTTGGCTCATAATATCCATTCGCATGTTTCCTAAAAGATCCCAAATGGATCCTTTTGCTGTTGCTGCTGTAAATTCTTAATTAAACATACTATTTTTTTGTAATTTTCCGGTGATCTTATAGAATAAACAGAAGTTGTTGAAAGGGATTGTTTCTTTTTGGGTTTTGATGTTATAAGTAAAGTAATAGATAAATAGCAACAACTGTGAAATAAACAATAAACAATGTTCATATGTAAGAACACTTAAGCAATCTGAAAATACTGCAAATCATACCAGGCAAATAACCTAGTTTTGTATTCAGCAAGAATCCATACATTTATTTGGAGCTATTCTCAATCTGGATTGATGCCAGATGGAGGAATATTACTGGCAACGAACAAGGAAGACCAAATAAGCTGAATACAACCCTTCAAGCCAACATACAAACAAGGCATGGTTGCAAAGGAGGCATGGAAGCTGCTGCAAATCACGTGCCAGCTGAAATAGACCAGCCACCCTGTTGAAACCCCCAATATGCACGCTGAATCTTCAGGCCAAGAAGATGTGTCTTCTACCTCTGACAATCACTATGCAATCCTGGATAAATCCACTGTCAACTCCTGCTGAAGGCTAGGTCCCAGCAAGCTCAGACTTGGGGTTTGGGTCCCAGACCAAAATCACTCTTCCAGAGCAATTCCCAAACTCGCAAGTTTCAAAATGATCAAAGATGCTATCAATTAGGTTTTCATCTCCTTATAACTCCTTTCACTTTGCAAGTCGAACCCTAAAGAATAATAAAGCTTGCGCTTTATAATTAAAGTGACACTTTCCCAATTATGGCGTCAAACTATAGAAAAATATCACTTTATTGAGAATAAATAGCTTCAAGCATCCAAAAAGACTCCGGGAGGTGAGAATCATGTAGCAAAGTTCAAGACCTTTCCAATGAGCTATAACACATAGGCATATCAAACCAAATGAAGCCAAAAACCCCTTATTACTCTGAAATGGCTATATACATAGCCTTATTTTAATTTATTTAATCACTAACTTGGGAAATATTTAAATATATTAAAATATTTCCATAGATCCAATAATAGCCCAAAATAACCAACCAAACATGAATCTGACTTTGTCACCTATCTGTGACTGATGCCGGACAAGATGGGCCAACTGGCAGTCCCATCCCTAAAATCTAGGGATGCTCCTAGAAACTAGGAAACACACCCAATCTTTCTGAAACTGAAACCATGGTATGGTCCCGTGGAACCTCAAATATGGAAACTGCTACAAACTCCTAAAAAGTAGGGAATCTCCCTAAAATCAAGGAACTGCTCCCAACGGCCCACAAACTGCCTGAAACACCAACTCCGGATATTGAATACCCTGTGTGAGTCTCTATCCACCACTACCAGCCTACGAGACCCCCATAATAGGCTAACTCACATGTCTCAACTAGACAAACTAAAGAGGGGACATGACAGTCCTCCCCTCTCGGAGATGCTTGCCCACAAGCAACTGCAATGATGGATGCTGCAAAATAGCCTCTCCCTCCCAAGTGGCATAAATCAGTATATCATCAAAAAATACTAGAACCGATTTCCTTAACTGCTTGTTGAAGATATGGTTCATGCATGACTGAAAAGTAGCCGGTGCATTGGTAAGGCCAAAAGGCATCACCAATAACTCATAATGCCCATGATGACAGCGGAAGGCAGTCTTGTGTACGTCCTCAGCTCGTACACGAATTTGATGATACCCTGAACAAAGATCAATCTTGGAGAAGTAGATGGCTCCATGAAGCTCATCCAACAACTCATCAATGCGTGGAATAGGATATCTGTTCTTGATTGTCTTCTTGTTCAATGCCCTGTAATCTATACACATCCGCAGTGTCCCATCCTTCTTCTTCACAAGCACCACAGAAGAAGCAAAGGGACTAGAGCTAGGGCGAATGAAGCCCATGTCCAACAGCTCATGAATAGTCTTCTCAATCTCATCCTTATATGCTCTAGGATGACGATATGGAGTGGCAATTACTGGCTTAGCTCTGTCCTCCATCTCTATCCCATGCTCAAACCCTCTATTCGGAGGTACACAAGGAGGTATGTCACCAAAAACTTTGCCATGCCGGTCCATAATCGACAGAATATCAACATGAAATGCCCTGCCATCCTGAGGTGTAGGTGTCTTGGACTCCACAAAAAAACGTGTAGCCCAAATCACATCATCATGTCTAATGATAGACTCCATCCTGCGTGAAGACACCTCTTTAGGCCCACCATCTGAAGCTGCCCTCAGAATGACCTTCTTCCCTCCAGATGGGAACTCTAACTGCATGTGATGGTGATCAATAATATATCTCCCAATACCCTATAACCACTGCATGCCCAAAATCACATCATAGTCCTCCAAGGGTAGCACATAGAAGTCATCTGTCAAGGTATAATCCCCCATCTGAATGCTAAGCTGTGGAATCCGCTTAGTACAGCCCAAAACTACACCATCCACAACCTTCACTCCAAAACCATCAAACACCTCAGACTGTAACCCATGCCTCTCAACTAACTTCTGATCAATAAAGTTGTGCGTGGCCCCTATATCTACTAAGCTCATGACTCGCTGGCCCTACACTGCACCTTTCAATCGAAAGGCATGAAATCTAGGATAACTGGAAAGGGTGGCCATAGTCACTTTGGTTGCCGCCAATGGCTATGAGATGTCTATCTCCAACTGCGGCTGCTCCTAGCTAGTCTCCTCCGTACTGTCCTCAGTGTCAGTGTCTGGTATCTCCTCATCCCCAAACTCGGATGTTACCTCAATCAAATGAACCTTGCCCTTGCCCATACAACGGTGCCCGGGCTCCCAAGGCTCTTTGCAAGAGAAGCATAGTTTCCTCCTCAAATCATTCGGTGTCTCCTAGTCCATCCTGGGAGGTCTAGCTATCTGTCCATCTCTAAACTGTGAGGTATTGGCCTTCTATGGAGGTCGTGAGTCCCTGAACAGCTTCTTATTTGTCTGATAAGAAGCAGGAGTGGTGTCCAGTCTCAATGTCACATCTATGGCGTCCTTAAGAGTGGTCGGCTTGAAAGCACGTACCCATCCCTTAAGCCTGTCCTGTAGTCCCTCAATGAATAACATCACACTGCGCCTCTGAGGCATATCAGGTACCATAACTACAATATGTTGGAACTCATTAACATATGCCTCTGCATGCCCAGTCTGTCTCAGATGTGCCAACTCCCTATAATAGAGCTCTGTGTCCTTACGGTCAAACCTAGAAATAAGGCGCTCAGTGAACTCTGCATAGGAGTGGATCATGGCGTGGTCCTGGGTGACCAACCCATGGTGCAACCAATCATAGGCAACCCCATCTAAATGCAAGACAGCAAACTGAATAGCATCACCCTCAGGGACGGGTTTCAGTGATAGATATATATCCAGCTTGTGCACCCACGCTCGTGCACTCGCACCACTAGTCCCATCATATGTAGCCAATGTGATCTTCCTAGAAGCTCTACTGAGGTCATAATTTTGCTACTGAGGCCTATAGCCCCAGTCTCCTATGAATCTAGCGGTATCTCTACGTTGTGCACAATATTGAGGAAAAGGAAAAACATCCCTAACCTCTGGGGGTAGGGCTCTACACTCAGCTGTAGCCACCCTGACTGAATCCTGAAATTCCACCTCTGGTGGCTCTATCTGTACCGGCTGCTCACCTGGTATAAACCGAGGAAGTAATGGTCTATCTCTAACTGGTGTATGATGTCTCTCATGCCTAGGGGAATGATGAGAGCTCCCAGCTGATGTATGAGATCCTTGACTATGCTAGCTTCCAACCACAGACACTGATCTACTCCATTCGTCTCTGTGTCTATCAACTTCCAACCGCTCCAGGCTAACCGGTATTCTGTCTAAGGTCTAAACAATCCTGGGCTGGGTAGTGATGAGGGTCCTCATCAGCTCTCTCTCTTGTCTGTCTTCCTCAGCCTGATTTACTCCGACGCCCACCTATTCATCTGCCATAATAGGTTCCTGTTCTCTTCCACACTCATACTTGTACTGAGCTCTTCTGCGGGTATAATATCTGTATATGTCACTTCTTACCAAATGCATAGAAAAAAGAAAGCTTAACCCCACAGGCTGGCAGGCAAATAGCTCTGATACCATTAAAAGATCCCAAATGGATCCTTTTGTTGTTGCTTCTGTAAATTCTTAATTAAACATACTATATTTTTGTAATTTTCTGGTGATCTTATAGAATAGACAAAATTTGCAGAAAGGGATTGTTTCTTTTTGGGTTTTGATGTTATAAGTAAAGTAATAGATAAATAGCAACAACTGTGAAATAAACAGTAAACAATGTTCATATGTAAGAACACTTAAGTAATCTGAAAATATTGCAAATCATACCAGGCAAATAACCTAGTTTTGTATTCAACAAGAATCCATACATTTATTTGGAGTTGTTCTCAATTTGGATTGATACTAGATGGAGGAATATTACTGGCAACGAACAAGGAAGACCAAATAAGCTGAATACAACCCTTCAAGCCAACATACAAACAAGGCGTGGTTGCAAAGGAGGCGTGGAAGCTGCTGCAAATCACGTGCCAGCTGAAATAGACAAGCCACCCTGTTGAAACCCCCAATATGCACGCTGAATCTTCAAGCCAAGAAGATGTGTCTTCTACCTCTAACAATCTCTGTGCAATCCTGGATAAATCCACTGTCAACTCCTGTTGAGGGCTACGTCCCAGCAAGCTCAGACCTGGGGTTTGCGTCCCAGACCAAAATCACTCTTCCAGAGCAATTCCCAAACTCGCAAGTTTCAAAATGATCAAAGATGCTATCAATTAGGTTTTCATCTCCTTATAACTCCTTTCCCTTTGCAAGTCGAACCCTAAAGTATAATAAAGCTTGCGCTTTATAATTAAAGTGACACTTTCCCAATTATGGCATCAAACTATAGAAAAATATCACTTTATTGCAAATAAATAGCTTCAAGCATACAAAAAGACTCTGGGAGGTGAGAATCATGTAGCAAAGTTCAAGACCTTTCCAACGAGCTATAACACATAGGCATATCAAACCAGATGAAGCCAAAAACCCCTTATTACTCTGAAATGGCTATATACATAGCCTTATTTTAATTTATTTAATCGCTAACTTAGGAAATATTTAAATATATTAAAATATTTCCATAGATCCAATAATAGCCCAAAATAACCAACCAAACATGAATCTGACTTTGTCACCTGTCTGTGACTGATGCCGGACAAGATGGGCCAACTGACAGTCCCATCCCTAAAATCTAGGGATGCTCCTAGAAACTAGGAAACACACCCAATCTTCCTGAAACTGAAACCATGGTATGGTCCTGTGGAACCTCAAATATGGAAACTGCTACAACCTCCTAAAAAGTAGGGAATCTCCCTAAAATCAAGGAACTACTCCCAATAGTCCACAAACTGCCTGAAACACCAACTCCGGATATTGAATACCCTTTGTGAGTCTCTATCCACCACTGGCAGCCTACGAGACCCCCATAATAGGCTAACTCACATCTCTCTACTAGACAAACTAAAGAGGGGACATGACATTTCCGGCCTGTACTCATTAACTGTCGCTATCTTTGATTTTATGCAGGCGACAATATAAAGTACATCAGTCGATGTTTTAAATTACTACATGAACTTTTGCATACAACTGCTGAAAACTTTATTCAATTCATATCGTTTATATTTGAAAGTATAATCGCTATCTTAAACATTCAATTGGAATCGCTGTCTTCAACAAGTTGAGCCTACATCACCGATCCTTCATCGCCACAGTTTTATGTCTTCGATCTTCAACTAATTCGCTGGAAGCAATCTCAACGCCCAATATAATGAGTCGACAATAATAGTTTGATGAACAAACACCTCTCATCACTGTGCATTACAACTTTCATTTGTGTTACTTCATTGTCTTTAATTGAGTCATTGCTTTCGATTCATTCAAATCGGCCTTTGCTATGAAGTCGGTCATTATGAGATCATCTAACAAATGAATCTTCTGTGTCATTCATCGCTGCTCCCTAAATATGCCACCTCATATGTATGGCTGGGTCCACATGAGGCCAAAGGGGGCGAAGGTGCGCTGCCTTTGGGCTTAGGAGGGTTAGACTTAGGGCACCCGATTGGGTTAAATCCTTATCATCTCTACCATGGTGATTGATGGAATCATGTGAGTTGGAGAAGGTGGCATGATTCAGGGGGAATGGTTATAAGGATGCCTCACTAGGTATGCCACCTCATATGTATGGCATGCGCCACATGAGACCAAAGGGGGGCATAGGTACATTGCATTTCGGCCTAGGGTAGAGGGTCACAAGGTCACCCTATCATTTTACCCATCCTAGCTTACTATGATTAGAGGTTGCTTTAATTAGCACAGAGAATCTTACAATCAAATAGCAAGTTCTGATTTGTGTTCATGATTTCTACATGTATAGTTTAATTTGTAAATGTTATTTACTTTTATAATATGACTGTATGTTGTTTTCTAACTTATTGCAAGATTTTCTTTTTAGAAGATAAAGGTAACCTCTCTGTAACCCTCCCTTATTGACTAAGAATAGTAATCTAAGACAAAAACTACGATAATTAAAAAAGGGGACATTACAAATGGTATCAGAGCTTTGATCCTGCCATCCTACAGGGTAAACAAGAATCAATGAATAATTCTAGTCAATGATAGGGAATCTAATAATACATGTATTTTCATGTATGCTCCGTGTTTGCATATATCCATGTGTATGCTTTGTGTTTTTATGTGTATTCTCCATGTTTGGTATGTTTCCAACATGCTTATTCCATGTGTGTTTCCAAAGACATTTCACATTGGGAACCATTTTGAACACTCCATGATCATTGCTTAAGGACAAGCAATCTTGAGTGGGGCGGACTGTAATGTCCCCACTTCGAAATAGAATTTAATGGTAAATAATAATAAAAAAATTAAAGTTTAAAAGAATAAAAATTAAATTAAAATTAAATATAATTAAAATTTAATTAAGTTAAAGAATGGTCAAAAGACATGGAATGAAAAGTTGTGACTCTGTCAAACATGAGATATAAAACGGAGAAGAGAACCTCATTTGAGAGGGGATAATTTTGGGAATCAGAAGTGCAGATCTGACTTAAATAAGAAGTGCAGATGTGATTGTGAAAGGTTGTGTCCCTTTCAAAGGACAGAAATAATGAAGACGTGCACTTTTTCAAAGGGTGTTAATGGCGAACAGGTGTGTCTCTTGCCAAAGGGCATACATAAAGAAGAGGTGTGACCTCTCCCTCACATTTAGAGATATAAAGGAAAGGAATCAAAAGCCTTCAGTGAGATCATCATCGATTAGATCAGATCAGAACTGTTATTAAGTTACAAGCAATGACATCCTTGTCCTTGGTGGTATGCATGGGGATGTACTTAACATGTATGCTTAATATATGAAGGCTGACAATATTCTTATGCAGATATTAATATAGACTGCAATATGTATGATATTCATGTTTAATTGTAAGCAACCAATAAAGATTGCCGCCAAAAAGTAATAACGTTAGAGGAAGGGCAGCAACCTTTCAAAGGGGTTGTTACCACTAAAGGCTGCGACTGTTGTTTGTGGCCTTCCACCACAGGTGGAGAGGGGGGATAAAGAGCCACCGGATTTTGAAGAGAAAATAGACTAGGAGGATCTACACTCAGGTCTGAATAAAAGAATAGAATCACAAGCAAAATACTTTAGTAGATCAAGGACCGGCAAAAACTGTAAGAACTTTCCATTATCTGCTTTAACCAGAGATTAGAAAATCGCCCAAAAATCACCAAACTCGGTGAGTCCGAGTCCGAGACATGCTCGCCGATTCTCTGGAACTCGGACTCGGGCTCGACCGAGTTTGTTGAGAAAACTCGCCAAACTCGCCGAGTTGGCGAGTTTGGCATAAACTCGTCAAACTCTGCGAGTCCAGTGCCTGAAACTTGGCTACTGGCTGGGTTATGTAAAATGACAAAAAAAAAACATTTTTAAAAGTTTTTTTTTAAATGAATGGTCTCGTCTTTGTTCACTACAACCTCCGCCTGAGAATGAGAAAAATTAGAGTTACAACATGTCAGCCAATAGAAAAATAACACCCAACGTCTTTGTTCACTACAACCTCCACCTGAGAATGAGAAAAAATAGAGTTAGAACATGTCAGCCAATAGAAAAATAACACCCAACGCCTTTATTAAATAATAAGTTTTTTTGGCCTCGCGAGGCGCTGCACCTTGACCCCATGGGAGCGCGCAAGGGGCGATGCCCCTTGACCCCACCTTGGTGGCGCTACCCCCAAACCCTCATCGAAAAATATGGGGGGAAACTGCGTCGATAGAAGTAGTGAAAATTTAACCTCCGAGTCTGACACTGATTGGATTGACCAGGTAGATATAGAGCTTAAGACTGTAGCCATGGCAAAGGAGGAGTGAAGAGCACGAGCACAGATAGGAGATTCAGAGGCAAATAGTGACACGGATGTTCTTGATGTTGGTGAGCATGGCATGGTGTCACGGGGAGCGGCTATGGCTGTCGAATCATCTAGGACCTACCTTAGACGCCTTCGCAGGGGGTCGGGGCTGGAGGGTGCACCCATGCTGGCACCTCTGAGCCATAGGCTTGTAGTTGTATTTACCTTTGGTATTTGTATGAAACATTTGATGATGATCATATGATGACATGGATTTTTTATTCCATGAGTTTTGTAATATTGTATACATTTGACAATATTTATATATTTATGTTTGTTATTTCCTTCAGCTACAATTTGCGTTTATGCTTATGTGGTCGATGTATACTTCTGTATGTAATCAAATGAGCCGAGTTTGATGATGTTATTGTGTCTTTAAGGTGTATTCAATAAAGGGTGCCTGAAACAAGTTTTAAATCTTTAAAAATCTCTAAATTTCTTTAGTTTTTCACTTTCCCGAGTCCAACCGAGTCTGACTCCGAGTCCTGAGTCTGAGTCCGATTCCGATTCAGCCTTGCCGAATCCGAGTCTCATTTCTTTGGCTTTAACAAACATAGGCCAATCAAGCACATTTCTTTGTTATGCAAAGCATCTGATCTTTAGAGTAATCAACTATAGTTAGATAATTAATCACTGAACAATGGTTGAGCAGTGCATCGATATTAAAGATCAATAATACATTTCTATAATTATTAGCACACGGCTGCCAATAATTGTAACGAGTAAAGATAGAAAGCTCTCTATAATTTGTATATATATTCAATCATGGTAAGAGAAGGGAGAAATCCTAAATAGGGGGAACAGTGTTGGGGTCACCCTTAAGTATGCCACCTTATATGTATGGCTAGGTCCACATGAGGTCAAAGGGGGGCGAAGGTGCTCTGCCTTTGGGCTTAGGAGGGTTAGACTTAGGGCACCCGATTGGGGTAAATCCTTATCATCTCTACCGTGGTGATGGATGGAATCATGTGAGTAGGAGAAGGTGACATGATTCAGGGGGAACGGTTATAAGTGTTAGAATATTTAATCTTTACTTAGCTTAGGTTTATTTGTATTTAGTTTAGGATATTCCTTTCAAATTCCTACATGTAATTTGTCCTCTAGTACATGTGTGAGGACAAGTCATTTCTTTTATTTTCCTTTATTAAGGAATATTAGATTTCCACCATAAGAGGATGTGGACACATGGCACACACATTTTATGAATGGTGGCATTCATAGATTTGGGAGTTACTTGTAACTCCTCTCCTCATCTCTATTTAAGAGATGTCTCCTCTCTCATTTCTTCTTAATGACATTATTTTAAAGAGCTTCTTGCTCTCTCTCTCTCTCTCTCATTTTAGGCATTGCCTCATTCATAATATCACAAGGGGTTTTTCTTTGTTTTTCCTCTTTCAAAAGTTCTTGTGCCTCCTTCTTCACATTTGGGTGATTGCTCCAAGGTTTTTGCATTTCTCTTGGTAACATTTACTTCATCAATAAACTTACTTGGATTTCATTTTTCTTTCCTTGCTCTTGTATTTCCTTTCATGGTATCAGAGCAGGTTTCTAATCCTTGTTTTAAGTTGACATAGATGAAGGTTACCATTCTGTGGAGCTCACCTTCTTGGAGGCATTCTTGAGAGGAGAAGAAGTTATTTTTCTAATATTTTCTAGTGTGCAGGTCTTTTATTTCAAATTATAAATTTTTTTTCAAACTTGTTAACAAGGTTGCCTGCAAGTTTAATCTTCTATTCTAGTTTTTTTTTATATACAAAAACTTTGGAAGGCTTGCCGCCAAAGTTTCTTCTTTCTGCTTTTAAGTTGTAGTTTTGGAAGGCTTGCCACCAAAACTCCATTTCTAACCTTTTTTCCTGCATTCGATAAGTTATATTTATCGGTTTGGAGGGCTTGCCACCAAAACATTTTGCATTATTCAGTTGTTTCTCTGTTTATTTGCAAGTTCTAACATCTTATTTCACTTGCAGATTATTATTGATTTGTTTTTCTAACTTTTTATGTTTGCAGATGTTTTTTTAAAAAAACTATTTTTAGTGTCTCTCTGCTTAAATCCTTTTGTTTTTCAATATTATTTCAATCTTTCTGTTTAAATCTATTCAAAATATTTCTGTCTAAATCTAAATGAAACTTATTACAGTTTACATCTGAAACTGTCTATTTTAGCTTTTGGTCAAGAAGAAATCAGTTTGAAGATTAAGCTCTTCCATTCACATTTATTTTATTTTATTTTTTCCCAGCGAATTTTGTGCTTTTCCTTGCTTTCATCTTTTCCAGATTGAAAGTTTAATCTATAAAAAGTTAGCCTTTGTATCTTCCTGTATATTCAAGTTTTAAAAGTTTAAACATTTTAACATTACCGTATAAACTCTCTAAGAAGTTTTCTATGCATCATGTTCCTGCCTCCATTTACGTTTCTGCTCCTTCGGTTTCTTCTGCAATGCAAGTCTGAATCATCTACATGTCGAAACGTCTTTGCTCTTTTATTTCTGCAACCTATTGCTCTAAAACCTACGACCTTCTGAATTCTCTGCTAAATAGCATATTTGTTCTTTGTCATTTTGTAACGTACTTACTTTTCATTATTACATTCAAGTTTTACCTTTATATTCTTCCATTCATAACGTATATATTGCTGCCTTGCTGCCTGAACCATTCTTTAATCATTCATTTCATGTGATAAGCTTTAGTTTTTGGTCTTTTCTTATTTATACATGTAAGAAAGTTTATAAAGTTTATATATCTTTCTTAATAATAAAGTTTACTTAACCTACAAAGTGTTTTTAAAAAAAATTAATAAAGATTTAAAAGCTTTACTTTAAATAGTGTTATTTTAAAGATTAATTTTCTTTTTATAAAGTTTATTTAATTAAAATAGTTTGTTTTTTTAAAAGCTTTAAATTTGTTATTTGAAATTAATATTTTTGATAAATAGTCTCTTTAACATTTTTAATCAAAGAAGTTATTTTTTTAATCTAAGGGGGTAATTTTTTATTTTTATTTTCAATTTTAACCATTATTTGTTCACATTTATTTTGCTATCATGTCTACATTAATTCCGGAAATTAAATTAAATAGTTCCAATTATCATTCATGGAAAACACATCTCATTTATTTTTCATTTCAAACACCTTTTAGATGTTGCTACTGATAAAACCTTTGAGCCCGCTACAACAGCTCCTCAAGTCGACCAAGATAGATGGAAGGCTCAAAATGAGGAAGCACTTGGTTTAATTGGTATTTAAATGGTTCCTGATTTGTATGTTTTAATTGGAAATTGCACAAAAGCGTATGAAGCTTGGGAAATTTTTTAAACAACTTATGATAGCTCAAATGAATCCCGAAAAATTCAGCTTCAAGATCAACTTGAAGATCTCAGGTATACGGATTTTAAAATCATGGATGAATTCTTATTAAAGTTTGATTCTATTAATGTTAGAGTAAAGTAATTAATTAACTTTACTCTCCTCTTAAGATTTCTCTTTATGCATACATTAGTCATTTAATAATTATTAAATGCTCTCACCTTAGGGTTAGGTTTTCCTTTCGGTGTTGATCTCCTTTATAAGGATTGATCTCTTGTATTATTGTTATTCTCTTGATTCATTTTTCTCTGATAATAAATCTTTTCTCTTTGTCAGAGCCAAAACCCTTGTATTCGTTCTCTCTCTTTCTCTGTGACAGGTTTCTTGCATGCAGGTTTCTTTGGGTTCTGTGGATTTGTATTTCTCAAATCCTACATGGTATCAGAGCCATATCTGCTGCAGCTTGTTAAGACTTTTGAAAGATTTTGAGATCAAGGTTTTGGTTGCATCAGATCTGTGTTTGTCTTCTGTTTTTTATTTTGGAATAGGAGGGTATTTTTTTTGGTGCACTTTGAGCCCAAACGGACCTCACCGTTGTGCTCGCAGTGCCCAAAAACCCCTATTTTCATATAAAATTCGTCCGATTTGGACATAGTTGCTCCAGAAGGCAAAAAAATTTATGCCCCTCGTCCGATTTGGACATAGTTGCTCCAGAAGGCAAAAAAATTTATGCCCCAAGGCCGTACGGCCCTAGGGCACGCAGCACGAGGCGGAAATTCAAAAAAAATTTAAAAAACGCAGTTTTTTTAAATTTCTACGAGCACAGCCAATTTTAAGGCCCGCGCCGCCGGTGCGCCACCTGGCGGCCACTGCCCCGCCGCGGCCAGGCAGCCACCGCCACGCCGCCGCCGCCGCCCGCCGCCCGCTCGCCGCCCACTCTCCACCGCCGCCCCTGCGCCGCCCGCAGCCCCTGCGCTAGCTCCTGGTCGCCCAGCGGACCAGGGGCTTTTTTTTTTAAAGCCCTTGAGGGCTTAAAGGCCCATCTGGGTCCTTTTTTGAAGCAGTTTTACAAAATCGGGCGTAAATCGGGCGTCCGATCTCCGTTTTTCGAAAACGAATAGGCGTTGGAAAGCTGACTCCGAGCCCGTTCTAATGGTGCAGGAATTTTTTCATATTTCTCCAGTTTGATTGCATTTTTTCGCAGTCAAAGTCCGATGGGCCTTTTTGCACTCCGAGGGGCATAACTTGCTCGTTTTTGCTCCGTTTTTCGAAAGCAAATAGGCGTCGGAAAGGTGGTTCTGTGCTCTTTCCAGATCTACAGTCTATTTCATCAGTAAATTCTTCAGGTGCTCAAAATTTTGTCTCACCCCGTTACTGCTTTCTATCATTTTTTGGCTTTCAGTTTGTACTGGGGATTAGTTTTTTGCATTGTGGGGGGGTGTTTTTTCTTGCTTTCTGTTATTTACATCAGAAAACCAGAATCTACAAACACCAAACCAAAACAATCAAACCCCTTCTGCATCTTCTGTCTAGTTCTGAAAGACCACTTAATAATAATTCAAAAAATTCAGAGCAGTTGAGGCACAGTTCCCAGGATGGCAGACAGACCTATTGAATCTCTCACGCCGCATAATTACCACACTTGGAAGGGTCACATGATGACTCTTCTCCAGTCTAGAAGGTTATGGTCCTATTTGGATGAGATTCAACCTCAGTCGACACGTCCCTTTGAGGTTATGCAGCACAGGAACAATATGGATCAGGCTATGGGATTGATGGCTTTACACATTTCCGACAGTCTCCAGTTTCATCTTGAGGGTTGTCTCACTCCTCGAGCCATTTGGACCAAGTTTGAAGGACTTTTTGGTACTGTCAACGAGTTCAGAGCTTTGCAGCTTGAGGCAGAGTTAACTTCCTTGATACCTGATTCGTTTCCCTCTGTTGAGGACTTTCTGATGAAGTTCAAACAGCAAAGATCTATCTTGCAGGGTTGTGGTAAGACTAAGACTGATACAGAGTGCATTTTCCTGATTCTCTCCAAGCTTCGGGGTCCATTTCAGATCTTCTCTTCGACCTTCTATTCCACCATGGATGCCTTGGGTGCTCGACATGTCGTGCCTTCTTTTGAGGTCTTTTGTGATCGTCTGACTCGTGAGCAAGCTAAGCTTAAGCAGTTGGATTCACTTTCAGGTTCACAGAACCAAGCATTGGTAGCCCAGTCCTCCAAAGGAAAACAGAAGCAGAAACCGAAGCCTAAGAAAGATTCAGAGGCTAGTGAGAATCCCTCCAAGCCACCACCTAAGTCTGATTCAAAACCACAGTTCAATTCTAAAAAGGGAAAATCTTCAAAGTGTGGTGAGTCTTCCTCCAAGACTAAGAAGAACTCTGGTGATCCTTGCAGTTTTTGTGGCAAGGAAGGACATCCCGTTTCCAGGTGTTGGAAACGTTTAGAGGCTTTGGAGGAAGCCATGCAGCAGCATAATATCAATGCACCTCAGCCTCCTTCACAGCCCACAGGGAAAGGACATGCTCTTTCTGCACGAGCATTGTCCTCCGCATCCACTTGGATTCTAGATTCTGGTGCCTCTCACCATATGACACACACAGAGGATTTGGTCACCGCTCTTGCCCCTACAGGCACTAGACATATTGCAGTTGGTGACTCAGCACAACTTTCCGTTCAGGGTTCCGGAACTGTTTCATTGGATGGTGGTTGTCTACAGGATGTGCTTTTGGTTCCTGACATTTCGACAAACCTTCTATCCGTTTATCAGATTTGCCACTCTGGCTCTGATAAGACAGTTGAGTTCTCACCTCATGATGTGGTTATTCGAGATCTTCATGATCCTGACTTGGTTGTGGCTACTCGGAGTGTGGATTCTGCATCTCACTTATATAGTTTTGATGGCTTTGAGAGTTCAGACACTGTTGGTTCCTCTCTTATAGCACATGCAGATTCAGTGAGCAGGCTTTGGCATGAGCATTTTGGCCATGTCAATTACAGTTATCTACAGCAGATGAGTACACAGGCACTTGTGATTGGGCTTCCACAGATTTCTTGTATGGATGGTGTATGTCGTGGTTGTGTCCTTGGCAAACATCATCGAGATCCTTTTCCTAAGGGTCGAGCCTCTCGTGCTAGGGCAGCCCTAGAGTTGGTACACAGTGATCTTATGTCCTTTCCAACTCTTTCTTTTTCAGGGGCCCGTTATGTGCTCACTTTTATTGATGACTTCTCCAGACGTACATGGGTGTACTTTCTTAAGTACAAGTCTGATGTCTTTGACTCCTTCAGGATTTTTAAGACATTTGTGGAGAAGCAATCTGGACTTTCTATCAGGAGGATACGCACCGACAATGGGGGGGAGTATGTTAATCAGGCTTTCAGAGATTTTTGCACTGAGCATGGTTTACAGCATCAATTTACCGTTCCTTACACCCCTCAGCAGAATGGTGTTGCTAAGAGAAAGAACAGAACCTTACGGGAGATGGCAAATTGTATGATACAGTCTCGAGCTATGAGTTCTTCATTTTGGGCTGAGGCAGTCAATTGTGCCAATTATATTCAGAATCGGATGCCTCATAAGGCATTGCAACATATGACTCCTGAGGAGGCTTGGACCCATGTCAAGCCTGATGTTTCTACATTCTGAGTTTTTGGTAGTGAGGCTTGGGCATTTATTCCTGATGCTCAGCGGAAAGCCATGGAGAGGAAGAGCCGACCACTCATATTTGTTGGCTACTGTGAGGATGTTAAGGCATACAGGTTGTTTGATCCTGATTCCAGATAGGTCCTGTTTCGGCGGGATATCCAGTTTGATGAGCTCTATCCTTAGATGGATTCTCCATCACCAACTTCTCCCTCATTGCCTACTCCTTCCTCTTCATCTCGAGGATTACTTATCTCTTGAGGATGATGTAGATGATGATCCACCTTCTCCACCACCACCAGTTGCTCCGTCTTTGCCGAAGTGGGCCCGTGATACTGTTGATGCAGCTGGTTCTTTGGTAGGTTATCCTTCAGATACTCGTCGCACTCGTGCTCAAACATCTGGTTCTAGTCTTTTGAGTCATGCCCTTTCAGATGATCCTCAAAAGTTTTCAGAGGCGACAGGACACCTTGAGTGGGATAGGGCCATGGATGAGGAGTATTCTTCTTTGATGAATAATCATACTTGGGATCTTTGTCCTCTTCCTAAGGGAAGAAAGTTGGTTCGGTGCAAGTGGGTGTATCGTACCAAGTATGCTGCAGATGGTTCTATTGACAAGTATAAGGCACGTCTTGTTGCGAAGGGGTTTTCTCAGTTAGAGGGTATTGACTACTCTGAGACCTTTGCTCCTGTCGCCAAGATGAATTCTATTCGCCTGGTACTTTCACTTGCAGCTTCACAGGGATGGACAGTGTTTCAGATGGATGTGAAGAGTGCCTTCTTGCATGGAGACCTACATGAGGAGATCTATATGGAGCAGCCTCAGGGTTTTGTGCAGGACACTTCTTTGGTTTGCAGACTTCGACGTTCATTGTATGGTCTCAAACAAGCCCCCAGGGCTTGGTATGAGAAGATGGACTCTTTCCTGCTTTCCTCTCACTTCACACGCTGTCATTCCGATCACACAGTGTATATTCAGCGTCAAGAGGGTGATCTTTTGATTCTTGTGCTATATGTCGATGATCTCATCCTTACAGGTAGCTCATCCTCCATGATTCAGAGTGTTCAGAGAGCTTTGATGGAGCAGTTTGAGATGACAGATCTTGGTCTCTTGCACTTCTTTCTGGGTCTACAGGTTATTCAGTCTTCGGATGGGATTTCCAAATTTCAGGAGAAGTATGCTCTTGATATGCTTCAGCGATTTGGCATGCTTGATTGCAAGTCTGCCCCCACTCCATTTCAGTCAGGTGTTGTTTTGTCTTCCACTTGCTCTACTCCTTCAGTAGACCCCACTTTATACAGGCAGTTGGTTGGCAGTTTGTTGTACCTGACACATTCTCGTCCTGATCTTTCCTTTGCGGTTGGCCTTGTCTCTCGGTTCTCCCATGATCCTCATGAGAGCCATTGGCAAGCAGCCAAACGTATTTTGAGGTACATTAGGGGCACCACTCATTATGGCATTCACTACACTTCAGGATCCCCTCACATCATTGGCTTCACTGACTCTGATTGGGCTGGTGATGTCAATGATCGGAAGTCTACTTCTGGCTTCGTTTTTTGCCTTGGTTCTGGTCCTATTACATGGTCTTGCAAGAAGCAGTCTGCTATTGCATTATCATCTACAGAGGCTGAGTATCGTGTAGCAGTGTTAGCCAGTCAGGAGGTTTTATGGCTTCGGTAGTTGATGCTTGAGTTTGGGTTTCCTCCAGATTGTCCCACTACTCTTTGGTGTGATAATCAGAGTGCCATTCATATTTCTCGCAACCCAGTGGAGCATCAGCGGACAAAGCACATTGAAATCCACATGCACTTCATCAGACAATTGATTCAGGATGGTTCTCTCATCTTGGAGTATATTCCTACAGAGGAGCAGGTTGGAGACATCTTCACTAAACCTTTGGCATCTCCGCGCTATCTTCAGTTGCGCTCCATGCTTGGGGTGAAGGAAGTTGTCCTTGGGGGGTCTCAGTGAGGCCTTCCTTCCTTCATGTTTTCTTTTCAGCATGATTCTTTATCTCTTTTTGGAGAGGAGTTTTTTCCCACTGGGTTTTCTCCTTTACTCCGCTTTATAGAGATTTTCTTGTATTAAGGTACCTGATCAGGCCTTGTTGCCGGGACCCTCTTTTGCATTGTAGTTCCTTTGCTTTCTTCTGCATTGTTTGTAGCTGCATTGTAGCTCATCTTAAGGGGGGGTGTTAGAGTAAAGTAATTAATTAACTTTACTCTCCTCTTAAGATTTCTCTTTATGCATACATTAGTCATTTAATAATTAATATTTAATTATTAAATGCTCTCACCTTAGGGTTAGGTTTTCATTTCGGTGTTGATCTCCTTTATAAGGATTGATCTCTTGTATTATTGTTATTCTCTTGATTCATTTTTCTCTGATAATAAATCTTTTCTCTTTGTCAGAGCCAAAACCCTTGTATTCGTTCTCTCTCTTTCTCTGTGACAGGTTTCTTGCATGCAGGTTTCTTTGGGTTCTGTGGATTTGTATTTCTCAAATCCTACAATTAAAAGTCAATTAACTGGTTTAGGAGTTACGCTAGCTGATTTACGTTTAATTCATCTTATTCTTAAGAAATGTCTTCCTTGTCAATTTCAACAATTTATTACTAATATTCATGCTCAACTTGCTATTTATAGCTTAGCTACTCAATTAACTTATGATATTTTTCGTAATTTATTACGTCAAGAGGAAGATAAATTAATTCAATTTGGTAATCTTAAAAGTAGTGAACATGCTTTTATGTCTAAGAATCAAAATCATAATAATAATTTTAAATCTAATAATAATAATTATAATCATAATCATAATGATAATCACAAATCTTCTAGTTATCAATCTCATTCTAAATCCTATCATAACAATTCTCATAATAATAATCATAATAATACATACAATAATCAAAGGAATAATTCTCAAACAAGACCCATTGCACATATTGTGGGAAAGATGGACATATTACTAATAATTGTTTTAAGAAGCAAAATGGTAAAAAGCCCATGAACCAAAATAATCAAAACAATCAACAACATAAACCTCATTATAAAAAAGGTAATAATAATGGTAATTCATCTCGTCATGCATTTACATGTACTTATAAAGTTTCTCAACCACTTGAGTGGATTATTGATTCTGGTGCATCTCAGCATGTTACTTCTCATAAAGAATGTTTTGAATCTTTGCATCCTGATACTTCTAATATTCTTGTTCAATTAGCTAATAATCATAGTTGCAAAGTTGAAGCTATTGGTGATGTGAATGTTCCTAATGGGAAATTACATGATGTTCTTTATGTTCCTGAATTAAAATCAAATTTGATTTTAGTTCCTAAACTTTGTCAAGATTATAAAATTAACTTTTATAGGGGCATATGTTATATCATTGATCCAAAAACTAATCATGTTATTGCTACTGCTAAAATGGATAGTGATAACTTATTCAAGTTCTATGAATTTGCTCCTCCAAAGTATTCTTTGCTTACTACTATTGATTTTATCATATGGCATGAAAGACTTGGCCATCTCAATTCTGATTATATTTCATTGATGCAAAAAGAAAATATGGTTGATGGATTGCCTAATATTGTTCCTTCTCAAATTGTTTGCAATGGTTGCATGAGTGGTAAGATGCATAGGGAACCTTTTCCTCATGGTCAATCTTGAAGGGCATATACTAAATTACATCTAGTTCATAGTAATCTCTTGGGTCCCATGGAGAATCCCTCCATCCAAGGTTCAAGGTATGCACTTACCTTTGTTAATGATTTTTCAAGGAGAACATGGATATATTTCCTTCATAGTAAGGATCAAGTGCTTGATGTGTTTACTGAATTTCATATGTTTGTAGAAAGGCAATCTGGTTCTAAAATTAAGATTCTTCCTACTAACAATGGAAGGGAATATGTCAATAATGCATTTAATTCTTATTTGAAATCTTTTGGAATTAAACATGAGCTTACCATTCCTTATACACCACAACAAAATGGTGTGGCAGAACGGAAGCATAGGACAATTGTTGAAATGGCTAGATGTTTATTGCATGCAAAAAATATGGATTACAAGTTTTGGGCTGAAGCTATGGCTTGTGCAAATTATTTAATTAATAGAACACCTACCAAAGCCTTAAAGGATAAAACTCTTGAACAAGCTTGGTCTGGTAGAAAGCCCAATTTGCAGAATTTAAGAATTTTTGGTTCTATAGCTTATGTTCACAAACCTAAAGAAAAAAGAAAAAAAATTAGATGCTAAATCTTCTCCTTTTATTTTTGTTGGTTATGATGAAAATACTAAAGGTTATAGAGTCTACAATCCTATTACTAACAAGGTAAAAGTTGCAAGAGATGTTTGTATTGCAGAAAAAGGCATTCATGATTGTTCTAAAGTGGAGGATGATGAACTTTCTCAAAGCAAAGTTGTGCTTGTGGAGGACCAACCTCCTTCTCTTAACCCTACTCCTAATGCATCTCTTTCTATTCCTTCTAGTGATAGTGATGATGATAATAATAACTCTACTCCTCATGAATCTTCTTCTAGTGATGAATCCATTACTTATAAAAGAAGACCTAAATGGTTTAAATCTTTAATTCAAGATAGTGATGAATACTTAGCTAGAATGGATAGAACTCAAGCTAGAAGAGTTAATTATTGTAATTATGCTTTAATGACTAATATTATGAATTCTAAGGATCCTAAAACATTTGATCAAGCTAAAAATCAACCACATTGGCAAAAAGCAATGAAGGAAGAATATGATACTTTAATTCCTAACCAAACTTGGGATTTAGTTCCCTTGCCTCATGGTAAAAATCTTGTTTCTTGCAAGTGGCTTTATAAAACCAAATTGAATGCTAATAATCAAGTTAGTAAATTTAAAGCTAGATTAGTTGCTAGAGGTTTTTCTCAAATTGAAGGCTTAGATTATACTGAAACTTTTGCTCCTGTTGCTAAAATGCCTACAATTAAACTTGTGCTTGCTTTAGCTTCTAGAATGAATTGGCCTATTCACCAAATGGATGTTAAAAGTGTTTTTTTTAATGGTGATTTACATGAGGAAATTTATATGTCCCAACCTCCTGGCTTTATTAAAGAAGGTAATGCACACTTAGTTTGTAAATTAAAGAAATCAATTTATGGATTAAAGCAATCTCCTAGGGAGTGGTATTCAAAGATTAATGCATTCTTTCTTTCTCAAGGCTTTATTAGAAGTAAAAATGATCCTAACTTGTATATTAAACATAGTGAAGATGATATTATCATCATTATCTTGTATGTAGATGATTTGATTCTTACTTCAAGTTCGAATACTTTGATTTCTGATATTAAGTTTCAACTTAATCAAAAATTTCAAATGACTGATTTAGGTCTTTTACATTATTTCTTAGGCATGCAAATTTGGCAAACCTCTAAAGGAATTTTCTTATCTCAAAGTAAATATGCTCAAGATCTCATAGATAAGTTTAAAATGAATGATTCTCACCACATTTCAATTCCTATTGAATTAGGCACTAAGTTAATGCTTGATATGCAAACTCCTGTTGTTGATCCTACTTTGTATAGACAATTAGTTGGAAGTTTGAATTATTTAACTCATACTAGGCCAGATATTGCTTATAGTGTTGGTTTGGTTTCAAGATTCATGTCTAAACCTCAACAAACACACTTTAAAGTTGCTAAGAGAATTTTAAGATATATTAAAGGAACTATTAATGTAGGTTTGTTTTATGATGCAAATTCTGATTTTACTTTAAACGGTTTTACTGATTCCGATCTAGGTGGAGATCCCAATGATGGGAAATCTACTTGTGGTTATTGTTTTTTTGTTGGTTCAAGAGCAATTTCTTGGAATAGTAAAAAGCAACAATCTACCTCTCTTGGATCCACTGAAGCTGAGTACAAAGGATGCACTAATGCTTCCAAAGAAGTCTTGTGGCTTAGAAGACTACTTGAAGAATTGGGTCTACCTCAACATGAACCAACTCCATTGTATTGTGACAACCAAAGTGCCATTGCATTGGCTAAAAATCTAGTTTTCCATGCAAGGACAAAACACATTTCTCTCCAACACCACTTTATTAGAGAACAAACTGAAGACAAGCAAGTTTCACTCCTCTATTGCAAGGGGGAAGACCAAGTTGCAGATATTTTGACCAAGCCACTTTGTAAAGAAAAGTTCCAATTTCATTGTAAAAATCTTGGATTGCAACCCATTGAAGGGTTTGATGTAAACTCCCCAAGTAAAGCTTAAGGGGGGGTGTTAGAATATTTAATCTTTACTTGGCTTAGGTTTATTTGTATTTAATTTAAGATATTCCTTTGGAATTCCTATATGTAATTTGTCCTCTAGTACATGTGTGAGGACAAGTTATTTCTTTTATTTTCCTTTATTAAGGAATATTAGATTTCCTCCATAAGAGGATGTGGACACATGGCACACACATTTTATGAATGGTGCCATTCATAGATTTGAGAGTTACTTTGTAACTCCTCTCCTCATGTCTATTTAAGAGATGTCTCCTCTCTCATTTCTTCTTAATGACATTATTGTGAAGAGCTTCTCTCTCTCTCTCTCTCTCTCACACACACATTTTAGGCATTGCCTCATTCATAATATCACAAGGGGGTTTTCTTTGCTTTTCCCCTTTCAAAAGTTCTTGTGCCTCCTTCTTCACATTTGGGTGATTGCTCCAAGGCTTTTGCATTTCTCTTGGTAACATTTACTTCATCAGTAAACTTACTTGGATTTCATTTTTCTTTCCTTTCTCTTGTATTTACTTTCAATAAGGATGCCTCACTAGGTATGTGTTGACATGTATTTTATACACCATCATACACAGAATAAAATACCAATAGGCATCTTATCCTCTCTTGAATAAAGTCTCTAACTGCTGAAGATTCGCATGAAGGATCAGTTAGGATGACTCCAATGTTCTTTTGGTAGGGTCTCTACGTGTGGATAAACTCCAGTGGTATGATGTAATTTGCTGGAATCACAAGGGGACTTACATTTGATGATTGAACTTCCGATCGGCTTTGCTGGAACACAGGCTCTGACTAACTTGGATTTGAAAAAATGGAAAAAGGATAAGGGCGAAGAGAGGATCTAATCCTAATACTAAGAATGTAGGAGCAATGATTGATCTTTGACAAAACTCTAACTAGGTCTTGTTTTGACATCAATGGAACATCTACACAAGGCTAGTGTGATCTTCTAAGGGAAGCTTTATGATGTTCAAATCATCACCGCAGGCATAGACACCATCAAGTTGATGCATATCAATGAAGAAGCGACAAATTGAAATTGAGCTTAGGCTGAACGATTCCAGTTGACTACACAAGGCAAGTCTGCAATCAACAAACTGCTAGTAGTATGGATATACGAATTCCACCATCAATCAATCACATTTCTTCCATTCATCTAATCATCTACCATCTAGGATTAAAGACTCAACAAGAAACCATGCAAATTGCAAGAAACGACACGCTTCACCATTACTTCAATGAAAATGGAGTTTGTTTACAATCAATGGCAACAATTTCTTGCCTTGTCCTCCTATTCTACTCTAATTGCTATTCTATCAACTTCTAACTACTCTCTATCTACTAACTGCTTTCTATTATTTACAACTCTCTCTCCTTATTTCTAATTAGCCTTTACAAATGAAATGCCTGGGCTTATATAGTGCCCACAATACAATTTGATGGCTTAGATCAATTCGAGATCAATGGCCAAGATTCAACAATGAAAACCCTAATTAGGGTTTGTTACAGCCATTACATAACATTTAATGCTTGACCAATGATAAAATTGTATTGCTTGGACACATGTCCTCTCTGGAAAAATCGACCAATGGATAGCCAGGGTAGGTACATCGGAGTTTGTGTCACCTTCCATGAAATAAGTACATTGAATCTGGACATGCTGAGGTGGACCACACTGACTGGAGGAGTGATGACTAGGATGCCACCTCATCTGACACTTGTAGCTTGCTAGATATTCAATTTGATGTCGTTGAGAGGCCTGCTTTAATTAACTCTTGTTCTAACTCCTTTTGTCCTTGATTTGCAAGATGATGATGTACCTCGCCTTGGAACGTTGGATTGAAAGAGGTCGCCCCTGTCCTGGCTTGATCGTCCCGGCGAAGATCGTCCTTGATTCGGCTTGATTTTCCTTGATGAGATCTCCATTTGATGCCTACACAACATTTCAAAATTAGCAACATGATTTTGCAATGAATAACTAGATTAGAGATTAAATTTAGGAAACTTCATAATAAATCCTTGAGTTATTATTTCCTAAAAAACGATTGAGCTATTACAATTCAAAATTCAAAATTCAAAATTTAAGCTATGACGATCAATGTTCAAAATCAAAACAATAAATCCATATCGCCATACCTCTCTTGAGAGCTAACTCTAGAATGCAAAATGAAGAAAATTCGCCTAGGCAAAATTGATATTAGATGGCTTCAACGTGATCTCTTGTTCAAATTAGGAACTTCGCCACCTTTGATATGTCCTTGACGTGATCTTCAATGTCCTTGGCAAGTTCGCTCAAGTGGAAACTAAGTTCGCACTCCTTTGATGATATTAGCGCCTTCCTTTGCTTGAAATGAAATTCGCACCTCTAACACACAATTCGCACTACTCCTTTGTCTTCCTCAAATCGCACTTGAATGATAAAATGGTAATGTGAAAATAACAATCTACACCACCCTTTATAAGCGCTTACACCACCAATTCACTTAGGCCGACTTTTATAAAATAAGACAATTTAAATGATTTTTAACAAATAATAAAGGCCGACTTTCATAAACCAAGCGCTCCATTTAATTTTTTAATTAATTAATAATTAATTATTAAATGCCATCGTTTTTTAATTAATAAATTCGATCTTTTTTTTGCAAGGCAAAAATAATTAATTAATGATCAAGCGCAATATTTAAATGCCATTTTTAATTAAATTTTCAAATTATCGAATTTTCTAGCATTTAAATAAATTCAAAATGTTTGTTTAGCGCAAAAATTGGAAAAGTGGGAAGATTCAAACCTCATCGCCCTGGTCCCTGACTGAGGGACAGGAGCGATCTACCATTTTAGTCTCGATCCTTGTACTTTTGACGTTCAAAATCTTCATTCCTACGTTGAAATTGCCATTTTTGCTAGGGATTTCGAGCTTGATTGACTTGTTTTTGCAAACGAATACCCTTTAGATGTGATATCGCCCTGGTCCCTTGGAGAGGGACAGGAGCGATCTTCATGCTTTCTCCTTGATTTTGCATCTTCGATCTCCAATCTTCATCATAAGGCGAATAATGACATCATTTCTCCACTCCACGCTTGTTTCATTTGACTTCTACGAGGCATATTTGATGTTTAGAGGATCATCGCCCTGGTCCCTTGGAGAGGGACAGGAGTCCCTTGGAGAGGGACAGGAGCGATCTTGATGTTTTCTCCATTTCAAGCTCAAATTGGTAACATTTCAACGTTCTCCTCCTTTGTATCGCCTTCCAAATGATGTTTTAAACTTTGTGCAACTTTGCTTTGACGTGATCTTCAAAGGATAACAAGTGTTCTAGCAAATATCGCCCTGGTCCCTTGGTGAGGGACAGGAGCGATCCTGGTGTCCTGGCTCAAATTTGCAAACTTCCAATCATTGCTTCTTGTTCATCGCTTTCCAAATGGCGTCCTTGATCTTGCCTATCCTTGCCTTGTCTTGGTTTTGACGGGACATGAGTGTTTTAGTAAAAATCGCTTTGGTTCTTGTCCAAAGGACAGGAGCGATATAGGCCTTTTGTACAAATTGGTAGCATTTTAACGTGCAACACTTTGGTATATAACCTTCAAAAGACGCCTTGAGCCTTTTACGACCTTGTAAAGTCTTGACTTAACGTGATTTTTGCATGAATTGGTCAATATATTCAATATCGCTCTGGTCCCTTCCTGAGGGACAGGAGCGAACTTCAAGTTTTTGGGTTCATGCTTGCATTCTCCAACTTGCAATCGTCTTCCTTGGGTAAAACGTAGTCCCTTGATCCTTCTTGGTCACTTGATGCTTGTTTAACTTTCGAAATCTATGCCTTTATGCAAATTTCGCTCTGGTCCCTTCCTGAGGGACAGGAGCGAACTAGGGTATTTTGTACAAATCTTTCAATGTTGACGACCCTCGATGCTTTGTGCTAGATGGAGATGCCTTAAGACGTCCTTGCCACCTTGTTCTCCATCTTGAAGTGGTTTGAACTTGGAGGAATAGCAATATAATCATTATATCGCCCTGGTCCCTTGGAGAGGGACAGGAGCGATCCTGGCCTTGTGGGCTTCATTTCACTTTATCATCTTTGAAAACTATCTTCAACGGATTCGTAATGTTTCATTCCATTCACCCATGCCTTGAGACCCTTTCAAACTTGGCAAGAAAATCATCTAAGACAAAAATCGCTCTGGTCCCTTCCTGAGGGATAGGAGCGAACTTGAGCATTTAGGTCCCTTGTTGATGTTTGATAATCTTCAATTTATCTTCAACGGGTTCAACTCACCTCCTTTCTTGCCTTTGAACATAAAACTGACTTGATCTTTGCCCAGTGCGTGCCCTATGAAGAACTTCGCTCTGGTCCCTTGGAGAGGGACGGGAGCTACAATAGACTTCGCCCTGGTCCCTGACTGAGGGACAGGAGCGATTTTTGCATTTTGGTTCATTTTTCTTCACGACGGCACTTCAAGTTATATTCATTTGGTAAAATGCATCTCCTTGGACCTCTTCAAATCGTCAAGTCGTTAAAATCCTGCGAGGACAAAGCAATGTCAGATTTTAAGCTCCGGTCCTTCACTGAGGGACAGGAGCGAAATTTGCTCTCTAGGCCAAATCGTTACAATTTTCATCAAAAAAAGTCTTGGCTAAGGAAGATATCATCTTACTTAATTCTATGAATAAAAGTTAATGTCCAAAAAAGGTCTAAAATTGTGCATATAAAGAAAATCGCTCTGGTCCTTAAGTGAGGGACAGGAGCGAATTTGACCTTCTAGGCAAAAACTTCATCATTTCATCGTTTTTGATCAAGTCTGGATGCTCTATCATGCTCATTTCGTCCTTCACCATGCCTTTGATGTCTCAATTCGTCCAAACACGGTCAGGAATGGGTCCACTAAGCTTTTTCGCTCTGGACCCTTGGTGAGGGACACGAGCGATTCGCCTTGGTCCTCCTGAGAGGGACAGGAGCGAAGTTCGCTCTGGATCCTCAGTGAAGGACAGGAGCGAAATTTGACTTTTCGAACTCTCTATCAGGATAAATTTTATGGAATATAACATTTAAGTATAAGAAATTTCTTTCTTATACTTTAAGTTATATTCCATATATACTTTCAGGATGTTTGAGAGTGGTTTCAGACCTCCAGGAGTTATATTGCAAAATCTAGTTTTTTGAGGTTTTTCAGTTTCCAGACTTAGTCAAATTTCAGGATCAGGACATTCCAGACTTAGCCAAATTTCAGGATCAGGACCTCACTCAAGCCGGACTTGCTACCCTATTGATCTCCCTGACAACACTCAAAATGCAAAGGCCAACTAACAAAACCCTAAAAAACCTAAAGAACAAACCCTAAAAAGCAAAAAAACATGGGTCCCCATTTGCAATGGGGCGATGTGTGAAAACGTCACAACAGTATGCCACCTCATATGTATGGCATGTGCCACATGAGACCAAAGGGGGGCATAGGTGCATTGTATTGGGCCTAGGGTAGAGGGTCACAAGGTCACCCTATCATATTACACATCCTAGCTTACTATGATTAGAGGTTGCTTTAATTAGCATAGAGAATCTTAAAATCAAATAGCAAGTTGTGATTTGTGTTCATGATTTTTGCATGTATAGTTTAATTTGTAAATGTTATTTACTTTTAGATTATGACTGTATGCTGCTTTCTAATTTATTGCAGGATTTTCCTTTCAGAAGATAAAGGTACCCTCTCTGTAACCCTCCCTTGTTGACTAAGAATAGTAATATAAGGCAAAAACTAGATTAATTAAAAAGGGGGACATTACAAATAGGTACATGTCCACAAACTAAAATGAAAAAACCAACAAAAACTAGAGTTCATTTCAATTTGTTAAAAAAATGTATGGAATAATTTGAAAAAAAACAAAAAATCTTCCTCTACAATGTCTTTGAGAACAAATCAACACTTGCAAGTTGCAACCACATAGGAATAGAACAAGAACCAACTTCAAGCATACAACAATCAATTTTCAACTCTCTTTGTACAATGGCAAGCAAAAAAGTAAGTTTAGCAATGGAGCAAAATGTTTTTATTTTTTCATTATATTGAGCATAAATGAAATAAGTTTTAACTTTGTGTTGTTTTCAATTTTCAGATTAGGGTTGGGAGGGTTGAAATTACCTTTTAGGCAGTAAAAAACACTCAAAAAAAAATTTAAAATTGGCAAATTCTCCTTGGGTTCACCACAGAAGTATTTTGAGGACCAAATTCTTGTCAAGTTCGCCCGGGTTTGGTAGGACGGAACCCACAATCTGTGGGCCGGATCCTGGCTTGAACCACAGTGAATTGGCCCCAAACTCGAGCCTATTTTGAACAGCAGCAGGTCCCGGAGGGTCTAAGGCAGGGACCCAGTAACGTAAGAAATTTTTAATAAAATATCAAATTTCTTTCTTCATTGAATCTAATTTTTTTAGCTCACAATCTTCCTCACCCTTGTAGATGGCTACATTACTTCTAGAAACTAAGCTTAGTTCTAGTAATTATTCCTACTTGGAAACATCATGTATTGCTTATATTTAGATTTAAGCATCTTGTGAGTATAGCCACACATAACACATCTATTTCTGGACAGTGTTCTTTTAATGAGGATATACAAAGGCGGAACACTTGAAATTGTGAAGGATTGGGCATCATATGTAACCTGAATTGCATCTTCATAATAAATCTTGTAAAACAGCATTTGTGTGAGAAAAACTAAAAACTATGTATGTCAATACTAACAAAGCTAGAAGTGTTCAGATCAGAGAAATGGAAATCGCCCAAACTCGGCGAGTCCGAGTCCGAGTCCCCCCCACGAGTCCAGGAAACTCGGACTCGGACTCGGCCGAGTCCAGGGGTCAAACTCGCCCAACTTGCCAACTCAGCGATTTTGGGGCAAAATCGCCCAAACTCGTGAGTCCCATCGTGCAAACTCGGTCAGCGCTGGGCATGAAAAAAGGCATTCAAAAAACTCATTTTTAAAAGTTTTTTAAGTTGTTTTTTTTTTCTTTATTATCCTATACCCCTAAGAGTGAATTTCATTTCATTCATTTGGCAAAATAGGAGGAGAAAAGTAAGTTGAGAAAAGAAACAAAGGTTCATTGAAGAAAAAACAGCAAGGAGGAAGCTCAAGATTTCATCCATTCATCACATTGGGGCTGCACTATACTTTGATTTGGTGCATCAAGAGTTGGAAAGGAAGAGTTCGATGATGTTATTGTGTCTTTAAGGTATATTTAATAAAGGGTGCATGAAACAAGTTTTAAATCTTTAAAAATCTCTAAATTTCTCGAGTTTTTCACTTTGCCAAGTCTAGCCGAGTCTGACTTCGAGTCTCGAGTCCGAGTCCGAGTCCACGTCAGCCGAGCCGAGTCCGAGCCGAGTCCGAGTCCCATTTCTTTGGTTCAGATTCAAGATCAGTTACAACATTTAAAGTATAATAATTGAGATCTATGGATGAATTTATTATTAGTTCTAACTATCTTGATCATCAATTAGCAGGTTTAGGAACTAAAATTGCACCTCTAAGACTTATCTGTATAATTTTAAAACAAAAAAATCTTCCAAATCCATTCCAACTAATTTATTATTAATGTCCATTTTCAACTTTCTCTTCACATCTTTAGCTAAGTAATTATATTTTGATGATTTTTACAATTTACTTCAACTAGAAGATGCAAAGCTAATTCAATAAGATTGTCTAAAAAATGAAGAGCATGCTTTTATTTCTATAACTATAGGTATAGTTATCATCAACCTAGGGTTCTCGCAATAATGGTCCAAGAAAATTCACTTGCAATTATTGTGGAAAGAATGAACATTAGTTTTCTTCAAATAGGAGGATTTCCAATTCATCATTGTTGCCCATGAATTTACCCTGGTATGCAGAAAGCTTCTAGACAAAGGAAAACTTCTAAGAGAAAGCACATGTACAAAAACTTCTAGAACAAGGAAGCTTCTAGAGGAAGATAGAGATATGTGCAACTGCAAATAACAAAAGTATGCAATAAAATACAGTATAGCCCATGTGACTATGTCTCATCATTCTACTTATATCATAACCAGTAGCCCTAAAACAAAAACAATTGTTCTTGCCTACAAGCTTTCCCATTAAAGGTTACCAAATGTGTATGTACATTAAATATAGAAGTTATGTAAGGTAATACCATGGTACTTTTCATTAGATGTCCCATGAGATCAAAGCGAAATCCATCAACCTGCACATCTCACAATTATTATTAATTTTTAGATTAAATTGTGCTTCAAGCTGCAGTTACATTGAATGCCAATGATAATACATGCAGACTTGGACTTCTATACAAAGAAAATTGTGACAAGATGGATAATTGATTCCTTTGAAACATTACAAACTAATTATCTTGAACGATAACACATACCTGTAAGGAAGAGGAAAAAACAATAGTGCATATTATATTAAGGCATTCGCTATAAGTGGATTATGTTAAATTGAAATTCCGTTTTCTTTCACCTTTTAAAAAGAATATGTAGAGAAAAACAACTATATAATCCACTAAGACAATCAATCTATCCAAATTAATTTGGAATTGAAAACACATTCCTTGATTATGTAAGACCTTTCTTGTGGAATTCTTTATTTATGCTGAGGGATGTTCTCAATAGCAGCAAGGTACAGAGCTTCACATCGTGACCATGTACATAAAAACTAAAACACAATAGACACATTTATTAAGAAAACTATAACTAATAACTCTTAAGTAAATAATAATAATTTAATTCTTAAATAGTTCTAAAGTAAAATAAAATAAATTTTAAGTAAATAAAAGAAATCTTAAATAAATAAAAATAGCTCTCCAAGTATAGCTAAAATAAACAATGTAAATGGATTATAATTCTTAAATAGTTCTGAAATAAAAGTTTAAAACACAATAATTCTTTAATAAATAAAACGACTCTTTAAATATATATATATAGCTCTTGAAATAAAAATAAAATAAATAATTTAAATTAAAATAAAATAATTCTAAAAGAGTTCTAGAACAAAATAAAATTAATCAAGTAAATAAATTAACTCAAGGCTGATATCTCTCAGCATTTTTTATATGCAAGTATTTAAGATATCTATACTAATTCAATATCTACAACCAGCATTTGTGCATGATTTGGATACTGTCAAATACGCTAGTATTGACATAAATTTTATTGTATGGTGTAAAGCACAAAAATCTATAATACAAAGGATGCCTCCAACTAATAAAATGATTTAAATATTGCCAAAAGTTCCATATACAACCACCCTACCAGTTAATGTACATAGACATTGTTAAAAACCTCTGATGTTTTCATAAAACAACACCTATAAAAGATAGAAATTTAATTACATCTTATAAATAGTAATTGAAAAATTTTGAAAATAGAAGTTTACTATACCATAAAATCTGCAATTTATATATTATTACTCACTAGTAATTAAATTTTGTTAATGAGGCTGCATGAAAATAAATTTTAAATAAAAGTTTGTAACGAAAATTAAGATAAATTATAATTCACAGTAAGTTCACTTGTGACTTTGAAATAGAGGTTCAAGAAAGAAAAAATTATAATTCACAGTAAGTTCACTTGTGTCTTTGAAATAGAGGTTCAAGAAAGAAATTCAAAGGTGACCATTAAGATAGAGTGGTGTTAATGACTCTTAAGAATGCAAACTGTATGTTAAGTCATCTCTTTATGAATAGAGCTATACATCTTTGATCCTCATAATGAGTAAAATCTTGTAGGGAGCTGTTGACGTGTATTTTGTACACCATCATACACAGAATAAAATACCTAAAGGCATCTTATCCTCTCTTGAATAAAGTCTCTAACTGCTGAAGATTCGCATGAAGGATCAGTTAGGATGACTCCAATGTTCTGGTTAGTAGGGTCTCTACGTGTGGATAAGCACCAGTTGGTATGATGTGATTTGCTGTGTCCTCAAGGGGATCTTACACTCCGAAATTCCGAAATCTTACTAAACTAAGAAGCTTTTCAAAAAATAACAAAAGGGATAGGGTTTCGAAAGAATTTTAATCTAGTCTAACCCTAAGAATGACTTCGTGTGAACAAGACTTGGCAAGATTCAACCAACTTCAATTTTGCCATAAGATAACAACTCAATTGAAATTGATGCGATCTTCTAAGGTAACAAAATGATTTTCAATGCATTAAAGATCAAAGACACTACCACGAAGGTACATATCCAAGATACAATAATGTTTGAAGGTTAAATGATTCAAATATCTCCAGTTGACCATGCAGGGCGTTCCTACAATCAGCAAGAAGCTAGTGGTTTGGATTACGAATCCTACCAAAGATCAAGTCTCACACTATGTCCTTCAAATTAACACACTACTTTGATTGAGCATGATTCAAGTAAATTTGACAACCATGAAGATAACCAAGAAAGTTGCAACAAAACACCATAACTTCAATATTTCATTGATTTCAAAGTCATCATGTACAACAATTGCTTGAATTCCTCTCCTCAAACTCAATCTTGCTACAAAAGTAAAATTGCTTCTAATTTTAATCTCTCTAATCTCTCAACTATCTCTATTTTCTATTACTCTAGTTACAAATGAAATGAAAAATGAGGGTATAAATAGCATCCTCAATTACAATGAATGGTCCAGATTGAAAGTAGATCAACGGTCAAGATCATGACACCTAAACCCTAATTAGGGTTTGTTACAAATGGCCTCCTTTTTACTGAACAATATTAAATGCATAGCCAAATATTAAATTTGGCACAAAAACCTAGGAGACATAAACCAATGACAAATAAGATGCCATGTCATCTATAACAACCTCTCATCTAGAATCTTATTCCCTTTCCAATTCTCTTTTTTAGCATATGCAATGAATCTTGATACGATTCCTTCAATCTCTGCAATTGGAATCTCGCGAAGATTCTTCATACTTTCTTCCAAATGGATGACTTGATTGAATGCATCTAGAAGAGCTGCGTCCCACGAAGATTCAAGTTCCTTTGTTCTTTCAATCAAGAGCATGGTGTCAAACATCTGATCATATTGCTCATCTGTAACATTAGCGTCCTTGCAAAAGATGACCTTGATTCTATCCTCTAATTCCTGCATATCCACATCTGTCTCGACCTCGATCCTTCTGCCAAGAATGGTACGAAGTACCTCAAATACTCTGTCCTGGATAGGATTGATCACCTCCTCAACTTGGCTACATTTAGTACTAATGTCCTTGAAGAGAACACTCTTCATATGGAGTAAGGTTGACCACTGAAGCAAACTGTGAGGTCCTCCATCCATGATCTTTTCTTGCGCTAAGACCTTCCTTGATGTGTGTCTAATTACTTTCAAGACAGGAATGATAACATCTTTGGTATGGGAAAATGCGGCTACTGTTATCATCAAATTGTGGATTATCTCAAGAACCTGGATAGCTTGATGAATAATCTTCATCATCCTTGTTACAAACTCTATGGCCACTGTATGAGATTTATCCATCCAAGTACTTGTACGCTGGACCATATTCCTGAATCTTTCTGCCTCATTGATTGATTGAAGTGGAAGTGCCTGCACTGGTGATCTAGCTGGATCCTGACGTCCCAAAGGTTCATTGATGTGACTGAAATATGTCCTCCATGCACCGACCTCTCTCTCAATCTTTCTATTCTTCTCCATTTCTTCTCTAAGCTTGTCCTTCAATGCTTCAAATGAATCGGTGGCATCATCCAACGTCTGCTCTGCTGTGGATGGTCCTAGCTCAAAAGTCTGTATATCATATTCCTCTGCTAGGATCTCACCTTCATATTTGTCTACTGCCGGTGTAGCTATCTGCAGTTTTCTGGATCCAGTCTCATCTCGAATCATCTTGGACATCTTGGTAGCCTTTCTCTTCTCTGTTACTTCGTGAGAACGTCCAACAAGGCTCTCTAAATCAATTGCATTGTCCTCGTCCTCTACTACGATCACCTTGGTTAATCTTTCCTTCAACCAATCTGGGATAGCCGATCTTGTCTCTTGAACTTGAATTTCTTTATGCACTATTTCCTCTTGTCTGGGAGGAGATGTCATTTCATTGTCTTCTTTATCTTCATCAAACTCATAATCTTGGAGAGATCCATCTGGTGACCCTTGCTGTGCCTATCCTTCCTCCTGCCTGTCGTTGTGTACCATCGACTCTATGGATTCTTCCACTTGAAGTGTCCTTTTCTCCTGTTGAGAAGATGTGCCGGATGAACGATCTCGGTGGGCCTCTTGTTTCTTCTTGGAAGATTCTCTCTTTCCAGGTCTCTCTTTCCTCTTCGAACCTCTTGGATGGAGATTACCCTCACTGGCACATCGAAGGTTACCTTCACCTGAATTTCTAGGATTAGGATTACCTTCACTTACACTAGCTCCACCTTCGGCTGGTTTCTCTTCCAAAGTGAAAGTCATAGCTATGCCTTGCTCTCTCAATTTCTGATGCTGTACGTCAACCCATCTGCGAGTACAAGACAAGACTGGAGCCATTAAAGCATCTAAATCCACGACCTCGGGCTCATCCCAATCTAACCTTATTGATTTGCTTTCTCGATCATAGGATGACTGGATATGTCTGCCACTGTCCTGTGCTTGGTCGGCCACTCTGTAAATCCTGCATTTCCTGATGAAATCCAAAGGCAATCTAGAATGCATTTTTCATTTCACTTCAAGATCATCTAAGAGATTCATCATAAAATCTTCAATTTGGTACTCATGCTTAAACTTCCTACCGACTGTCTCCTCTAAATGTCCATGTGGATCAAAGCTTTCCCTCAAAGCAAAGGTTGAAAAAGAATACATGGCTAACTCCTTCTCTGCGTCATCCATAGCTAAAGCATTAGGACATACCTCAACTGAATTGCCCAAAATGATAGGTACTGGAACTCCATTCCCATGTCTGTGTCTGAATGCCTTCGCAAATGTTGCCAACTGTCTTGTTACTTCAAGTAACACAATTCTGTCTGTCGGATATCTCGGCAACATGTATGGAGGTAAAGGACATCCATGAACTCTGATATAAGTAAACTTCGGAAATTGGATAAACTAAGCACCGTACCTCTTCACCAATTCTTGTGCATCCTGAGATAATCTGTTGTGAATCCCACCTTGCAACGTCCTTGTGATGTTCATCGTGAAGGTATCATTAACTAGCTTGTAGTTGCTCCCTGGCGGATGATGCAAGTAGGCATAGGAATCACAAGCTCTGACCTCGCCGGGTCCTCTTCCAATCACTCCTCTGTGAGGTAGTCCTGCGTACTCAAAACTCCTGATCAAGGCATAGATGACGTATGAACTCATGTGGAAGGACTTGGTAGCCTTGAGTCTCCTCAACTGTACGTCTAAGCAATGGCTAATCATTCTAGCCCAATGTATGGTACCTTTTCCCTGAACTATCACTTGGATGAAGTAGAACATCCACCTTTCAAAGTAGAAGGCGTGAGGGGCTCCTGTAACTCGGTTGAGCATTGTAATCAAATCTTTGTACTCCTCCTGGAAGTCAATCCTGTGTGGTGTGTTCGGCACCTTGCTTAGACGGGGACGGCTCTTAAGTAACCAGTTCTTATTGATAATGCTTAGACAAGCATCTGGATCATCTTCGTACATTGACCTGGCTCCTTCTATGCTCTTGTATATCATGTCCTTGTGCTCTGGAAGATGGAAAGCTTCACTTATAGCTTCCTCTGAAAGGTACGCCAAAGTGTTTCCCTCATTGGACACGATCGTTCTGGACTGTGGATCATAGTGACGAGCACACTCGATCATCAACTCATGGCACTGAACAGCTGGAGGAAAGCCGGCCGCCTTAATGATGCCACTCTCGATTATTCTCCGGGCGACAGGTGATGGCTTGCCAATGTAAGGGACCTATCGAAACTTCCTCGTGCTGAAGTTACCTAAGTTAGTATCTCCAATGTTGCTCCACTTCAACACGATCTTAGTCTCCACTTCTTCGGTCTTCTGATCTTCTTTCATGAGAGCTGAACGACTGGTGGATGCTCCCGCCTTCGGGGTTGCCATACCTACACAACATTTCATAATGAGAAACTAGATCTTGCAATATATAACATAGATTAGAGAAAATTTTAGAAAACTTCATGATAAGTCTTAGAGTTATCATTTCCTAAAAAACGATTGAGCTAGGAATTCAAAATTCAAAATTCAAAATTTAAGCTATGACGATCTAAAACTTAAAACAATAAAACCAAATCGCCATACCTCACGAGAGAGCTAACTCTAGAATGCAAATGAATAAAATCGCCTGGGCAAAATTGATGTTAGATGATCTTCAACGTGATCTCTTGTTCAAATTAGGAACTTTGCCACCTTTGATATATCCTTGACGTGATCTTCAATGCTTGACAGGTTCGCACAATTTAAACTTCAAGTTCGCACCTCCTTGGATAATATTTGCGCCTTCTCCCTTTGTCTTCCTTAAATCGCACTTGAGATGATAAAATGATAATGTGAAATAAAAATCTTCACCACCCTTTATAGCGCTCACCTCATATTCACCTTGAGGCCGACTTGGTAATTAAATAAGGCAATTTAAACGATTTTTAAATAAATACAAGGGCCGACCTCCATAAAACAAATAAATACCAAGCGCTATATTTAATTTTTTATTAAAATAATTAATTAATTATTTGCCAACGTTTTTTAATTTAACAATTTCGATTTTTACAAGGCAAAAACAATTAATTAATACCAAGCGCAAATATTAAATGCCATTTTAATTGGATTTTCAAACTTATCGAATTTTCTAGCATTTAAATAATTTCAAAAATGTGTTTGAGCGCCAAAATTTGAAAATGAAATATACAAACCTCATCGCCCTGGTCCCTGACTGAGGGACAGGAGCGATCCATCATCTTGGTCTCGATCTTTGCACTTTTGATGTTCAAAGTCTTCATCTTCACGTTGAAGTTGGCATTTTCGTTGGGTCCTTCGATCTTAATTGACTTGCTTGTGCGAATGAATGCATCTCATGACGATTATCGCCCTGGTCCCTTGGAGAGGGACAGGAGCGATCCCTATTCTTTTACGTGAGATTCTTCGTTCTTGATATCAATTCCTCGTTCATTATCCTTCAAACAACGTTTTCAACCCTTTGCAAGTTTGTTTTGTCATGATCTTCAAAGGATGATAAGTGCTTTAGCAAATATCGCCCTGGTCCCTTGGAGAGGGACAGGAGCGATCCTCATAATTTCTCCTTGACCTTTGTAATTTTGAATTTCAATCTTTGTTGTGAAGGATAAACAATGCTATTCTTTCATTCCACTTTCGTTTTGCTTGAATTCCACAAGACACCTTGATGTTTTAGAAGATCATCGCCCTGGTCCCTTGGAGAGGGACAGGAGCGATCTTGAAGCTCTAGCTAGAATTTGCCACCTTTCAACCTTTGTACTTCGATCATCATCTTTCAAATGGCGTTCTCGATCTTGCCCATCCTTGTCTTGCCTTGATTTTAAAGGAATATGAGTGTTTTAATGAAAATCGCTTTGGTCCTTGTCCAAAGGACAGGAGCGATATAACTTTCTTATTCAAATTGGTATACTTTGACGTTCGACACCTTTGCATATCACCTTGTTAAGACGCCTTAGACCTTGTGTGATCCTACAAAACCTTGACTCGGCATGAATTTTACATGAATTGGCAAGTATAATAGATATCGCTCTGGTCCCTTGGAGAGGGACAGGAGCGAACTTTAAGATTTTGAGCTTGTCTTTGTTTTCATCCACTTGCCATCGCTTTCATAATGTAAGATGAAGTCCCTTGATCCTTCTTAGTCGCTTGATACTTGTTTGACTTTTGAAATCTATGCCTTTATGGAAATATCGCTCTGGTCCCTGCCTGAGGGACAGGAGCGAACCTAGGTGTCTTGGTGTAAATCCTTTAATGTTGCGACCTTTGATGCCTTGTGTTTGATTGAGATGCCTCGAAACGCCCTTTGCCACCTTGTTCTTCATCTTGGAGTGTCTTGAACTTAAAGAAAAGGCAACATTACCATTATATCGCCCTGGTCCCTTGGAGAGGGACAGGAGCGATCTTGCTCTTGTGGGCTTCATCTCACCTTGTTAACTTCAAAAATTATCTTCAACGTATTCATAATGTTCCTTTCCACTCATCCATGCCTTGGGATCCATTGTAACTTGGCAAGAAAATCATCTAAGACAAAAATCGCTCTGGTCCCTGCCTGAGGGACAGGAGCGAACTTGGGCATTTGGGTCCCTTGTTGATGTTTCATAATCTTCAATTTATCTTCAACGGGTTTAACTCATATCTTTTCTTGCCTTCAAAACAAAAACTTGGTTGATCTTTGTCCAGAACATGCCCTATGAAGGACTTCGCTCTGGTCCCTGGGAGAGGGACAGGAGCTACAAAGAACTTCGCCCTGGTCCCTGACTGAGGGACAGGAGCGATTTTTACATTTTGAGTCATTCTCCTTCACGACGGCACTTCAAGTTATATTCATTTGGTAGAACACATCTCCTTGGACCTCTTCAAATCATCAAGTCGTTAAAATCCTGCAAGGACAAAGCAATATTTGATTTTAAGCTCCGGTCCTTCACTGAGGGACAGGAGCGATTTTCTTCCCTGAGGCATTTCCGTGTTCGTGAAATTCTTCAATTTATATTCAACGGAAAGATCACGCCTTCCTTCATCACTTTTAATTCGAAATTCATCTTGACTCTGCAGGGACAGTAAGATATTTGAAAACGAGCTTCGGTCCTTCACTGAGGGACAGTGGCGATTTTGCTCCTACAGGCCAAAATAACATGATTTCACAAGTTTAATCAATTCACAAGGCAAAAACAAATCATTTCCAATGCCCGGGATCAAATATCAAAAAGGTCAAAATTTGGTCAAAATTACTCAATTGGACAAAAATTCACATTTCATCATCAACACTTAGACAAATTTAAGCTCTGCACTCAAAATTTCCAATTGAAAATAGACCATTTTGGCGAATTCATTGCATTCAAAATTGCATCCTACGAAAGGAGGCTCAAAAGCTCTCGAAACTGACTGGATTCTGGCCTGAAAAGACGGCAATTAAAACCCTAAGGCTTGACCCTAAATCCAGACAATTGACTGACTAACAAAACCCTAAAAAAAAACGAAGCGAAAGGCGAGCGAAAAACGAGCAAAAAGAGGGGGTCCCCATTTCAAATGGGGCGATGTGTGAAATGGTCACAACAGGAGCCATGGCTTTTCGCAAAGAGAGAGTAATAATTGGCACAGATCTCATAATATAATGGACACCTGAAAACACAATGCTCTTTTGATTCTTGTTCATTGTTGCCAAGTCTGCAAATGCATTGATCTCTTAGAATAAAGTGCCCAAACTCCATACAAAGCTGATGAGAGCTTAACCACAATTGACTCAAACAAAATCTCAAACCAAAAATAAGTCTATCGTGTTTGCAGGAATAATGTGTACAACTTCTATATGGATGAAGTGCTTCAAACAATGTTGCAATTTGATTGACAACGTCTAAGTTGACTTTATGTAGGCTTTGTAGATCTCACTCCTAATGCCTCTATGAATATATCTTTTCAACATGTGGGGGTAAATTGATAGAAAAGGCCTTGGGAGGAAAACAATTGATATCAATACCTAAAAACTACAAGAAACCCATACATTGGGCATACCAAGTTTTCTTAATCCCTTGTTCACATAGCTTCATAGATGACAGAAAAACATTGAAAGGAGATTTATTATGCCCACTTATTATCCACAAAGCATTTTAATCTATGAAGCAACATCACCACATGAAAAATGGCTGAAATACGAGGATGACTGACAAATCCAACCAAAAAGATTGCATGTGGAACTACAGAAAAGTAATTGTTGAGAGCATTCCCACAAATATTCCTTTGCTTAGCTCAGGAATAAAATGATAATGTCATGGCCCCTTTTTAAAACTAAAAGAAGATGGGTCCAATCACTTTACGTTCAAATGAGCAACTTAAATATTACTATAAGGCTGATATAATATTTAAATAAGTATTTTAACACTGATTCAAAACATATTTCAAAAAAAGGATGGGTGTTATTCAAAAGTATTTTAAATACTTGGAGGGTAAAAACAAAGTAAATAAAAATTTAAAACTAGAGGACCCAAAGCAAAGTGCCTATAAAAGAGAAGTTGAGGCTCACATCATAGGATCTGTTATCCATTATCATCAATTTCAAATTCGAATTTCCAATTTGCAATCAAGGATGAAAATCCTTGGTTCACAATTTTGGAGGATGGAAACAAACTTGAAATCTCTTCAGATATGAAGGCAATTCAACTCATCTCCAGCTGGGGATTCTATACAAAGATTGTGATTGTGCTTCAGCTAGAGAATGATTTAAACTTACCAGCAATTCCATACCAAGGGCATTATTGAGAGTTTGAATTCATTTATATTATGCTGATTTTTCAATATCATTCACGTGGTTTTCAATATTTATAAATATATCAATATAAGTTTAAAATTTTAATGATATTTTGGCTGGATATGATATTATATTATTATGACGAGTTCGCAGTATTTTTTAACTTTTTTTGGTGGGGGTGGTGACTTTCATTCTTTGAACTACTAGAAGTCCTAGCACAGCCTTACTTTTTATAAGGGCTATATCAAATTTATTGCCCAAGCAAGAAGGCAAAAGTTAATATTTAAAGACTGCTGTTAAACGTAGCCTATTAAAAGGGGAAATTAATATTAAGGCTGCCATATATATTTTGGGAGGGCAGCACCAATATTCCCAACAGCCATCTAGCATATTGAGGTTAGTCTCCTTGGAAAGGAATGTTTGACAATTATTATTTAACTTTGCTGGTTAATCCTTGTAACTTAATCAGATTTGAATTTTTTTTATTTTTTTTTGTAAGTACAACCATTATGGAGGTAGCTTCCTTATATTATATAATAACAAAAAATAGTTACATTAGGTATGCTTCTTCACAAAGAAGCAAATTCCTGCCAATAGTTAAGTTAGGTATACTTGTTCACACAGAGGTAAATTCCTGCACCATAGTCATAAATTCTCAGCTTGTCTTCCTTGGAGAATAAGTCCTTGTTTGTAGCAAAAACCAGATTCATTGGTGCAAAGTCATTGTTCTTAACACATGATTTAATGTTGCCCAATCTTTCTTCATTTCCCCTTTCTTACCCTTCTTGTCCATATCAAATATTGCACCCAAAAGGCCAAAAACTTGACCAACATCAATTTTGTCCAGTGTCTTGGAGACACTTGGCCAATTGTAGTTAACTACCAGTTGGCTTCCAACTTGACAGACCCAATCACTGGATCCAATTGTCTGTAACATAGGGCCAAAGAAGTGCTTGTAGATCATCCATCGTGAATGTGCGAGCCTCCCCAATAACATCTCCTCAGCACCAAGAGTATGCCCAACCTTACCTCTTTTACCTCACATTGAAACAACCTTCTGAACTGTGCTTTGGGTGTCTCCTCTTCACAGTTACAGTTTGAATCAAAAATGAAAACCAATTTATCTTAACTTTGTTCCTGTCGCAGCATAGCAGCACTATGCTGACTTTAGTGGCCTTCCCCTCTGTTGTGACCTTTTTCACACATCGCCCCATTGCAAATGGGGACCCTCTCTTTTCCTACTTTCTAGAGTTTCTGCTAGTGCCTGTGATCTTTCGCTTCAAGTTCACCAAACCTTACCCAGTTTCGAGCAGTTCAAGCCCGGACTCTGAAAAATTAGTTTTTGCAAATCATGTGATTCCAGAGTACAAGCACCTTCAAAGCGCTTAGGGACACCAAAGAATGAAAATCGCAATCGATTTGGATCAATTTGGACAACTTTCTATTTTTAGAAAGTTTGCTTTTTTTGCTTTTTCTATTTTTAGAAAGTTTTGTTTTTGGCATTTCCAGCCCAATCCCTGATATGTCTATTTTTAGAAAGTTTTCTTTCTATTTTTAGAAAGTCCACCTTTTAACTTTTTCAGAATGGGTACTCAAGGTCTACACTGCTACTATTGACCTGCCTCGACCGGGATCCCAAAATTCCAAGTTTTGACCTAAAAGGCTTAATCCCTAGATTTTAGGCTTTTTGCTTTTTCAAGATGCAAACCTAGGGTTCACACTTGTGCCATCGACCAGCTACGACCAGATCTCGAAAATTCCAAGTTTGGACTTAAAAAGCCAAATCCCTAAATTTTAGGAGGCGGGATGCCTCAGATGATCCACCTAAGCACAGATTTCAAATTTCAAGTTAATTCAGTTAAAATTAGATTAAACTGTGAAATTTTGAAATTTCTCCAAAAATTCTTCTAAGTCTGGCTAACAAGGGTTTTGAAGTGTTTCTGCAGGTTCAAACCCCATCACGAAGGTTGAAGAGGCCATGAAGGAGCCTTGCATTTAGTCTGCCATGCCTTAGGAGGTTGTGTGGGTGCTCTCATCAAAGTCCGCCATGCCTAAGGAAGGCCATGTGGGTGCCTTGCCTAAAGTCCGCCATGAGTTTGTTGTCACATGGGTGCCCACTCCAAAGTCCACCCCACCTAAAGAGGTCAAGGAGGAGCAAGGGTTGAAGTCCGCCCAAGGTTAAGGAGACCATGTAGAAGTCAACACTCAAGTCCGCCATGCTGATGGAGGTCACATGGGTGCTAAGGCCCAAGTCCGCCAAGGTTGAAGGGGGCTATGAAGGAGACCAAGGTGGAGCTAAGCCTAAAGTCCGCCCTACCTTGATGGAGGTCATGTGGGAGCAAGGGTCAAAGTCCGCCCCAATGCCTTAGCCAAATTTTCACCATAATGGAGGCCAAGGAGGAGCTCTAGCCAAAGTCTGCCATACCTTGGAGGAAAATATCTAAAGTGCGCCAAAATTCAAGAAAATTTGAAATTCAAAATTCAAAAATTTCACCAAGGCATTGAAAGTCAAACACAATCAATATGATGTCATAAAAACTTATTCGAAATTTCGAATTCAAAGACCCAAATAGAAAGTTTTTCAAAATGGAATATTGGAAGATTAACAAGGATTTCGAACTTCAAAGCCAGAATAGAAAGTTTCTAAATAGAAAATTCAAGGATCAACAGATATTTTCGAACCTCAACCAAAATAGAAAGTTTTCTATTTGAAGATTAAAAGATATTTTGAATTTATAAACCAAAATAGAAACTTTTGGAAGATATTTTCAAAATTAGAAACATCGCGAAAAACTTTCCGAAAGAACTGGAGACGAAATTAGACGTATATTTTAAAAGTTTCTACTTGAAAATTCAACCTTGCCTACAAATACTTCATTTTTAACTTCATTATTACATCAACAACTTCGAAATTACTAAGGGAAGCTTGGTAAAAGTTCAGTTCAAAGATCATCTGGACAAGGATTTTGACATTTTTGGAAGCTGGATAATCGTTTTAGACCAGATTTTTCGCAGAATTTTGGAAAGCAATCAAGCGCGAGAAGATTATTTAACCTTCGTTAAATTTTTTGAATATTTTCGAGAGGATTTCTAGCCCTATTTCTGCACATTCGAAGGTGAAATCCAATTCAAAATGCAGATTTAATGGATTTTTCTGAATATTTTCAAGAACTTGAGAAATATTTTTTCAAAATTTTATGAAAAAAAATATTTTTTTTTGGTTAAGTATGAAATTTTTTGAAAGTTTTAAAACTTGATGACGACTTCAACCATCCTCAAGACTGAGGGTTTTTAGGCGAAAATTCTATTTTTATGGCTAAGTATAAAAGTAAAAAAATGGAAAATTTTCCAACACTGAGCCATTTCGCAGCCCCAATATTTTTTTCTAAATTTTGTAGAAATTTTCTAACTTAAATTTTTCATCGTTCATTTGCAGGTCTTAGGCACCATGAAATTCCAAGTAGATAAAGATGCTCCTCCAAAGTCAAGGATGACGTCAAAATGGAAAAACGTCGGCGACACCAACCTCGGACACATCAATTTGAGGGAGTTCAAGAAGCAAATGTTTGGTCTGGACAACCTTGTGCCTACCATCATTGCGCGAAAGATGATGAAGAGCGGTATTGTACATGCTGCTGGCTTCCTTCCCACCATGCAGTGTAATGAACTAGTGGTCAAGTGTACCAAGCATTACAACCCTATCAGCAAGGACATCATCGCACCTGATGGAAGGATACTAGCGAACATTAGCGATGAGGCCATCAGAGAGGCCTTCAGGATCCTAGAATACCACAACGCAGTATATAAGGCTAAGGACGAAGTAGACAGTCTGTATCAAGACCACCTGGAAGAGTATGACGCTATAGTCAACCATTCCTGGTTAGACAAGCCAAGGAAGGGCGCCTCCAAACTTCAGAGGAAGAGTCTAGTGCGGGCATACTTCAAGGAAGACATCAGAGATATGATCGTCTTACTCAACAGAATAATGGGAAGCCCTCAGGGAGCCCCATTCGAACCATGGATGTATTATTTCATTAATGAAATAATCAATGGAGTAAAGATGATAGACTGGGCCAGGATAATCAGCGAGAACCTGGACAGCCAACTGAGGAACCTGGAGGCGAATAAAACTTTCTTCATGAGTTCTTACTTGTTCTATTCCCTAGCCAGGACCTACAGGTATAGAGGTCTCACTTGTAGAGGAGAGGTGGGGAGCTAGGAGAATTAGTTTCCGATATATGACTGCTACCCTCAACTTCACATGGACGAGAAGTTCCATTACAAGAGAGTGAATGATACTTTCCTTATGCATATCACTCGAACACTGCAAAGCGGGCTTCACCAGAGACTCTCTCAAGAGTCTATGGACTTCATCAATCGCTTTGGATGTTGGTACATCCAGTACCCGAAGTTCACTTACCTCTAAATCCAAGGATTCTCCGGACCTCTGTACAAGCTCCCAGCTTATCCTACCAACCGAGTAGTGTTGCTCGAAGTTGTGAGACAGTTGGAGGAGTACATAGTAATTCAAAGGGATAGGTAGAAGAAGGCAGGGACGTCTTCACTCACCATAGGCAATGGGCTGGAAACATGTCCATCATCTCAAGCTTCTGCCACCGCTGAGAAGGAGTTATCCTGGTATGCCTTCTATCAATACAAGACGAGGAGGAATTTTGATCCATTCCACAGAATAAAGAAGATAGAAGGAACGACCTTTGAGCACAGACCAAACCTAGAAGACTACTGGGCTAATGCAACCGATAGCTTCGAAGTCAGGAAAAGATTCTGGTCGAGAATACATTTGAACATGGTGAGAGCAACAGAAATATTCAAAGTTGCAGATCAAGTGGAAGAAAGCTTAGAGCTTCATCAGCCGAGTTTCGAGAAAATGAAGAGCGAACCCCTAGCTTTGATAGATTGGACAGAAGGGGAGAAGTCAGATTTGGCAGACCTCATGAGGTCAGTAGTTGAGTATTCAAGATGGTGGACGTCTGAAAAGACAAAGCAATTGAAAGCCAAAGGCATGACCCTGACCTATGAATCAATGGGAGTGGATGATACGTTATCTATTGGTCCTTGTACCCCTACCGGTGATGCTCAAAATCCAGAAAGTGTTGGATCTTGGAAGAGAAAGGAGTTAGCGGGGAGCTCAGTGAAGATCGCAGGAAAGAAGATCATAGGAGAAAGGAAGGAGTCCAGCGAAGGTCAATCCATCCTAAGTGCCTCCTCTATCAGGCCTGATCATAATGCAGCTAAGGAACGAGAGCTGGACATCTGCATAGTTGATGATGAAGGGAGAATGCCTTCTCCTTCAGTTGAAGAGGTAATGAGAGAAGCTATCCAAGGTCCAGACAAAGAGCAAATGGAAACACCTATATTGTTCTTGGACGGCATACCAGCGAACCCAAGAGAGGCAGATGATGGGTTTGACCATAATACTGTCGAGCAATCAACTGTCCCAGATTGGCTCAGGGATAGAATCAAGGCTAAAGCTCCCAAGGAAGCTTGTTCCGAAGAGGTCACTGCAACATTCCTAGAGAGGGTGAACAAACCAATCATGATCAAACCATCCAAGCTAGCTAGGAAGCTCTCCTTGATCTAGAGAGACATGGCAGGCTTCAGAACAGTCCAAATAGCAGTACCCAAAGAAGGAAAGACTAGAGACAATATCGCTGCAGAGGATTACAAGGTTACTACAATAGACCTTGGTAAGCCTACCCAGGAGCAGGAAGTCCAGTACTTTGACGACTCTTGCAGTATTCTGAAGGCAAGTCTCGCTCATGAGAAGGAACAGAGGAAGAGGGTTGAAGAAGAGAATCAGCAGTGGAAGAAGTATGTCCTGCACCTTACTAAGCCACTCAACCATGAGGTCCCCATCACCCCTCCACAGCCTCTTCAGCAGGAATCAATGAGATATTATGATGACATGAAGGGTTCATACATTCAAGCAAGGGAATGGATGTCAAATGTTTCAGTACGAGTTGACACATTAGTAGAAAACCTGTATCAGCTCATGAATCTGCTACTTCATTAATCAGCCGTATCCAGGACTTGGCCATAAATTGGGAAGATATCAGTGAGATTCAGGATGAGATACTTCCGCACCTCAAAGTTATTCGAGGCTTGACGAAGAGAAGCCTAGTAGAAGCAAGCATCATACAGACTGGAGACAGGTACGACTTTAACACATGGTACTATGCCTTGGTCACTCGGATTGAAATTCTAAAGAAATCCGAAACCAAGTGCTCAGAGACAGAAGGAAGTGTTAAAGAGATCCTGGGCAAGGTATTCAATGTGGCGTCAGAGACTTGGAAGAAGGAAAGCATAAGGGAGAAGCATCTGCAAGCAGAAAGCCTAAGAGCTAGAATCAAATCTAGCTTCTTCAAAGATTCAAGGATGATGGACAAAGGCGATTTCTCAAGAATTGCAAGTCTTCTTTCCATCGATGAAAATTTCCTCACCCAAGCCATTGAGTGGGAAAACATCCTTGCTGCCTGTACCGATGATGTGGATGTCATCGACTTCCAAATTAGCAGCTCGCCAAGTGTCGCCATGGAGGAGGTCAAGCTCATAGTGTCCAGATACGTTGAATCTCTAAAAGAGGAAAGTGGACACTTACCTCAGTCAGATTAGCAGCTTTGCCACTTGGCGCCTCGTCATCTTTTCCAACCAATCAGATCACTCCAAGTCAGCATGTCCAGATTCAATGAACCTGACTCATCCAGAAGCTTCTAGAAGGGCACACGTCACAATGTAACAACCTTCTATTTCCATAAAAGATTTATTTTTAGCAAGAAGGACAAGTGTCCCAAATGTAATTGGTCAAAAGTAGTATTTTGGGGAAACCCTAATTAGGGTTTGTGATTATCGATCTTGGCCCTTGATCATTGTTCGATCTCGGCCATTCATTGATTTTCAAGAAACTATATAAGGTTGCCTCCTCTCATTTGGAGAGTGTGAGGTTTTTGATATATTGTTGCTTAAGATCATTTCAGATAATATATTGCATGTGCGCTGCTTTGTAATCACTATTGTTTGAATGGTTGTATGGTTTCAGATTCCTCAACACCTAGTTAAAATTAATATAGATTTACTTCCATTGTTGTTAATTTGAGTGAAGGATCTGATAAGTATCAATTGATTGTGCATCTCCGCTCATACTTTTGGTAAATGGATGATTTCCATTCTACCGTGTAAAGTTAGTCTGAGCTTATCCCATGTGCATCCCAATATCTCAATCATAAGCACAACCCATTGAAGATTGCACCGGCTTTGTGTAGTTGTCCCTAGTGTGGCGAAGCGAAGTTTGGTTTCTCGAGAGCACAAAGTTGACACCGTCTCCAGCATTCGTAGGAGTAGATTAGCCTTTCTAAACCCTATCTCTTTCCCCTTTCTTTGAACGTCTAAATCCCCGAAAATACAAAAAAGAAAAAGAGCCTAAAATTGCCAATCCTAAGTCCAAATTGTTCAAGATACTTGTCAAACGTAAGTCCCCCTTTAAATTTCAGCATACACTACCGAAGAAGCTATTCCACTAAAGTCGCTTGTTCGCACATATAGACCTTGGAATCAGTAGTGATTTTTCAGGAGAGGATAGAATGCCTTCGGGTATCCTATCCTAATGTTTGGTAGATGATAAAACAGACACCAACACCCTCCTAACTTATTGACCTTCTAATCGATTTCCTCTCTCTATCATTCAAACACAGAACCTCAACTTAAATTCTCTCTAGAATATAGACCAGATTTGCTGCCTGGGATTGGTCATGAATCACCCTTATATACATGGCATCTTCCAACAGACCGTCTACTTCCTTATTGTTTTTAGCAACATATCCTGCAAAATCTTGCTAATCTAGTCCTTTTGTAGATTCTGCAATCAATGTGGTGAATTAGCATCTGCTGAAATCTCTACTAGAATCTCTGCAAAAAGCTCTGTTTTGTACCATAGATCTCTTTCTATCTATTGTTCTTAAACATCAATTGTCTCAACACTGGCCACATAGTCTTTCATTCCTACTGTGATCTGTATCATATCTTATCTCTGGAATTTTGTGTACTCTTTTATATCTTTTATGGGTTTCAACTCCTCTTGTCAATCAAGCATGTTTGTACTCTGCATTTATCTTTTTTCTCAACTACTCATTACCTTGCCGTCTCTCTCTCCTTATCCGTCCTCATTGCATCCAATTCCTTCTCTATGCTCTACATGACCGGAAGCATAATTTTTCATATCAATCAACCATATCTTTACTGTGCTTCTGCTTGCTTTCTTTTCACCATCTAGTGCTTTTCATTATCTGACTAACGCTATCATGTCTGTGTCTATCCATTCCTCTTTTTATCTTCTATTTTATGTGTTCATACCCCTTATTGCAAATTCGTCTTTGATCCTTATTGATAAGCTCTTACAATCCATCCCATCTCTTGGGATTCGAATCGATTGCAATTTCATCATCCTAGTTGACACCATGATTTGCCAACTGATCTACAACCTCATTTGCTTCTCTGTAAATATGTATCAATGTAAAGTTCCCGATGGTTGTCCAAATATCACCAAACTTCTTGTACCCACACTGCTAGTTTCCAACTTGGTGTGTCTTTTTTAGACACTGCTTGTATGCACAGTAATGAATCTCCTTCAATTTTAACGTTTTTGATATTTTTCTTCGTGCACATCCATAATCCTAAACTAATGCAAGCGCTTCCATTTCCGCTTCATTATTTGTAGCTTGACCAAGCATTTTGGATAATGCCCATATGCACCATCCATCATTATCCCTGATAATACACCTAGCACCTGCAAGTCCCTGATTTCCATTCACAGCTCCATCAAAATTAATCTTGAATCTTCCTGGTGTAGGACTTTTCCAGATGACCTCACTTTTGTCTTTCTTTTCCTTTGTTAATTTGGACCTTATAAACTTACCCCATTGTTTTTGTAGGTCTTCATCCCACCTTGTGAAAATTGTACCCAATTTGATCTTTCTTTCGAGCTGTGTTTTCTGCATAAATATCTCCTCGTGCATTTTTCTTGGAATATTCTTCTATTACTTTCTTTCCAAATGTGACATACAATCATGGATGGCACTGCTATCCATAAATCTGCCCGCAAAGTATCTTTCTTTCCTCTTGGCCAACTTGTCAGCCATTCTTCAAGATCACTTTGCCTTGCACCCTTCCATTTAATCACATTTTGTATCCAATTCCAGCACTTACTTGCATATGTGCACAACAGAAAATGATTTATCTTTTTCCTCCTTTGTATAAATCCTGTTTTCTATCACAAGGATTAATGCTGGTAATTGGGATAAATTAAAAAATATAAAAAAATATAGAATATTATTTGGCATTTGGAATATTGCTAACGATAAAGAACAAAACTGATTTTTGATAATTGCTAATAATATTTAAAATTCTAATTTTACTATCATAAGGAAATACTGGGAATGTGTTGATAACAATATTGTATGGATCAGATATGAGCAAAATACTTGTCATAGTAATTTATATCAGTTGTTCATGTAATTATTAGTTATATTTCTGATTTTTAATTGTTATAAATTAGATATGAACATGGTCGTTGGCATAGTGTTTAAATTCAAATCTTGAATTCAATTTTAGCATTTAAAATAAGTTATATTCTAAAAATATCAGTACCATAATTTATTTTTTGCATTCATAAATAAGTACTTTAGATATTATCATAGAAGATCAGCATTTGCATATTTTACTTTTAGTTGCATTTTCACAGAATAGTATTAAAAAAAATTGTGATTTAAGACCCTGATTTGGGGACATTGCAGTAGTATCAAAGCCTTAACCCTACCAGCCTATGAATCATAGCATTAATAAGTGAAAACGATGTGGGGAGGAGGCTTTACAAAGTAGGTTAAAAACTCAAGCATAAACCTTGTTTGCCCTCTCGGGTGAATAACTTAAGACATAAAGGACATAACGCAGAATAATGCCGTAAGTATCAGACAAGTGTAGCAGATGTTCTATTCATAATAAGTGTGTTTTACAAGTTACATTCCGGAGTATAAAAGGGTACCGAGGGGGTGCGAGCGCCAACCATCGCACCGCAACTTCCACCCCTCGGTTGCCAACTAACCAAAACAATTACACATAATTAACTAATGTTATTCCCGTGTACAATAATGCCACCAACAAACCTTAGTCAAAAGATGAACTACTTAGAATTTTGGAGTGTCATGCCCTCCTTGATCATCATATTTTTTCGCTAATCAATGAATATAACTTAAATGTAGCAATTAAATTATTGTTAATTAATGAAAATTTATTTATTAATTTAATATATTTAATTTGAATATGAAATAAATGTAACAATTATTATTAATTAATTAATATTTATTAATGAATGTTTATTTACTATGTAACCTCCCCGGCCTGAAAACACCCGTCCCAGTCTCGGGGACGTTTTGGGGACTTGGGGACGGCCTGGGGACATTACCCCCCGTCCCCAAATTGCCAAGAATTTAGAGGGGATGTCCCCGAAACGGGGGGACATCTGCCCTAGCTGTGGGGGACGTCCGTATGTCCCGAGGACAGTTGGGGATGGCTGGGACGTCCCCAATCTATCCCCGGGACGGCGAGACGTCCCCCACATCTAAGACTATTAAAAAATATTTAAAAAATAAAAAATGTCATATTTTCAAAAAAAAAAAAAAATTCTAATATGGGCTCCTATTAATTCAAATTGTTATTAAAAAATTTAAAAGGCAACATTAGTTAAATTTTAAATTTATTAAAATTTAATTCATATCAAACCTTTAAATTAATTCATATTATAAATAGAAAATATTAAATTGTTAAATTAATTGTTAAACATTTAAAAATTTAAAATTAATAAATAATAAATTATAAATAGGAAATCAAAATAATAAAATATTAATTCATTAGTACTATTTTGATTTTCATATCGTAATTGTTAATGAAACTATATGGCAGCAGTGTAGCCTTTGGGCATTTTGATATTTTGTATGTTATTTCTTTAATATCTATTATGATATGCATATTGACAATGTGAATGAATTGAAATTCTGAATTATGAATGCATAATTGCATATCGAGTATTGACAATGTTGTATGTTCAAAATTTACATTCTAAAATGTTTTCATAGTATCATACACATGCTATATCCATGTTTTCATATAAATATAATGTATATATGCATGCTTTATCCATGTTTTCATATGAACATTTAAGACTTTCCTATATATTTTAGATTTTCCCTATATATTATATAGCCATCCCCTTTGCCATCCCTCCGCCATCCCCAAATTTGGCAAAAAAAATTGTCATCCCGAAAACACGTCCCCTATCGTCCCTGTCCCGGAAACTCAAGGTAACATAGTTTATTTAATATTATTATTAATTAATTAATATTCATTAATTTATTAGTATCTGAAATTATTATTAATTGATCAATATTTATTAATATTATTATTAATTAATTAATATTCATTAATTTATTAATATCTGAAATTATTATTAATTGATCAATATTTATTAATATTATTATTAATTAATTTTTATTTTATTTTTTAAGATAAGTGCTATCATTTAAGGGGATAGCTCCCTATATTGCCTGAAATTATGGGAATTACATATGATTGTAGACAAAAAAGACCCACACATCTATCCCTCTATGCACATATACCCAACATTACATCAAAAAACCAAAAAGTTATCAGCCCACATTTATCCATATATACCCCACTACTATTCCGACACTACCCAGAGATTACACCTGCCCTCCGATGGCTTGATAGATTACAGCAGCAAATTCACCAATACCGATTGCATTGCAGGTGGAGTTCTCCGGAAGCCACCAATCATCCGACTCGGTTACCCTTCGAAAGGGTTCCAAGTTTCCATTAAATACCGGGCACCTAAAAATCTCCCACGCCTCTTCCCCGAAAGTCTTCAATCTCTCCCGCTCTTCCTTCCATACTTCTCTGCGGGCCATCTCACGAACAGTGTCACTGTCCACAGATTCCTCCTCTTCTGCATACTCCTCACTGTCTTCCCCTTCCTCATTGCCAACTTCATCACCCTCGCCATCATCCTCCAAGTCCGAGGGTTAGTTCTCAAACTAAAAGTATATCTTCAGATTGCTCACTTTGACTTCTTCCTCCATACTCAGAATGGCATCAGCAATTGTGTCTGCGATGAATGGTTTTATGAATCCTACTAATAGTTTAGCCACACGCTCCTTCGATTCAATGATATCCACCAGTGGCAGGAGAACGGCTTCCAACACCATAGCATCACACCAATGTCTATCATAATTTAGAGTGATGCCCACGAGCCCCCTCACAGAGTCATACACATACTCATCAGTGCAAAACAGGTTTCTCAACTGCACATTCAATGCATTCTCACAGTTTACACAACTGACCCTTCCAAAGTAAGCCATTGCCAAAAAAATTTCTCTGCAACACTCCCAAAACAGCCCTCGCACTTTCCTGTTTTGCCTTTGCCCAGTGAATTCGCCATATAAAGTTGTGATCTATGATGTCAATCAAGTGCATTTTGTCCATACCCTATTAGAATCTTTCTTTCTGCAAACATATCATTTTCGATGAGTAGCAATTTCTAGGCATCATGATGAACTACTCGAGTGCCATGTGTTCCTGCCGCCAAAGAGTCAATTTCCTGTTTGTAGCCTCCAATTCGTACTTCGCCAGTGTTTATCAGATTGCCACCACAATACCCTGGCAGCCGATAGGGACCAAAAGGTCGTAGACATGATATCCGATCCCCTGTCGAGGATATCTTCTGCAGTCCTTCAGGCATTGTCCTTTGATACCCTCTATTGCAGATGTCTAGCAAAAGTAAACAGGAACATCATATTCTCCCACCCCGAGGTTCGCAAGGTAATTAGCCACCTGATTCCCTTCTCTGTAGACATGCCCAATCTCATAGCTCCCAATTCTCCTCAGATGTTCTTTTATCATAGGGACCCATTTATTCAATTTCCAATTATGAAAACTTGGTCGACTAATCCCGTAATTTATGAGTCGCCCTCAATCATGATTCTAGAAATTCCCTGCCTGACACAAAGACGTGAACTTGCCTCTAGTGCACATATCTCGGCTTCATTGTTTGTGGCAACTCCAATGCCACCAAACAACCCATGAAGGATTTTACCCCGTTCATCCCGGATTATGGCTCCAATACCAGAAACCCCCGGGTTCCCCTTACTGGCACTGTCAAAATTTAATTTTGCCCAACTCCTCAGAGGAGTTGCCCATGTGATGGTACTTCTATCCTGGCACTCTACTGGGGTCGCATTTATCTATGGCTCTTTGAGGAACCATTTTTTCTCCATCTGTGCATCCCAATTAGTATATATCTTGGCACTTCCTATTGTTTTCTTCCCATTCATTACTTCTTCTATTGTTGTTTTGATCTTTTCCACCAACATGCCCTGTGATAATGATGTCTCCTTGAAAATCCTCCTGTTCCTTTCTTTCCAAATGTGCCATGTAATTAAGGAAGGTCCTATTAACCATATATCACCCTATTTTGTCTTCTGATTGTCTGGCCATGATAAAATGAATTCGAATAATCTTTCGTTTTTGACCGCCACCCAATTGATACTTTCAAGGAACCAGTTCCAACAAAACTCTGCAACCGGACACCAAAAAAAGTAGATGATTTGCTGACTCTTCCTCCGCACAGCACATCACACAACGACTAGGTCTGAGATGCCTATATTTTTGAGTCTGTCTCCAGTTAGAATTTTGTTATGCAATGCAATCCACAAGAAAGCCCCGGCTTTTGGGAGCACTTTACAATTCCAACACAATTTATGTGGCCAACTATTGATGGATCCTCTTTGTCTTTGGACTTCATACCCGAGTTTGACGCTGAACCTTCCGGATTTTGCTGCACACCACATTATGGTATCTTCTTCCATAGTCTCTGGAATTTTCCTATCTTTAATTGCTTTCCATAGTTGTTCACATAATGAGAGACTCCCAATGTCTACTTTCCTCCATATTCTTATTCCATTCTGATCTGCCTGCCTTTCCATGTAATCACACACATGCCGTCCTATACAATTCTCCACCATGTCCACCCATCCCTTATCTTCAAAAGCATCTGCTAATGCAGGAAACCCATCCTATGAGTCTCTCCAAAACAGCGCGGTGCAGCCATTCCCAATTTGCCATGAGATATGATCTATGATTATGTGTCTACTATCCCATATAAAATTCCAGGGTGCCGACCCCTTCTCCAAATTTCCCATTGTGAGGATTCTATTGGTGTTGTCTGTATCCAGATACTTCTTTTGGAATAGTCTGCACCACAACTTCTGAGGTTCCTTACACATTTTCCAAGCCAGCTTCGCCCCAAGGGCACAATTCTGCACTTCCATTTTTCTAAGACCAACACCCCCCTCTTCCTTGACAAGGCACAAAGTGTCCCAATTGATCAGTGGAATTTTCCTGTTGTCTTTTGCTCCAACCCGCACAAATTTCTTTAGTAAATTATTCAGATTTTTGCCAGCCGCAAACGACATTTTGAAACATGACATGCTATATATGGGTATTGCGGATAGAACTAACTTAATCATAGTGATTCGGCCAGCTTGAGTCAGCCACCTATTTTTCCAATTTTCCGCTTTGGCTTGACAAGATTTGGTTACATCTTCCCAAATTTGTGTTTGCCTGCTCCCTTTGTTAATCCGCACCCCAAAGTACTTGATTGGAAGCTCCACTATGTTTATGTCCAGAAGTTGTGCTATTCTGCCCTGCATTTGTTTGGTATTAAAAAAGAACAAATGTGGTTTCCCTCTGTTCATAACTTGTCCAGAAGCCAGAGTGTATTCCTCCAATGTGTTCCTAATGCCCAAAGCTTCCCGTACAGTGGCCTCACCGAAAATGATAGTGTCATCTACAAACTGTGAGTGTGTGATTGCCTCAAACTGATCATGAACTTTAATTCCTTTCCAAATGCCTTTGTGGTGCCTCCTTTTGATTAATCTCCCCAATACCTCAACCATAAGCACAAACAATGAAGGAGACAATGGATCTCCTTGTCGTAGGCCATTCGTGGCATCAAAGAACCCACTTACATTCCATTGATTAGTATTGAGAATTTAACAGTACTAATGCAAAATTTTATGCATTCAATCCATTTATCAGGGAACCCAAATTTGATAAGAACTTGGCACAAAACGCTCCAGATTACTTTATCATAAGCTTTAGCTACATCAAGTTTAACGATCATACCTCTTAGTCTTCCTTTATGCATTGAATGAATGACTTCCGACACCAATATTAAGCTGTCCGCGATTTCTCTATTTGGGGTAAACCCATTCTGGTTTTCTGAGATCAGCTTAGGGAGTACTTTCTTCAATCTTTCAGTCATAGCCTTAGAGATTATCTTGTAAATAGTATTGCACAAAGATATTGGCCTATAATCAGACATGGAAACGCAGTCTACCTTTTTGGGAATGAGGCAAATAATGGTATGATTCATTTCCTTAACAAACTTGTGTCTTTTCCGAAATTCTTCCACCACCGCCCATATATCTTTTCCCAATTATTATTAATTAATTAATATTCATTTATTTATTAATATTTGAAATTATTATTAATTGATTAATATTTATTAATGAATGATATTCATGAAATGTTTAATGAAATAAATTAATATTAATATTAAATAATAGTGGGCCCCAATTCCTCTAAGGGTCCCACGTAAGGGAGCAGTTCTTTGGAAAAGGGTCACCCCACTTTGAATGGTGGCGACTCTTCCTTGAGTCCACCGCTCCCCCCTTACTCATATAAAGCATCGTGGGGAAAATCAGCATGGGATGGGAGCATTACACACCACACGCATATAAAGTAGGAGAGGAGAATATGGGAGAAAGAGGAGGTCAGCATTTATGTTGACTGAGAAATTTACGGGTATGAATATAAGGGCTACTAATAATATTATTTGATGCTATTTAATAATGTTAATACAATTTAGCATTGTTAATACAATCAATACTATGAATACAATTTAAATATTGTTAATGCAATTTAATAAAATTAATAAGACAATTTAATATTGTTATTAATACAACCAATACAATCATTTATTAACAACCAATTTTAAATTCATGTAAGACATAAGAATATAAAAGAAATCTGAATGTATTACGATAACAAGAAAACATAAAGGGAAAACATAAGGAAAGACGTCAGCAGTCACTGCCTGAGAAATACGTATGGTATGAATATGGGAATATAAGATTGCTGTCAATACAATATGATATTATTAATGCAATAGGCTGCTATTAATATAATATTAATAGATTGCAATGATCTGATTCTTCATCTTTCTCTAGTACTTTCAAAGATAGGGAGTGTGTGGGGGAAAGGCAGAGTAAATCGGTCACATGGCGAAAATGTCCCAAGACAGGTAGGAAACCTTGAGGGAGCCACATGTAGACTGTGTCATGCGCCCTTGGCACAGTAAATCTTCCATCTTGTAAGGATTAGCAGAATAGGGAAGAGGACTCTCATGCAATCTAAGGGAAGTAAATCATACAGCAAACTAACAATCTATTCATCTTAATTGAAAATATTTTAATTTTTCATTATTGGCATAAGTATGCGTAATATTAGCTATTGATAGGTATGCGTAATATTAGCTATTGATAGGTATGCGTAATATTAGCTATGGTTGGATAATATGGAAAAAAGTCAATTTGCATAAAGGATGAGCTCCTATTCCTAAATCCTAAAACTATTGTTAGTTTATGTTTTTAGGGTGAATTTAGGAATGGGTCATCACATGGAGTGAGTGGAACATCACACGTCTATGGTAAAACAATCACATTCTCAAAGGATGCAACTTGCCATGATTCCATCAATGACTTCTTTGGGTTAAGCCCAAGATTTTGGAACATCTAGACAAAGATGTAAGTCTTGTAGTTATCGCTTGTGTTAGAGAAATTACAAGAATAACAACACCTAATTTTGTTACAATAACAACACAATTGTCAATGACGGAGATATTTGGCTGATTGTTGAAAGTTTTCAAGGTTTAGATGAGATCAAAATTCCTTAGGAAATGAGGTTCAGGATCCTTGAAATTGATGCAAAAGTAAGGTCATGTGTTGTGATGCTAGATCTTGAGTGTGATGAACTCATTCTTGAAATGTTTCAACATTTCTTTGCAACTGCCAATAAAAATCACGAAAAAAATGTACTAGCCTCAATGCAGGCAATTATGATATTGGCAATTTGGCTCTAAATGAAAGTGACAATATTTGTCAACAACTATTATCTATTTTATTGGCTGGTTTGAGAAAAAAGGAGTAGGAGATTTTATCAACTACACATACGGTAGCTAAAATGTTGTTAAATAGTGTGAAGAAAAGTTGAAGCCATATTTAACAATAAAAATATAAGATCATAGAAGAGATAGAAGAAAGGAGATGATGAAGAAAAAAGAGCAATTAAAACTACAGTTGCAAGAAATTGGGGAGTAGACCATAGAAGAGAAATTGTCATGCAAGTTGAAGGTAAGGAACTTTTACCAAAAGACAATGTTTTATTGACTTTTAACAACCGTCTATGTCAGCAAATATTGATGAAGTCAAAAAGGAAAAGGAATCACTTGTTGACTACGAAGAGCCCAAGATGGAAGAGGACACACCAATCCATGAGCCACCCATTGATCTTCCAAAAGGTGAGCCATTCCCACCTAAGTCTGAAAATCATGTTGCTACAATTTGCTGGGTGGAGAAAGAGTGGTTGAGGGAAACACTTCGAACAATAAAGATTACTGTTGCTCACAATTTTTGCAGTGAACTTGTATGAATGTAGTCTTATATATGCTCCAAAATTGAGCATACAATGTCATGATGATTATTTTAAATATTCCTTCAAACAATTTCAAAATGCAAACCAGATTGGTTGATTGCAAACTGTTTGACGATATGTACATGACAATTTTACTAATTTATGAGGGATTTATGACTTAAAATTTTAGTAGCAAAAACTTTAATGATTGGTACTCAGAAATCCTTCAAATCTGATTACCTGTAAAGTGTTTGATGAAATGTCTGCACATAATAACTGTTAAAAATTGCAATATTTTGGTATAAAAGATTTAGTCAGTATAGGGTAGTTTTTACAATCATTATCATTATCACCACTTGAGCTACCAAGAAATGAGGCCTAGTGAATTGGGGTAAAAAATCAAAATATGTAGCATTAAAAATAATTTATTTTGAGATTTTTTTCTTTCTGTGAATAGAAAGAGAAAATTTGCTCAAACATGTTCATATTGAAATATTTGTTTGCCCAATTACAAAAATCATAAATAGCCAGTCAATTTCACACGTAATGTCTATAGGATATGTTATTCAACAATACATATTTCATAATTTTGTGCCAAATCAATAAGTAATAAACAGTAGTTACTTCATTCATATTACCTTATATTCCATTGCCCAGAGAAGGAGATCGTCAATAATCAGCCGATTTACCATATAGTGTTCACTGGCAGTGTTATTTGCACATGCACTGTTCTCTATGAATCCATCTACATTTCTTCTCAGATAATAGCCAGGAACAACCTACAATATTTCCCCCATTAAATTAAAAATCACCAAATAGTCTAGATAATATTTTTTTTTATCCTTATACGAAAGCATGATAGGAGCTTTCTTTTAATAGTTCCATCCATACTTCTTCAAATAATAGGTTACAAACTTTCACAATAAATTTTACTTTAAGACAAGTGACAACAAGACAAAGCTAAATGGTTCGCTGTCCTCAATTCTACTGAAATGACTTCTTGAACTCTTATTGTAACAGACTAATAGCAAAAGATGTAGATGTTTATAAAAAAATAATAAACTTTTGAACAGCCACTCACAAGGCTCAGTTAGATTGTTTGGTTGGTTCAAAAGTAATCTCATAATTGTGAAGAAGCCCCACATAAGCGAGAGACTACATCACGTTGTCATGTACAGCTTATTAAATCCATCAAATAATGAAATATGTGGAAGTTAATTGGTTAAATGCATAGATTGGAGGAACCAAGACACCCCAAAAAAAACTTGTTTTGAGATAAGCCACAAAGAAAGGTATTAAAAGGTATGACAATTATTCCGAACACATCAGCAGGTTTATCTTCTCTTCTATTAGTAGCAGAACAGCATAATATGGGATTTAAAATTAACCATTTTCAGAGTCTTTAGGTATAACGACTTGGTCCAAAGGCTAGTGATTTGGTGGGAAACCTTCTAGATTGCCTCCATTACTTCAGAATGTATGTTTCAAGTTTTCAACTACTTTTCTATGTGTTCCATTCTGTTGCAGTCAGTTGAAGGCCATGTGTACATACTGTGATGATTATGATGCATTTATGAGGCTGTCATACTGCACTTATAGTTAACTGTTATTTTAACTTCTACTCATGATACAATGACTCTGTCATAACCCCTCTTTGGACATTGGATTAAATAAATACGATAATTAAAACATTTATTAATTAACATTTAATAATATTGGAAAATCGTCTCATTTATGAGACTTCACGATTTTCCTTTAATATATGATTATTAATATTTATTATTTGTTATGAGTATTATTTATTATTATTGTTTTGTTTTAATGTAACGTTCATATTTCAATTATTACTATTATATTAACCATTAAAGAAGTTTTACCATTAAAACATAAAATAGATATATTGAATATATTACACAATACATATAGAGCCGATGAAAGCAAACTATAATCTTGATTCATGAATTCGCATGATCGCTGATCTTAATAATATGGTCGATGCAATATTCAAGTGGAACTACAAGTGCTAACAAAGGTGTTGCAGTCAGAAAAGCATGGTTAGAGCTAATGTGCATTGTTGCCACCTCCGTGGTCATGTTCTACATGGAATTTCGATGACCAATATCTTGTTGAGTCGTAAGGATGGCATAAATAATGTCAAGTAAATACGTTGATTACAAACAGTGATTGTATTTACACAAGAAGCAATTAAACAAATACGATTTGCACAAATAACAAACATTAGTGGGAAAGCTGCGATTAGAACATCAAGCCGATTATGGAGAGCTATGATTAAGTAAAGTATTGTGTCCATTCCTAAGCAACGGCTGCAACCATTCAATTTGCATCCTCTTGAAACATATTAAAGAGACACCAACCTCATTCTAGGGGGGGAAAAAGGAGGAGTATCATTACGACATTCATTGATTGCCTTGAATATCACAAAGACATTACATCGATCGGTAGATGCCATGCCACAAAGAAGTTACCTTCCATAAACCGACGGACTGGTTGGGAATAATCATTAACAAACAAGTCTCTATCCAGCGATCATCATGAAGAAATAACAATTAATTGTTCACTAAGGACCATTGGTCTTAATCAAGGAAGAAGTTACCATAATAACATGAGGAGGTGTGATTAAGGGAATCAGTTTTATTTTCTTATTTCTCATATGGATTGGATTGCTCCAGTTGGGCATTTGACCAAGTATCAATAAACAAGTGGGAAGTAAAGGAGAAGCAAGTCGCAGGTTTGATTACCACCATTGTAGAAGGGAGCACGGAAAGGAATAGTGGCAGGGAAAGGTGGTAGCAAAGGACGCAGATTGTGGATTTGGGGACATTACAGACTCCCAAATCAGGACAAACATGCACAATGAATTATCTTAAACAATACAAATTTTTCTCAATATATAAAGCTATTATATTTATCCTATAGTTACATAAACTTCTGTTATAGAAGAATGACAAGTACATGATGCACAGTCAATGCATTGATATGTTGGCATGGTTAGTTACAAAGACTACACTATAACTGAAACTGTAAAAATTGAGTATGACAGAATGATGATTATCTGTGAATGATGAGATGTGATAATGTGTAATACATCCATATGTGATAGGTGGGGTTTTATTGCGGAAGCATGTTGATCACATTGACATTCGTAACCAGTGAGTCTGTGGTACCTTATGAGGCAACCCATATTATGACTACTGTTTTGATCTATGCGTCTCAACTAAGAGCAATATTCTATCTCCTTTGGGGTTGTACCTTGTAGCTGCCCCCTTTTCTATGCTCCAAGAACACCCTAGATGTCAAAAACTTTGATGATTTGGATTGAAATGATGGCCCTTTTGAATGCATGCAAGATAATAGATATTTGTAAGTCAAAAGACATTTGGACAGCAGATTAACTCCAGTAAAAGAATCTGAAGAAAGCTTCAGACCACTAGGAATGAAGCATGGTACTAGAGTGCACAACAAATCTCTTTGCTCTTAGGCACCCCACTGAAAACATAAGGTTTGTGAAGGTGTAAAATGAGCCACATTCTTTGCGAATTCCATGATAGTAAAATGACATAGGCCATTGTCCAACAAATTGTTGACTATCCTCTTAAACTTCTTCACTAGAAAGTTTGAAATGATCCATTCCACTTTCACTTAATCACACGCAAGTTCACAAGTTTACAAAGAATTGGATTACTGTGTTGCCCTAGCGTTGAATAGGATTTCACCCATATGGTAGTTGCATTATTGATGTTTCCCTTTTGCCACTTTTTTGGGGGCACAAAATGAGCAATAATCATATATACTTTGAATGGATCTTTTGAATCATATCATATAATTTTACTTTGAAAAAAATCTTACAAGTAGTCCACAACTAAGAAAGGTACTTGATGATAAAAAAAGCATATAATATGTGAAACCACTAAAAATTTCATAAATAAGAGTTTATAAAAAAGAAGAGGAGGTTACAGGTAAAACCTTGTCAAGGACAGACCCTTTGTCATTTGGTCCACTTGCATGTAAATGGTTGTAAACAGTATCCAATACAACCCTTAGACCAATACGATTTAAGGCCTGCAATAAGACAAGTATGTCAGAATACAAGATCCATGGACAAATCTATTTCAGTTCAAGATATATAATATTAAACGGTTTGGTATTATATTATTAGCAGAAACTTGCTCTACTGTGGCAGGTTCTATTTTATCCAGTCACACACCTGCACCATTTTTCTAAACTCCAATGTACGACATGAACCATTTGGATTTGTTGCATAACTTCCTTTTGGTACACCCCAAAGGACAGGATCATAACTGCAATATACAAACAAGGAAAATTTGGTTGTCATGTGCAACAAAATGCAAAACTTTGTGTTCACTTTACATTCCAAAGGGATGACACACATACCCCCAATTGAAGCCATCTTCATTTTGAATACTGACAATTTGAGCTTGTTGTTCTTCTGAATCTGGTGGCAGTGATGCCAACGTGTCCTCATCTAAGGTAATGAAAGTAAAACAATAAATATAATGTATACTTCAAATTATAAGTGAGCTTGTTAGAGATATACCAATTTTTCTTCAAAAAGTACATTTGAGCTGATGGACTTTATGAAGACTAAATCTATTCAAGGTCTTAGAAGAAAACAAAAAAAACCTTTCACTTATGATAAGGATTACTTAGGGATGCCATTGTTAAAACTAGGCCAAGTTCAGCAATTTATCCTTTCAAATATTCATTGTTTAGGTTCCTTATGCAACATGTACATTGCAAAGAGAGGGTACATAGGCTCAAATCTCAACCAAAGCATACATACACGGATTAATCATTCACCATTACCATTTTCTTGAAGCACCACTTTTGTAGTGACAATCTGTCAACAGATACTCAAGCAGCAAGATAATACCTTTTAAGGGGTAACAAATTGGCATTTTTTAGTAGGTTACCCTACAATTTTAGGTAGCAGGCCTCTATCAAAACAGTCTACCTTTGTAGAATTAAGCATCATGGACTAGTAAGAATGTACTTCATGGGATGCCACTTCTCAAAATGGTTCTTTTATCCTTTTCTTAGTCATACCACAATAGCATTTACTCAAGAATTTTTAATAAAGACAAACTAAAGACTATTATGAATTAACCATTAATGTGGTGGACTAATTTTCCTTAATGAAGTTTCCTAGGTAACCACTATTAAAGTATGACTAAGCATAGGATAAAGAAGCCATCTTCATGAATGACATTACATGAAGCACACCTCTACAAGTCCACTGTGCTAACCCAAAAAATATAGGTCATTGAAGCTGTTTACCTTACTTTAAAGGGGTGATGAGTTGCATTTTTTTTATTAAGTTACCTTACTATTGGGGTGGAAAGGATAATTTCAATACGGACATAAGAAGAAAATATACATTGAGAAAAGATAATAAACAATTTGGAACCCATAAAAATGTGTCTTTTGCTATGATACACAAGGATGCATCCCCTATCATTTTGCAAGTGTTCCCATAACAAGGATATTTTGAGGTTGTAGGGACACCTCAAAAACATCACCTTATTATCCCCTAAACCTCAAATTTAATTGGAAATGTCCTAGAAATGTTTCAAAAATTTGGGGATGGCTCGGAACGCCAATGACATCCCTCGACCATCCAAACAACAATCAAGCATCCCCACTTAAAAACAATCAAAAAAAATTTTAAAATTTTCTAATAAACAATTTTCATTTTTTTATTTCAACCATACTATTATAGTATGATACTAATATTAAATAACACAACAATCAAGTTGAGAAAAATGGCATGCACCTTGAAGTTCTATGCGGTCTAAAAGGATTTAATTTGGGCTTGGTGGCAAGGGCTTCGCCCCTCAAATCTGCCCTGTATTTGACAGGCAGTATTCCAGGGGTACTACACCTCCACCCCACAAGAGGCACTACCCACAAACCCCCACAAGGGGTCCTACTTGTTGTGACCTTTTCACACATCACCCCATTGCAAACAAGGACCCCCTCTTTCCTGCCTTCGCATCTTGTTAGTTTAGGGTTTTGGTAGTGGACAGCAATTTTGTGCTTTTGGTGCCTGAGTCTCGAGTTTTGAAGTGTGATCATGCCTAGTGCTATTAGGGTTTTCGAGTTTTGAATAGGATCAAGTGCGTGTAAAATGTAAGATGTCTAGGTGATCCTAATTTTGTCTAAGTGTAGAATTTTGAGCATGATTGAGTTTAATGTGTCCAAGTCGAAGATATTTTCATGCCTAAGCAACAAGAGGTCCTATAGGGGTTATTTTCTTGCTCCTAGGAGGTAATTCAAAGTCGAATTTGCACTTAATCCTGATGGAATCCCTATTTTCTCACTCAAATTTTGATAAATTTAGATAAGTCCTGATGTGTTATAATGAAATTTGAAGTGTCCAGATGTTTTTGAGTGGAGAAATCATTGAATTCCCGATGAAGATCTATGTTTTAGTGGTCTAAAGGTCAAAATCCTGATGGGAGGTGCATTTCCCCCCCACATTTCCAATGACACATGATTTTCCCCCATTCAAAATCCTAATGGGAGATGAATTCCCCCCACATTTCCGATGGACCCTGTTTTTCCCCCATTCAAGTTCATGATGGAGGACGATTTTCCACCAGGATGGTAAAATTTTGATTGCGGGAAATTATCCTAATGACCCACAACTTTCCCCTAGAATGCAGATGATTTTGATGCGGATGAAATTCCTTATCCTCATGAAGATCAATTTTCCCCAAGACAATTTGTGAATAAAATTTGATGGATTTTTATGCAGATGATTGTCCTGATGGATGGCGAATTTCCCCAAGTGTGATGTTTGGTGAATTTTTTATCTGGATTTTCCAGATAGGGAACGATTTTCTCCCAAGGTGAATTTTTGGTCTTAATGAATAAAAGGGTCTAGATGAAGATCGATTTTCCCCAAGCGCTATAAAGAGGTTTAATGATGATTTTTATCTGGATTTTTATCTAGATATGGGGCGATTTTCCCCCAAGTTGCCAAATTTGGTGAAAGTTAAGTAAATTTAATGCAAGTGGACCCCAAATTTAATTGCTTTTGCATTTGACAACGATTATTTAATTATCAAAAACAATTATTAATGATCTGCAATGATTATTATTTTTCTAGATGCAAATCAATTTTCCCAGGCAGGCTATAAAGGCAATGTTTTATCCTACGTTGCTTGTGTGGTGAAAACCAAGGTAAAAACATGTTTAAAAAGAGCCCAAACAGCAATATAATATTATTGTATTTGCTGATGTGATTGATTGAAGGTGGCTAAGTGGCTGATTGGAGAAATTTTTCCAGCTAGGCGATTTTATTGTGTCCATTAGACACCATTTGTGAGCTGAAAGTGTAAGTTTGAAGGTGATTTCTGCCCAATCAGACCTGGGCGCCATTTTTCGGGGCCATTGCAGCAAGCTTTGGTGGCTATTTGTGCCACATTGGAGGAATTTGGGAAGTGGCGCCACCTTTGGAGAAGCCACGATTTTGTTAGAGAGACCACGATTTTGATATTTGGTGCATACTTCAGACTTTGGGGTGGTTCTGGGCAACATTGTGAGCTCCATTGATGGTAGAGGGCTGTCATTTTATTCAGATCAGAGGTGGGCACCATTGCCGGAAGTTATCTTGACCCCATGGTTGGCTGGAAACTCTATTTTCAATTTTTCAGACTTGATTCTTCATTCCCAGCCAACTCTCACTTAGGCAATTTTACTTGGGGATCATTTTGGGACCATTTTAGGGAGGTTTGGAGGCATTTTCTGAGTACACCATTGTTGGTGTAAGGTCTGCAACTTCATCTCCAGATTGTCTTCAAACCAATTCATCATTTCCAGCGACCCTTACACCTGGGCAATTTCATTAAAGAAACACTTTTGAGACAATTTTAGGTCATTTTTTGCGTGTGCTATCATTCCTTGAGGTGCTGGTAAGGTCTAAAACTTTATTTTCAGACCTACCTTCAGACTGATCTATTTTTACCAGCCCTTTATTCTTGCCCAGATTTGATCATTTTGACATTGGAGAGGTAAATTTCCATCAAACATGAGCATTTTGCATGGCTGAAAGCTCGTTAAGTGACTGATTTATGAATGTTGCAGGTTGTCTTCAGACATTGGGCAGCCATTATTGAGTTTGGAAGGGTGTCTTCAGACATCTAAGAGTGCAAAATCAGACTTTTTACACCCTTTCAAAGCATTTCCAGATTTTGGTATACTCTTTTAACTTCATTTTCGATAAATTTTCTGAGTATACAAAGTGTCTTCAGACTTAATTTTTATATCAGACCTCATTTAAGTCTGAAAATGAGGATTTTATGAGGGTTTTAGACCAGTGTTACAAGACTCTACGAGTCTTGGAGTCCAGAGGCGGGTCACCCTTGCCGAGGCCCATGGCCTCTGGACTCGGACTCCACCGAGTCTGGCCGAGTTTTGGCAGACTCGCCGAGTCTGTCAAACTCGGCAAACTCGCTGAGTCCTGTGGGTCAGACTCTATCGTGCAGGCAGAAAATAATAAGGTAAAAAAAAATGACATTAGTTTTAAATGTAAAGAAGGGTTAATATCTTTTTGTTCCCCACCCTAAATAGTCAATTTTGTTGTTTGCAAACACATCTCCTATCACTTTAGATGAGGTTGATCTGCATGGAGAGTGGAACACTGAGCTTGATGATCCTGTCTTCAGTGATGAAGACTTAGAGTGGGTTGGTCAGGTGGATCGAGAGGCAGAGGTAGTGGCGATGGCAGAGGAGAAGGCTAGAGCACGAGGAGACCCATTGGAGGACCTCGAGGATGATGTGGATGAGGATATGGATGTCACTGAGCGTGAACCTGAGTCTCAGACACAGGCAAAGATCATGACTACAGAACGTTTGAGGACCTATCTTAGGCACACACGTAGGATAGTTGCGGGGTCGACTAATATTGGCTCCTCTGAGCCTTAGACTTCTAGCTTTTATGTTGAACTTGATATATGTTTTGAACTTTTGATGACATGGATTTCATATTCCATGAATTTTGTATGACATTTTACACTATCTATATTTCTAATGTGTTATTTAGTTTAGCTTATTTCCTTCAGCACAAGCCTAAAATTTGCATTTATACTTATGTGATCAATGTAAACTTGTATATGTGCTTCTATTTGATGAGATTATTGAGTCTTTAATGTTTATTTATTAAAAAATGTATGAAAGAAGTTTAAAATCGTTAAAAATATTTGAATTTCTTGGTCTGTTCAGTTTGCCGAGTCTCGGCTGAGTCTGGGCATCGAGTCCAAGTTTGAGTCAAAAATCAGCTTGCCAAGTCTGAGACGAGTACGAGGCTTGTAACTACGTTTTAGACCCTATTCATGTCAATTTCATTCTATTTTCGGAAATTGTAAAGCAGCGAGGAAAGCATCAAAGATAGAGGAGATAGAATTTCTGATTTTCATTCCTAAATTTGTCTAGATTACACAAAAGGAGAACTTATTCAATTCTGAAAATAGGTTGTTTCGATAATTTTTCAAGTTATTGACTTCGAGTTTCATACAGGTGCCATGTCTCAATCCGGGATTGGAATTCCAAAGGAGCAGTTGAAGATAGTTCAAGAACAATTTTATCTAGATTCCAAATTGTCCTCCTGATGGAAAGGAATCACAGACACGAACATGGAGTACCTGAATATGGAGCAGATGCAACAAAGGATGTTCGGACTGAAGAACTAGCTTCCTTCTCCTACATATGCAAATATCATGAAGAGTGGCATTTACCAGGCCATTGGATCTCCTCAATCCATACAATGTAGCGAGTTTATTCTAGAATGCGCAAGACATTATGATCCTCTCTCCAGGATGATCGGGACTCCCAAAGGGATAATTATTGCCTACCTTGTTGAGGATGCAGTTACTGAAGTGTTTAGAATTCCTCGTAGTGCAGATATGAAGGAAAGAACAAAGGATGAATATGAAGCAAATATAAATTGAAGGCGGATGCATGCAAGACTATTGTGAACAAGGAGTGGATGATTGAGCCAAGGCCTCATCATTCCAAGGTGCTAAAGACATTCATGTGCATAGATTTCAAAGAGAAATATAGTGATTTGGTATTCCTACTCAAACGAGTGATGGGGATGCCACAGGGTGCCTTGTTCGAAGGATGGATGTTCTATTTTATCCAAGATTGTATAAGAGGAATGATGATCAATTGGGCGAAGATTATCAGTGATAATCTGGATTTTCAATTAAGGAATGTGGAGAAGACTAAGTCATTCAGCATGACTTCTTAACTTGTGTATATACTTGCAAGATTTGTCACATACAAGGGATTGATATGCAAAGATGAAATCAGGAATGGACCAAGACAGTATAGAAGTTATGAATGTTATCCACAACTTGATATGCATAGAATTGAAGATTATAGGAGGGTGAATGATGCTTTCACCATGTATATTACAAGGATGTTGCAAGGCGGAATCCACAAGAGGTTGTCCAAGGTGACAACAGAATTATTTGAACAATATGGATCGTGGTACGTACAGTTTCCCACCTTCACATACCTAAGGATTCAGGGATTTAGATCCGAACCATACAAGCTTCCTAGATATCCTACAGACAAAATGATCCTACTTGAGGTGGTGAGACAACTTCTAGAATTCAATTTCATCCAGAAGGAGAAGCATAGAACAGGGATGACTTTTTCAATTGCTATAGGAAAAACTTTGGAAGTGTGTCACACTGCAGCAGCTAGTACAGTGATTGATGAGATTGCATTCTATCGCCTTGGAACTTACAAGAGCATAGACAAATTTGATCCGCATAAAAATGTTGAAAGGGTCAGAGGAGAAAGATTCATACACAAGGTTGACATTGAGGATGTGGTCCAGGATGTTTGTAGATTTCATAAGGAAATGTGAACTCTTTCTCATTCTGGATCAAATTGTGGATGATAGTGATCATACTCATCCGCAATATGAGAATGAAATGAAGAAATTTATCCTTTTGCCTAATTGGTCACAGCCGAAAGTAACAGATTTGAATGTACTTATGAGACATGTCATCGATTTCTTGAGAGAGTGGGTAGACAAGCAAATGAACAGATTGATAGATATGGGTATTGTCTTCACTTATGAGAAAATGAAACAAGAGGAGTCCTCTCTTGAAGATGATCAAAGAACAATCAATGATGTCAGTGATGTGACAATTCATGCAGATGAGGAGAGTCAAGCTCCTAAGCGAAGGAAGAGTGTTCCTGGAGAATCCAAGACAAAGGGGAAGGAGATAGTTGGTCAGGAGAAAAAGAAGAAGCATAACCTAGCACTCCTTTGTCTCCCCTTAGTTCCCCATCAGTGAAGGAGGTAGATGTGTCGGAAACGAACAAGGTATTTGAACAATGCTCCAACACAGTTTTTTTGCCAGAGAATATTCAGCAGCTACATGCTACGACAACATCAGCATTGTGGCATGAAGATGATAAGTAGTCGGGATCTCCCACTGTCCAGTTGGAGGTTAGTTTGAGCAATAATGTTTATGATTTGACCAAGGACAATGATGATGATGTTATTTCAACATTAAGGGGAATTGATCGGGAAATGTGTCTTGACAATGGTATGGAAATGTCCACCATTCCTGATTGCTTGCTGCGAAGCATGGAGAAAAGTAAGAAGATTGGTAGAGACACAGCCTATCGATGACATTTGTGACTACTTACCAAGGAGTAATAAGGATAAAGCACCTAAGAAGGCTAAGATACTTTCCAATATAGCAAGAGATGAGATAGGAATGTGGATTGCACAGGTGGTTGTCCCAATTAGTGACGTGACTAGAGATGCGGCTACTCCTATGGATTTCCAAATCACTTCGATTGCCCTTGGACGAACTACAAAAGAACGGGAATTCCAGGAACTTGGTGATACAATCAGGGTAATCAATGCAAGGTTGGATGGGGAGATAGAAAAGAAGAATATGTATCAGGAAGAGAATATCAAGCTTAAGGAGTATATTGCAAGGATGAGGCATGAAGATCCCATCTTTGTCTCGCCTATTGCAATTGACTGTGGACTTCATTTTGATCATGAAGCAGCAAGGAATACACATGCAGAGTTGGGTAAATGGATTGAAGAAGTGACTGAACAAGCAAATGATTTCCTTACTTAGTTTGTCCAGACATTCAACAAGACATCAATGCTTACATTCAGGATGCAAGATTTGGAGGGAGTTTGTGAGGACTTCTAGCCTATACAAGAGAAGACCATTCCCCACCTCAGAGTGTTGAAGAAAATTTTGATGTCCACGTTGGTCTAGGAGAGAGTTGTGCATGAGGGAGATAGATATGATTTCCATGGTTGGTATTGTTCATTGGCCATGCGGAAATCGACTTATAAGCATGCACAAAGAGATTGTGCAGAATGGAAGGATTAATTCAAGAGATACAATCAAAGAACCTTACATCAATTGAATAATTGTTAGGGGTAGATGTTAGTGCTTCCAGCAGTCTACACTTAGAAGAATTGAGAGATAAGATGAAGTTCATGTACTTCAGCCAGTTAAATTCTTTAAAGAAGAATCAAATTGATGATTTAGTTTCCCTGCTGATCCATGTCCATAATTCGCAGAAGCTTATGCTAGATTGGGAGAATACTTTGGATGCCTGTTCCGATGCGTTGGATGTGATTGATGCACAACCCAACATTACCATGGAGGATTTAGATTCAGTATTGGCTAGATTCCCGAAATATGCTGTGAGAGAGAGGAATGTAGGTCGGAATCATCTAAAAGATTCCATACTTGATGACTAAGCATCATTCCATTGGTTCAAATGTTGGTGGCTCTCTTTTTGATGTAAATCCTAATTAGGGCAACTTTAGGGTTGTGTTGGCATAATCTTGGCCCTTGATTTTGAATGAATCTTGGCCATTCGTTTCTTTTGAGTCTCTATATAAACTCCATTGCCTCTCATTTGTAAGAGAGAGATTTTTGAAAATTGTCATCTACATGCTACATATTTGAATCTAAATCATTGAAGTTTGGCATTGATTTTGTTAAAGTGTTGTATGCATTTGTGGTTCTCATTGCCTCCAAGTTAGATTAGAATTTTAGATTGGAATTTATTTCAAGTATTTTAGATTGAATGAAGGAATTTGTGTGGAATCCATTTAATTCATACCACTAGCCTCTTGTTGATTGTAAATGTGCCTTGCGTAGTCAACTGGAATGTTATGCAAACTTAACTTTAATTGTTATACGTCCATTGATTATGCATTGCTTTGATGGTATCAATGTTTGATGGTAATGATTTGAACATCTATGAAATATACCTTAGATGATTGCACTAAGCTTGTGTCAAATTGTTCATTTGATGGTGAGACCTTGCCTAGTAGGATTCCATTTGAGTCATTCACCCTTTTCTTACATTCTAGGAATTCCTAAACCCTATTCCTTTTGTCCTTTTTTTCAAAAAATCCTTGTTAGATTAGATCAAGAGCTTAATTGCAAAATCTTAAGTCATCGACATACCTACTCCAATTCCAAATCTATGAAAGATTCCCAAATTGAACAATTACATAAGTCCCCAAGTGAAAACAGCATTATCACATCAAGCCATTGAGTTACCCATATGTCAAGAACTAACTATAGATACCTTGGAATTGTCTTAGTTGATCAGATATTTAGCATCTGAGGTGATTTTGTTCAAGAGAGGGTAAAATACTTTGGTATTTTATTTTGTGTTCGTATGTACATGAAACACACATCAACACTACCCCTTGACCGTATTGGGAGTGTTGCCCACAAATCCTTGTAAGGGGTATAGCTCCTCAACCCCACTAGAGATTACCACCCCCAAAACCCCATGCTAGTTTTGAAAAGCAAAAATAACCCCTGAACCCCACTAAAGACTACTATCCTCAAACCCCTATGCTAGTTTTAAAAAAGAAAAAGAAAAAACATTTTGGCTATACTAGATGGACAAGCAATGGTTTTTTATACATCATACATAACTACATCCTTTGGGCATTTTTTTGTAAAATTTATATAGTATATATATCTACACTAACAATGAAAGCAATGAAACATTGGCATTTGTTAATATGTGTGCCAACTCTCATTTGAAATCCCAATTCAGCTCTAGTCATATATACTATGAATCTACAATGTATATGATGAATGGATTATGAATGTTACCATATGAATATTTGATATTTCCTTTTTTTTTTAATTTTCCCTTCTTTTCAATAATCATCACTTGTCACCCCCTCAAATGGCTTCCGAAAAATTTCATCCTCAAAACAAATCCCCCCATCCCCTACCACCACTATCCCAAGAACTTGGTGACATGGATTTTTTTGGCAAAGCACCAATAATGTCCAAAGTTCCATCAAGGGCTTTTTGACAAACCATAATGTCAATATTGTGAAAAAAAATACACCTACATACAAAATTTGATTATATTCAATCGAGCTAGTGTAAGTCACAACAAAAATATTAAAATAAGTTAATTGACAACAATGTGAATCATTATAAAACAATAACAAGTGAAACTTTTGATGGTAATGATTCACTACTTATCAAAGGAAAAAACTTAACAGCCCTTAAATCAGCTGTGTAGAATTATCATTTTCATGGTTTAAGATTATGTAACGTCCCCAATTTTTAGGTTGGCCTACATATTTTAATTAAACAAATAAATTAATAAATAATAAATTAAATTAAATATCAATCCTATGTAAGGCTGACCTTTGCAAGGTTTATTTTTTATTTTTCTTGGGCCGACTTGTGCAAGGTATATTTTATTTCTTTTGGGCTGCCTATGGGAGTTTTATTTGGTGGTGCCTATATATATGAACTATGGGAGACTCTTTTGGATCGTCACAAAATTACTTAAAATGCCTTGAGCACGATTTTTCTACCTAGGACAAAATCCCCAAGTGGAATCCTACAGGTAGGACGAAATCCCTACCTAATCATCCATTTGTAGCAATAGCTTTCCATTTGCCATCTACCTATCTGATCAATGTGGCACCCTACAAGTGACCCAACACACCTACACAGTACCTAGGTCGGGAGAAGTGAAGCAGTTTTGTAATGTCCCCTACTAAGTTTAGGCCTATTATAACAGTAATTAATTTATTTCAATATACTTATGACTTAAACTAAATTGATTAGGAGACAACTCTATTTTTAGCTCTTTCCTTAACATAATTGAAATCTGTGATATTCCATAGTTTTAAAATATTTATCAATTATTCAAGAAAAAATTGTCAAACCACCATACTAGGCAATTAATTCTACTATTAGATAATTAATTGTATCATCCATAATTCTTAATGCAAAGTTCAATCCTTGTTACTACTCCAGTTTTAAGGAAGGACGAGATGACTATGTTGCCAAGCGCTTAGGTACCAAACTCAATTGACTCCCTCAAAGTTTACAAATCCAAGCCCTTACCCTATCTTGGGACTATGCCCTCAAGGTTTACGAGACGATGATCCCTACCCTATCTCGGGAATCATCCTATTGGCTGGATTTAGACCGCACATCTTGGAAACAACTCAATCCCATCTTCTTAAAAACTGACAGTAATAACATCATTCAAACTATAAGTATACTAACGTCTCATGTATTATGAATATTTTTGAAAATAAGTATGACCATCATATGAACTCTTGTCACTTGGGAGAATGGCGCTCCGGACTATCAAGATGCGAACTAGGGTTCTTTCGGTTGCAAGCCCTCGATATGGTCGGCAAGCAATGCAAGGTGCCCCGAGTTGGGCAAGTGTGGTGTATAAGGGGAGTTGAGGACGGATTGGTATGCCCTTATGAGTATCTCATAAAGCGCAGAGTGGTGGAGCCTTAGCAGTTTCTAGCGGTGGACCTGGGGGAATGTATGGCGGAAACCCTAGTTCACGGTACCAACAAAGCAAGGGGCGTTATGGTTTAGATGAGGCGTTATGGTTTAGATGATAGGAGTTTCGACGGGGGTGGCTTTGGCTGCCATAACAAGCAGAGAAGCAATATTGCTTATTGGATGGCGGATGGAAGGCAGAAGTTTGGGCTGTATGGAAGTAGTGGGGCTGTGAAACGAGGGGATACCCTTTACAGGGATTTTCTGCCTTCTGATACGGTGTTACTGAGTCCTCATGACAAGGCGGTAGCTTCAAAAGCTAGGCAGGTTACTATGAACCTAACATGGGAACTAGAGAAGGAAGTTGAGCACAATGAAATAGTGTTCGCTAGTTTAGGGTTGATTGGGCGGTTTAGGGGTATATGGCCAAGCCTTGGGGAATTACATAAATGGATTTCTGATGACTGGGAACCTTTGGTTGATGATTGTGTGCAGATTTACCCTCATGCTAGAGGGTTTTTTGTTGTGGATTTTCAAATGCAAGCGGATAGGAACAAGGTTCTTGGGGGTGGACAATGGTGCTAGGAGGACAGCCAACCGCTGATGTTGAAACCTTGGCATCTAGCTTTCAACCCATTGACAGAGTCTTTTGATCACTCACCCCTTTGGGTCAGACTTCCGAATCTCCCTATGCAGTTGTGGTTTGATTCCTGTTTTGAGGTTATGGGGAATTCGATTGGCAAATTTATTTTGACTGATGAAGGTTCTTTAAATTTGATGCACACTACTTTTGCACAAATCTTGGTCTAGGTGGATATGTCCCTGGATCTTCCTTCAGAGATTTCTATTTCTACCTCAAAAGGGTGTTGGGTTCAGCTTGTGGACTATGAGGGGATCCCATTCAGGTGTCGGAGATGTTTTAACATTGGACATAATGCGGATTCATGCAAGAGGGGAAAAATAGAGAGATCAGCCTCTTGGTGGAAAGAGGCTTCTCCTAGTTTGTATACAGTGGGAAAGATTGAGGAAAATCAGGAAGCTTTGGTGGGGTTGGAGGGCAATGGTAAGATAGCCTTTAGCACTCAGGATTTGGAGACTAACTCAGCTTCAAAGCATGATAAATGTCAGAGTAGAGATGTTAAGGAGAAAAGGGAAACTAACTCAAAAGGTTGTTTAAATCGGGGTGTTTGTATGGCTAATCCCTTACTGGAAGTTGGCTCTTCTAGAGATGGCACAGATCGGGTGGATGGGTGGCAATGTCAGCAGATTTGTTGTGACCCTAGGCATCTAGACCTAGTGGAAAAGACTAATTTGAATATTTTGAAGGCGGCAAAGGAGGATGGTTGGGTCAAAGTTAAGCGGAAGAAGGATAAGAGGGGGAAAGGGGGGAGCAGCAGTACTTGTGTACCTCCTCTTGATGGAGATGATGACTGTGGGGAGGTGGCTCCCTTATTGTAGCCCCAAATGGTTCAAACCAGGATAAAAACCGGCTTATGAATTAAAAAAATCACTTATTACCGATCAAAAAAAAAAAGTATGACTGTCATACATATTGCAGTCTATATTGATATTACTACTAAATTCTGCATAACAACATTATCAGGCTTCATATATTAAGCACACATATTCAGCACATCCCCATGGATACCACCAAGAACAAAGATGCTACTGCATGTATCTTAATAACAGTTCTGATCTGATCCAATCCATGGTGATGTTGCTGGATGCTTTGATTCCTTTCCTTTATATCTCTCAATGTGAGGGAGAGGTCACACCTCTTCATCATGAATGCCCTTTGGCAAGAGACACACCCTTTCACCATTAACACCTTTTGAAAGAGTGCAACTCTTCATTATTTCTACCCTTTGAAAGGGACATAACCTTTCATAATCAGATCTGTACTTCTTCTTTAAATCAGATGTGCACTTGTGACTTCCAAATTATCCCCCCCCCCTCAAATGAGGTTCTCTTCTCCCTTTTATATCTCATTGTTGAGGGAGTCGCAACTTTTCCTTCCATGTCTTTTGAACATTCATTAACTTAATTAAATTTTAATTAGTTATATTCTTTTATATTTTAATTAAATTTTTAATATTTTTATTTATCATTAAATTCTATTACAAAGTGGGGATATTACAGTCCACCCTTCCCGAAATTACTTGTCCTCAAGCAATGATTGTTTTAACTAAATCTCCTCAATGTGTGAATCCTTAACTAACCCTAGCAATGGTGATCGTAAAACGATTTTGGTTATTCCTACGGATATCTCTTTGAGACAAGGCAAGGAATGAACTTCTTATATTCATCAAGTTCTTATACTAACATTGCACGGTTTGAGCAATTTTACTCTCACACATTCTTCCTTCCTATAGGTTTCAACAGTCCCTATGTTGTCCTTCATGTTTGCAAAAAATGGGCTTTGGGTAATTTAAAACATGCGCCCCATTTAGAGTATAGTCCTTAAACATTTATAAGTACTCATAAGGCATACCAAGCATATTCAAGGAAGAAACACACACAAATGACGCATCAAAAAAAAAAAACCTTCATACTGAAAATACATGAAGCATGGTCATAAACACATGGAAAGCATAAAGCACTGCAGTTCATAGCAGTGCTATAGATGTGCCTTTTCCAAGGCGCATCATCATCTATTGACCTCCAGGTCACACAAAGAAGCAGCCTTTGGGATCTAATAAAGTCAGTATGATATCCTGAACAAACGCTATTGTATCTGCATGATTGGAGAAAGTATGTTGTTTATGGTCTGGGATAATATATTTGTAAGGTCTGATCGAGGTGCTTGAACAGACTTCTGGAATTGCAAATTTTAATGAGCACTATGCTAATGATATTTTGAAACTATGAAATGATTGTTGCCTGAACCTATAACAATTTAATGTTATTATTATTATGAGCCTTCTATTTCCAGGTGTATATTTTGCAATCAGTTTGGGCAGTAACAGTATAAAATAGAAGGAAGGATTAAAATCTGTAGAACTCAAGATCTTTACAGATGGTTGATAATGTTTCCTCACAAAAGCAGCTTTATTTCACCAATCTGAAGAATCCTTCCCAAGGAAGCTAAACATATCAAGCCAATTCTTACTATGAATGAGGGTACTTGAGTGCAACAAATTATCTATCAAACAAACAAGGTAAAATTATTTTCTTAATCACATACCCAATATGACAACAGCAGCTTTAGAGAAAATTGGAGATTAGAGAAACTTCTCTATCAAAAAATGACCAGATCTCCTTTAATCCAAGGAACACATTGAGCTGACCAACAGAAAGTTTGTAAACAAGAACAGTGGCATAAAACATGGAGAAAATAATCAAGGCGTAAGATTATATGTAGCCCTTGTCTAGGTTCTTGTTCAAAGAATAGCTTTAATGTGGAGTGACTTTAGCAAAAGAAGATACAATGTCCTACAACATACATTTTTTGGCTACATATGAGAAAGACATGTCCAAAAAATGCATAATAGACGAGATACACACACTTGGGCCAAAGTCAAAGGATCATAGATAAGGCTAGACACAACTGAGGATTTGTCTTCCAAATGGTTTTGTCATGTCCCCTTCTCAAGAATGAGGAAATTAATCAAGATCAGGCTAAGAGGCGAAATAATGAAATAATTTAATAATAGTATTGTAAATTGGGCCCAATCATCTTTACAAAAGAGAAATTTAAATGTTATGTTAGACTAGCCGTCTAAGTGAGACATTAGGAGGTTGGTAGAGTGATTTCACACAAGGATCACATGGGTTTCAAAAAGTTTGGTTTCTGGAGTTTCAAAAAAAAATGAGGATTTTCATGGTGTTTTGATTCCCAGTTTTTTAGGGTTTCTTGGACTGATTGTTTGCAGAGATTTGTTGAGAGCTTGGTGATGTTTTTACAGGTGTTTTCTATGCTAGCCGCACAGCTGCTTAGCGCTGGGCATACCATTTTTGCTTGAGCATAGTTGACAGAGTTGTTCTTTCAACTAAAGCCATCTGGGTTATTCCCACCATGACTGGGTGACTCAGTTTGGACAGATTTGCAGACCTTGGCAGCAAGAAAATATTTAATGGAGGTGTAGTACCAGGTATGGGGCCATACCAAATGTCTGGGTGAATTTTCTGAGGTTTGGCCACTTGGTATTTGAATTTGGAGTGCTTTCTGTCATTTTTGACAGCAATCAGTCTTGTGTTCAAGTTTGCTGCTGTTCAGAAGTGTTTTAGCTCAGAATAAGGTAAATAGAATTTGTTTGAAGAACCACCCATATGCCCTAGCGCCTTGCAGTACCTTACTGTCCAGATCTGAGTCAAATTTCAGTCCATTTGTCACTCTTCAATTCAACGCCTGGGCGTAATTATGTTGTTGGGTATGAAGGAAGACCATTGGCAAGGTGGGATGGGATTCCAAGCTTAAAGGAATGAATGTTAAACAGGTTTCATACTGCTGTCATGCATCCTCAGCTTCTTAACAGTGGTTTTTCACCAGTTATCACTGCTGTAGCAGACTTACCATGCTCACAAATGACAGTCTACATCATGAACTCCAGCCTTGACCACAAACAAGAAGCCTGTCATGATAAGGCATTTGATGTTATATCAGCATGTTAATCCAAAACATTATTTGAATAATAGAGAAATTTGTTCTGTTTATGTTTATCATGACCTCATATATTGTTTAAAGCTTTCCAAACAAAAAAAAATTGGGGGTGGACAAAAAAACATTGGGGGTGGACAAAAAAACATTGGGGGTGGTTAATACAGCTCCAAGAATACCCAATGGAAGCAGGAGTGGGGATTGAGCTTTGAAAATACTCATGCAAGGAGCAATGATCGAGGTTTTGGCATATCCAATGCGAACAAGACAGAGGATAGGGGATACAAGATAGCTGCACACAAAATACTAGAATGATGAGGGAAAGGAAAATCCAAAAGACTATAACCGAAAGTAACTAAGAAGCAAGGGGTTCAAGTTCAAGGTTCCGAGATAGTAGATACCCTTAAGGTATGTCACCAGGGAAAATTCAGGGGGCCCGCAATATAGCAGTGGTGAGGACCCAAGAATATCCAATACCACAGTGATTGTGATGTCCACATCCAAATTCTAATAGGAGACAAGACAATGTTAAGTACTGTGTGGCTAACTCGAGAAAGCTCCTTGTATTATCTTTACAAATAAAGATAGCTTACAATTCATTAGGCAACAATGAAGCATTGCATACATGAAGGATATCTGGAGATCTAAAATCAGAAGACCATTGTATCTAGATTATGGAAAGGTCCAAGTTACCCCAGTTCCATTCACAGTGATAAAGCAATTAGGATTATGATATCAAAGACATGCAGCGACTAAGGCAATGTTGTGCAGGATATGGTTAATTTATGAAGGCAATTGTGAAGACTCGTTAACAGCGATTAAAAAAATAGCAGTAAGTCCTTAGAACAAGCTGACTACATAAGATAGACTAAGAATTGCAATTATATTGAAGTGCCAATCGAATTAATTGGCCAATGTTCAATTGATTAAACAACAATAAGCGATTACAAGGGAATGCAACCTGTGTTAAGCAGTGATAATAGTTGTTAATATAAAAACTAAGTGATAAGGTAATAAAGGGTTTATAAGCAAAATGCAAAAGGTGCAATTAAGACAAGTGATGTTTTATCATCAAAGGCTGAGAAGATGTGACTATTGATGATGATACGATTTGCCAAAAAAGTGTGATTACATTAAATGAAAGGACACCATTAATTGGTATTGTATGGTTAGCAAAACAAACAATCATTACAATCTCTATGTCAGCGATTAGACAAATAACAAATGTTCATGAAGAGATACGATCAAGGCAGAGATGTATCCATTCCCAAGCAAAGGGATGCAACTATTCAATGACCAAGATATTTAATATGGATCAGTATTCATTGCCAGTAAATCATCAGATTTGCATTTACCCTCATCATATACATTTTGGATCGGTATGAAGGAAAAGCATGACAGTATGAAAAAGTCTAAAACCCTGCCCAATGCTAGGAAGTGAACCAAACACCCTCAAACTTAAATTAAATAAAGAAGGGGGCATTACACCTGCTATGAACTATATCACACTTCATAATCCAACCGCAACCTCACACTCACTATAACTATGCCTACTCAAACTGTGAGACATAGTTTATGGCTTTATATATCTTTAAATAAGTAAAACACATATTAATGAAGCGAGGCTATCTTTTCTTGCATATTTATGTTAAACTCTATATTTTGAGCATTTAGAGCACAATATTAAACTGCAAAAGGGTCCTTTTAAAAGTATTTCACAGAAGTTTTAAAATTTTGCAAATAGCTACACTACGATTTTATTCTGATGTATCGCATATCTGCCATACCATATTATTTCTACAGCAATATACCAAGTAACCATGAAATGCAAAGACATGCAGATAGAGATAGATGGTGAAAGCAATAGCCATTATTCCAGTTCCTTACTCAATTTAAATCACCCATAAATATAAACTTAACCCACCAATAAACTTCCAGTTCTCTTTATTGTCATCAACAGTTGCAAAGTGAAAGCTGGGTAACAAGTGTAAATGTGTAAGACCAGATTCGGACAACTTCTTCAAATGGCACATGCCTGCAGAATCCTATGGAGCACAAATCATAGACAATAATAACAAATTTTCAGTATTTTTCTGTATTTAAATATAATTAATGGTTATATAGTAATGCATACAATTGTAGGAGATTAAATTTTTTGCAAATAATTGAAGACATTAGATTGTTGAAAAGAAATCATAAATGAACAAAGATACATGTTTTTGAACCACTAAGAAATTGATGAATGAATATTGCTTCTTACATTGAATAATGTAGATCTAGATTTCATAATATGATAAGAAGAGTTTTTTAGCTTGGCAACTTCAGAGAAGGCTTGCTACAACAGTTGACTGCTGCATAAATTTTGTAGACTGACTATTGTTTTGACTGATTGATTGGTTTTTGACCAGATGGGTGATGTATTTACCAGATCTACGGTTGTTTTAACCATTTGACTGTCGTACTGGTTGGATTGACTCCTTTCACATCAGGCCAAGGTATATTTACTTGATTTTGTGGTAGATTTGACAGCTGTAAATTTTGACCAGAATTTGAATTATTGAATTGAAAATATCTACATTGATTATAATACTAGTAGCTATGTTTGTAAAAGACAATACAAGATGTTCAATAAAACATACAATTAGGTTTGAGCAGCAGCACACAGATTTTCTACAATCTAAACATTTGGAAGTGTGTATTATCTATACAACTTTTTTCTATAGAAATAATAATTTAGGGCAGTAAAGTCAAAAATCAGAGTAATTAAATTTAGAGAGAGTTGGTCAACATTGTGTTGATATATGTAGCTAGGTCGGAGCCCTTCTAGGGCCGACCTAGCACTCCTAGCATGTTTTGATGACTAATGGGCCCGTGGCCTTAGTCATGTCCCATAATCTTTATCTTGATGTAACGTGTTGGGGTCTTGTGTAACGTGTGGACCTAATTTGGCGCCACCTTAATGCATTTGGTTGTAATTAAATGTGTTCCTTATGCTAGCCGACTTGGAGAATCAAAAGGCTAAGTCGCCTATATATACAAGTCAGCATTCATTGTTCAAACAGATAATCATCACTTAGCAAATCTATCCTATCAATGAACTACCTCGGTGATCAGCGAATTATAATCAGAGGTTAGCGAACTGCATTTAGAGGACAGCGAACTCCCTTGAAGGACTGCGAACTGGTCTGAAGGAGGCAGCGAACATCATCTGAGGGTCAGCAGATCAACCTTGTAGACAGCAACCTCAATCTGCCTTCCTCCTTGTTACAGCAACAGTTGTATTGCAGATAAGTTTATAATTGCTATCTGCCCTAGGGTTCTGTGCATATTTACTGACAGCTTCATGTGTTGAAGCTCATTGTAAACTCAATTGGTTATTGCCTAATCTAGATCTTCTGGTTGCTGGGTTTTTCCTCCAAGAGGGAGGTTTTCCCAGGGTACATGTGTGTTATATGCATGATTTACTTAGCATTCTGATTTTCGTTCTACATTGCTAATCTGATTACTTAAAATCAACACATTGAACCATTCTGCCAAAAAACCCAAGTACTCTGATCATGTGTCTGAAAAAAATGACGACATCGGCAGTCTTAAATCACACATCATGTAGGCATCAACCCCTTTGTTGGAGACAAGGCAGCTTTTAAGGATATAGTCTGATAGCTGATAGTGCTTACTCCATTGCTCTAGTGACCACTCTCATTCACTTCCATCAACCAGAATCCCATGGACTTGACGAATGGGAAAAGTAGTCATCAATCCTTTCTTTATCTCTGCTCCCTGTTCCTGTTTTGTTTTTCTATTCGGAGATTCCCCCCCTCCCCCCAAACCTCCCAGGTTTCTGATGGAGTTCCCCATGGCAAACTGCTTCAGCTCCATCTACTCAGTTTGGTTGACGGAAAGTAACAGTTTTAATTATGCAGTATGGGGCAGTGTGCTTCTCGCCTTCTCAGAAGATGTGTCCCTGAGAGAGCTGGACTATGAGACATCATCCATCAAAAGCAGATGAATCACATCAAACACATTCACAATTGTTAACTCAACACTACCAAAAGACTTTGCACTTTCCTGGAACACATAGCATTTTTAAAAAGGTGATGGACAGTTGAGGCACCTACCTCCTGCACCTTTACCATTGCCTGGCAGGGGAGATAGAATACCAAGTGTCAGGGCAGGTGAAGGGCAGCATAAAAACAACAAAAGAAATTAATGAAAGAAAAAATCAAATCCTTGAAATTAATGGAAAAGGGGAAATCTAATCTTTGATTTACAGAAAGATAGAAATCTGATATTTTGCCAGCGGAAGAATTTAACAGAAAGAAATCTAATTTGGAAGAGAAAAAGAAAATTATATGCAGATCTAGTTGTGCCCCTATTTATGCATGTTTAGAATAGAAATTTGAGGAGATTTTCCTGCTGAAAAACTTCTGAGAGGCACGAGGTGCTAAGGCCTGTACAAAGGGCATGTGAGTCGAGCATTTGAGAGCTAGGTGCAAGGGGTTTGTCCATTGAGACAGTTTTGGGGATGTGTAGTGCCCTAGCACATGGCACTGAAGGCTTTTCAGTGCCAAAGTGTAGCTTGGTAGCACTTGGAGGAGAAAGATGGCAGCAAAGAGAAATCCAACCAGTTGTGGCTTGTCTTTCAACATTTTTGAGTTATCTGGAAGCATTAGCAGGTAGGCTTTCAGGCTTTTGAAAAAATTAGAAATCGGAAAATTCATTTTCAGAAAGGTGTCCGAATGAAATGTTGTTCATAATTCTGTGTGTTGAATGTTATGATCTATACAAAATGTGTTCTGTTGTGTTTGGGTCAAATTATAAATCTGTATATCCCTAGTGTTGACTCTTCCAAGTTGGAAGCCAGGTCAAGTTTGTATCTATGAGGGCTGAGGAAGAGTGAAATCTCAAATCTCGTTGTTGACAAGATAAGAAGTTGAAATCTGATACATTTTATATGCATGATTATGAATCTGAAATTTTCCATGAAATTGGAAATTTTGTCTGATTTCTGTGTTCCCTAGAAGGAGGATTTGAGAGGAAATTAGTATAACACACTTTAAGTGCCCTGAAAGGGTGAAAGAGATTGTATGATACTGTGAGTGTCTTGTGATGGTGAAAGGTGTCACAATAACTTTGGGTGCCCTGAAAGGTTGAAAGGAATTTATTAAGGAAGTTCTAAGTATCTTGCAAGGGTGAAAGGAACAGGGTAGATAACTAAGTGGTATGAGAGGATTAAAGGAGTGGTAAAACAAACTCTCCTAACTTCCCCTCCCACCTTTGTCCATCCCTCCAATGCCTCCCCCACCCTGTACAAGTGAAATCTTGGAAAAAGTTTTTAGTGAAATCCAAATAATGGCCTTGAAAATGTATGCACTATGTATTCTGCCTGTGACTGTTGTTGATGTGAATTCCCTGTGTGTGTTTGTTCATCCTATGGCACATAGTTATCCTCTTGGCTTGGGGATTGGATAGAGTGCTGGGATATAGGATCAAAAAACTCCAGCAAGTTTCTTAAAGATTCAAGGGACGTCTTGACATCCTTTTAATGTCCCCATCAGGTGAGGATGCCCCAAAAATATTCCCTCTCTGAGGGAGATGTCCTGGGGGCATCTCTTGCCTTCTGGTGGAAACGGAGGCACAACAAGGGTGCATCCCTCTAGCATTGTAATGTCCTAGGGGTATCATCATTCCAGAAACAATAGGCTGGAGGACGGGGATCCCTAAGAAACATTGAAATATAAGTAAGAAAACCAAGAGCAAAGAAATAGACACACAAGGGTTAACCAAAGATCCTACAACTCTTAATTTTCTTATGTAAGTGGCTTATGTGAGAAGCTACTAGAATATCTATTGAACCTAGTCAATGTGGCTGTCTAGTATTTTGTGTTAGATGTTAGCCCCTTTTTTATAAATGGGGACTTGCAATTCCTACAATTGTTCTCCTCTTATCGTGCCCTTTCATTGAATTCTTATTCCACCTCATGCTTGCCTCTATTAATGCTTAAACCATAGTTACAGAAATCTTTGGAAAATCATAATTTACTCCAAGAAATTGATGCTCAAGCCCAGATACCAATTCATGCTGAAATTTTTTTGGTTTTTTCAATTTTGCAGTTAATCAGTCAAACTGGATTTTTTAGTTTTTTGACCAAAAAGAATGATTTTTTCCTTGGTTTTTTTTCTCATTTCAGCTGTGATTCTTTCCCTGTTTCTTTACTGATTAGTTGAAAAAAAAATTATCTTTTGGTTTGTCGAGTTATTCCCAAGAAAGAATTTGGCTCCAGCAATGCTCTTTGCCTCCAACTGCCTTTCAATATCATCCTCTCTTTGATGTCTTCAAGAAATTTCAAGCAAAATTTGCCCCCTCTTTTCCCCGCATGCATCAAAACTAGAACATTCAATAGAAAAGCTATATGCAGTTCACCAACAGCTCTGCTCTTCCCAATAATTCCCAACACATTCCAACCTTGGTCGCATTTCTCCTCATCCTTTTCATTGGTTCTTCAAGTTTTTCGTAATTCTTTTTGCATTTTTATCTTATAAAAATCAAATGGACTAAACAAGAGTTGATTTAAATTCCAATGACAAATCAATTGGAGAAGAAATTGTAAGCCTAGAAATCAAAGCATGCTTCAAAAAAAAAAACCTTGTAATGTCCCCTTCTCAAGCATAAGCTATTGGTGACCCTTACCCTATTTTCCTAAGTTTTTCCCATAGGCTATTGGGTGTTGGTAAAGCGAAAATAAATCAAATGATTAAATTAAGTTGTCAAATAATCAAATTGAGTGTTGGGTTACTACATACCTGCTTCCTTTACTTTCATAATCAACCACCTTTCTATAGCATTCCCAAAACCCTTAACTTCTAAATATATTAACTTTCTTTATCCATATCTTATCCAATTGGGTCTTACTCTAGCTCTGCCCTTTGTGACTCAAAATATCTTTCTCCCACCCTCCTTCCCCATTTCAGCCCTTAATATCCTCCCCATCAACTCTTCCTTTCATCAACTCATGTCTTTGATGGTAACCCTCTTGGACCTTGAATCCTTAACTCCAAAGATGATCAAACCTTTGTACTATTGTTGGCATGAGTTTTCCACACTTAAAGAAGTTATTTAAGAGTGCTTTTGGATTCAATTGTCTCTATTGCTCTGTCACGGAATTCTTACTATTCTTAATTGAGATCTCTATAAAGCAAAACGAGTTAATAGAAACAAACCTCTTACAACTTCTTCGCGGGGTAGGTAAGCAGTAGCATTGCACAAAACAATTAATAAGCTGAAGACAAGGGTTGAAAACCATGGACATATGCTGCAGGAAATCAATCCCTTGCTTCTTTCAAAGATCACTTGGCACTGGATTATAGAGAGTATCCAAGACCAGGCTGTCTACCTCTCTCCATCCGCAACAAAGAACCAAGCATCCCATGGAGAAAATTCCATCTTGTCATAATCCAATAACGCACAGAGCAAACCTGCAGCAGGTCGTTGTTCATGCTCAACTGCATCTCAACCCTTCACAAATGTACACCATGAATGAGGAAAGTCAGCCACATAACGATCATCATTTCTATGGAAAATAAATGTTTTCCGTATCTTACCATTGAAATTGCTTGTGCACACACTCTAGTTGTTCATTATCCAATGTTTAGCTGCATACAATGGTTCTTCTCTCTCATATGATTAAATTTGTATCTAACAGCAGCCTTTTTCATCTCTATAGCTGGCTGTTATCCTAGGATTACTCCTTTTGTAATCATCTGCAGAAATTGCCTACCAATCATCCTAGTATCAGCTAATGGCTGAATTCTTCAATCTGGTCTGATTTTGTTTGTAGCCCCTTGCCTCTATTTACATTTTATTGTAAATAGTAATTTTCTTTATCAAAAATAAAAATGTCCTTTTGAATCCCACTAACGGACTTTGGTCACTTGTGAACATTATTATAATTCTTTCTTTCTTTGGAAACAAAAATCACTTGCATTGGCCGGTCCATAATGACTGTAAACTAAATTCCAAGGATATACTTAAATTATATCTAAAATGAAATGAAAATCCAAGTGACACAACATGGTTTCAGCAACTTGTTGACGTGTCTAAAATCGCTGAATTTACGACTTCATCTGGCCAACACAGAATAGAAATGTACTCGCTGAGTATCCTATCCTCTCTTGAGATAAGGAAATCCCTAATGTTGTTTCAGTTTGATCAATGGGGACGACCTCAAGGTTTTGATTGTTAGGTCTTGACTGCGGGATTACTCAGTGATCGATGTGCTTTGTTGGGAGCACAAGGTGACTTACGTTTTGCAACAAGATGTTCCGTTGTGATTCTCGAACTACGAAATAAAATCAAAAGGGAAGGGATAAGAGATCTCAAACTAACAAGACTAGTATGCGGGTAGACGGATTCAACATAACCAATCCCTGCTTGGCCAGAATAGCTCACAACCTTGCCGGAACGATGCAATCTTCAAAGGGCTTGGAAGATTTTCAGACTGTAGACGCACGGCTAAGCACCCAGTTCTAGCGCAACCTAGATAGACACCTACAATTGAACCAAGCACAATTAAAGGCTCAGGTTAACCATACAAAAGGATACATAATCAATATATCCTCAATGGTATGAGCCTGAATCTATCAAATACATGCACACCCAAAACAAAAAGATCTATCTAAAATGCTAAAAGAAACCACGCAAACAGGATGAAAACAAGACAATAAACACCAAATCAATGTTTATATATTTGATTTCAGCTACCTATTACAACAATTTCTACAGCATCTCTATGCTACTGCTAAGGTCTAACCTATTCTAACTTCTAAAATCTAACTATAGAACTCTAACTACAAAATTCTCTCTAACGGTCTAACTGTCTAACCCTTTACAAAAGAAAGGCCTATGCCTTTTATAGAATTTACAATTTTGAATCAAAGGCTAGGATGGACTACATCCAAGGGTCCTAACCTGCCTTCTAGAAGCTGGCAGCTTTAACCCATGCCTATTAAGCTCTCAGTCATCCACCCAACCACTATCTCAACTACCTGCCACTATTTGGCTTTAATTCGGTCAATTTGGCAGTTGGACATAATTGTCCACAACTGACTTGTTTTCCCTTTCTTTCAAAATATCTTAAGTGGGGCCCACAAGCAGTTTTACAATAAAACAGTTTCAGTTTAAAAATGAATTCCTGGAATTAAATCCAACTGTGCACCTTTCCTGAGAACGCATGATTGTTGTACTCAGAGTGTTCTTTGGTCTTTGGTCCTGGTGGTGGACTTCAGCTTTGTGGTCTGGTGGCACAGTGGCACGCTTCCTAATGCTTCATCGCTTTGATCCTGCATTGCATCTTTTTCTCCTCCAACTTCCTGTGCCTGGCCTTGATCGTCAATTTAGCTCCTCCTGATGTCGTTTTCCTGCGAACAATCAATTTCATAAAATAAATTAAAATTAATTTAACAAATATTTAATTTTATTTACGACGCCCGGCTCGAGAAGCTCTTTGTGAGATGTATCTTTTGAATGTTTTTCGATTGATAGAGGTGAGATGATCTTAAGTTTTACAAAAACTTCGGGCCGCTTGGAGCTGGCATGAGAGATGTTTCTAAGTTATAAAATGTCCTTGCCTTCACTTTCGACCAACTTTGACAATTCACAAAAAACTCCTGAGCGAAATTCGATGACTTAGACGTAGAGGCACAACTTGGACTTTCCTTTTCCTCTCAGCTCATAAGTTTATTTTCGCAATTTAGCCTTTTGGCAATTTCGAGCTAAATGCCGATTTTGCAAGCTTTGTTTTGGGTCTAATGGACATTTTGTGTTGCTATCATTTTCGGCCTGAGTGCATAAAATGCGAACTTGGGTGCTATGCGCGATTTTACCCTTTCACCTCTCCTCACTTTCGGCCTATTGAGCCTCTTTGAGAGATAGGGTTTACATTTTCGGCCTCAATGACTATTTCGCGAAAATGGTCCTTTCTTCCAATTTCGGCCTGGGTGTGGTGTTTGCAAACTCGATTTAGTGACGCCCTGCCTCATGTATTGCGCGATTCTCCTAATTTCGGGGTGAAGAATCCTCTTGCAAACGTTAAAGTTTAACACTTCATCATTCTGGCGATTTTCGGGTTGGGGGCGATTTTGGAAAGGTTTACTGTTATAACGCTTTATAACTTTCACACTTCTTGCAAAATTCGGCCGAATAGGTGATTTTGAAAACTTTTATCAAGTTTAATGTTTTACCCCTATGCCCCAAAAACCAGGTCAAATGGCACTTTTGCAAACTTCGAAAAAGGCGCCTTTCCTATTTTCGCATTTTCGAGCTAAGGAGGGCATTTGAAAAGTTTATAAATTTAACGCTCTCTTGCATTTCATGATTTTCGAACCAAGAGGGGCTTTTGTAAGGTTTATAAGTTAAAACGTTTCCATCACGCGATTTTCACCCTATTTTCGGGCTCTGAAGCCTCTTTTTGAAAGTCGGTATGAAAGGTATTTTGAGAGATTTTGAAGTTTTTGGCTCCCTAGGTTATTTTGCAAACTTCGGCCTGGAGGGCCATTTTGCAAGGTTTTAAACTTAAACGTCTTCACTTGACTTTGCGAAATTCGGCCTATAAGCTCCTTTTGCGAACTTTTCTTATTTTCGGCTATAAAACCTATTTCGCGCGATTCTGAACACCATTTGAAGATTTTCGGCTTACTTGAGGAAAATGTGAGACCTTATCATTTGCTATTCTCGGCTTACCTAGCCAATATTTGAACTTTATATGTGTTTCTCCCAACTCGGCCTACTTAGCCGAATTTGTGAACTTGTAATCGCATTTCACCCTTTTCGGCAAATTGGAGGGTTTTGAAATTTTAAATTCTTTCTCACTTTTCGGCTTAGAGAGACTTTTTTCATGTTTCACCGGCGATTTCAAACACGGGCTCAAATAGCAAATCGTGATGACCCTCTTCAACAAACTTCGGGCATCTGTGCGATTCTCATATATTAACCTTATCGGCCATATTATTCAAAATGCGTGACTTTCAACTTAAATGGACTTCGGGAATTTCTTGGTCCGACCTGAAAGTCGGGATTCCAAACGAACACCAAGGGAGGAACTTCTCTCTTTTAGAGACCGGCAGACTACTACCACGGGGGTCCCTGTCAACTGACGGGGTGTGTGCGCAAGCACAACACAGCTTAATTCCTGTTTTCCACATACGGTAAACGATTAAATGCAGAAAGTAAATGCACAGAACATAATGGAAATATATTAAATAACCAGTCTCTGTATTAATTCAACAGTCCATGTACATCAAGTGCTTATAACATTAAACCCAGATACCACTATCATGATGATAATAAGAAGGAACGGTATGCAATATATAATACCCGAAGGGGTGCGACCAACCATCGCGTCCAACTGCCCTTCGGGACGACTAACTAACTGACTGCCGTAACTCATTATTACTAACGACAACATAAACATAATATGACAACATAACATAATGATTATTCCCGGCAACAATTCCCAAGATTTGCCTTGTTCTACCTTTAATCCCCTTCACTGGTCCTTCAGCAAATTTACTGTTTCGCCAATTTCTGTCTGCCTTATTCTGCCTCAAATCCATTTCACCAGTCAATCAGAGCATTTACTGTTTCTCATATTAGCAATCAATAAGGCCATATAATAAAATTTATAGATTTCATTTGCAATTTGATCTTGTCGGCATGCTACTAGTCAACCCAGTCTGCAATATATGTTGTGTTGGTGCAATATAAATCCCAGTTCAGTCAGCAGAGATAAAATGACCAGTTAATCTTAAGAAAACAAAGATCTAAAATGAAGTTAGAAACTTAGGTGATGATGTCATAAGGTTTAATGATGCTATAAGTGAGTTATAATGTCAAGGACAATGCAATTGCAATATTTTGGTCATTTTGGATATTTCATGTCATCTCTACACTTATGCTTTCCTTTATTAGTTTGAATGCTTAGTCAATGGCTTCTCTGCCTGTCTTGTAGAGCTTCTTAGGGCATAACAGTTTTAAATTTTAATGATAACTATGGAATGATTGTAAGCTTTAAGTGGAAATTTTTCCATATCTCTTGGAAAACTCATGTGCTATTAATAAACCTAATAAAAGGGATAGGTTCATTAAAAAAGTTTTCATATTGGAAGTTTATACAATAAAAAGATGGCAGATGAAAAAACCTATTAATTTATTAAAACCATTGCAACTTGTAGACCTTCTTGGGGCCATATCAATTTTAATGATAAATAAGGACTGATTATTAGCTTTATGTGGGAATTTTTCCATGTCTCTGAGAAACGAATGTGCTATAATGCATATTAATAAACCTAATTAGAGGGTTAGGTGAAGGTCCATTAAATATGTTCAAAAATAGAATTTATCCTATTACAATGTGATCTATGAAGAAAGCTAGTAATTTAATAAGTATATTGCATCTTTTCAATAGAAAGAACTACAACAATTTTCTACTTATCACTTTGATGAACTTGTATGAGAAAGCATACATGTGATGTAAAACCAAGATATGTCCCTCTTAAGTTTGGATCCACACTTTCATCATTCACGCTGCAATACATGTAAGAAAAGGCCCAAATTAAACATTGCAATCATTATGATAACCTGACTTACAGAGGTTACAAAAATGAAATAAAATAACATAACAGTAACTAACTAAGACAAGCTTTCTTAATTATAGATGACCATTAGCCTTCAAATATGGTATTAAAAAATGTGCCCTTTCTCTTCTCAAGACCGTGCTCCATAAGCATATTCAATTATTTATAGTCTGTTTACTCTTGTTGGCTTTGATTTGAAGGGCTAGTAATTTAATTTTACATAAAGATGGGATTATAGCATTAGAAATGAGTAAGTAATGATACCAAATCAGCAAGACAAACCTGAAATCCCTGATATGTAATTCATAAATAACAATGTCAGCAAATGATTCTAACTGCGGCTTTTCATCAGCCAAGCTTTCCCATCCTTCTGGTTTCAACAATGGGTCTTGGAGATTGACAAACAAAGATCTTTCTCCATTTGCTGAAAGTCTTTTTGCCACATTATAAAATTGAACAAGAATATATTAATAACGTTGAAATCAAAAAAAACCAAGACATTAAGTCCAAATCAAAAGTTAAGAATGAAACAACAAAAGATTTTCCAACCATCAAATAGTTGCAGAGAATTACCCTCGTGAATAAGGATCATTTACCATACAAATTTCAACACGTTGGCTACCAGGATGGAATACTGTAACTTCACACAAGTAATATTTTCCCTCCCAACTTCTTGGCCCACAAGTGCTCCAAACACCACCCTCTTCTTTGAGGTGGATTGTTTCTAAAGGTGAACCACCTGAAGGACTAGAATAAACGAAGACACGCACACACTGCTAAAACATATTAGATTATTTCCATGCCACGAGAAGCATTCAAAAAGTAAAAGGATGTGGAAAAGAAATGAATACATGATTATCTCAATAAGGATATGCATGAATGTTTCTTAGTCATATAACTAGAATAAAGATAAAACAGAAAAAAATGAATACTTGAGCTGTCGGTGCCCAAAGATGAACCATCACAGCATCCTCAGTAAATGTGGCTCCAAGTGGACCATCGTAGGAAAAGAGATCATCCAAAACACCCTGTAACTGTATACTAGTAGTATCCATCAAAGTTCCATAAGCTGCAAGAGAAGTTTGCATCAATGCACACTTATGATGATCTATTAATTTTTTTAGCCTTGATGCATTAAGCACTCCACTCTGAAATTATATTATAAATTGATACAACCAGTAGTCTGATTGCCATAACTTATTGTCTATAAACCCTGATATATTTTTCTTCTTTTCTTGTTGGCATTCATACTTTGGCTTCTCAATAATCTAAAACTGTGACAAAATGGAAAGAAAAAAGTATGAGAGATGCTTATCTTTACCATCAATGCAAGCAATTGCTAATTGGGATTTGACAAGCTCTTTAACATTGACACCAGCCGGCAATTTAAAAGCCTTGTAATGTGCAATGTGAGGAAACTTCCCAATAATCTGAACGATCAATAGAGAACTCTAATTAAGAAGCTACAGAAATCATGGAATCCTTGTTCCCAACATACAGCATTAAAGACGAAACTCAACATAGGCTATGAGAAGAAAATGTTGCTTATTTCACCACATAAGCATACATAACAGGGTTTACCTCTCCTGGAAGACTGCCAGATTCCCTTTCAAGTGGAACCACCAAATCCTCTCCTGTAAAAACAAGAGAATCTGAATTTTTTAGGTAGTTAAGAGCATATTTAACTAAGGTTTGGTCTGGCTCAACACAGGATAAACGATGCATTCAGGACTCAAGCATTGAGTCACTGCAACCTGAGACATCAAGTGCCTCCAATCTAGTGTTTATAGATTATCTGTTATCACATACGAAGAATGCCAGTGTTTATTAAATATTTCTTTCTATCTTGTATCACATGGTTGAAATATTTATTTTGACATAACTAAGTTTATAAGAAAATTTGAGACCCCAGACAAACAAAAATACAATCATCTTCAACAAAGGGCCTTGTCCAATCTGCAGACAGATAATTTTCAACACACACTTGATTCTCATTCTAATAGATAAAAGAGTGTGAACCATGTTATAAGGAAAAGTTGCTCTCAGCATAATAAGGCTACTAAAACATCAGAAATGCATTTAAATAACACAGCTGAAAGCTCAACTACACTAAATATGGAGGTTTATGCAATGGCATGATACCAGTGGGGATATGAAATAATAGAAAACAATGTGCATGTTCTAACCTTTTATCCCTCCAGAAGTAATATCCAACTTTGCACTTTTGCTGGCAAAAAGCTGGAATTGAACATTTTCTACATCCAAATTCCATGCAAGTAAGAGCTCACTCACCCAATAGGCTCTTGACATTGAAAGATTGCCCTACAAAATGAATCCAAATCCAAATAGAAAAGCAATAATTAATCTTTCTAGTCATATTTTTTAGAATCATGATATTTTCAGGTTAAGGTTCTTGTCAATTATCCTATATAAAACATATCTTGAAGAGAGGATTAACCAAGAGCAACGATAAAATGTATCACATTTCAGAGAAATTTGTAGGAAGCCATAGAATTCGTTTATTTAAAGTTAATATAAAACACAAATGCAACTCAACACAAAAAGGGAAGCAATAATGTGTTGATCCTGCCATATGAATACTAGCTACTCTTAATCTTTGTGACGATTAGTTTTTGATTAAGGTAAAAGCAGGTTTTGAAGGGGCCCCGAAACCCTTTACAAGCAGAACTTAAACAGCAAAGCTATGAGAAACAGAAAAGAACAAAACCACAAAAAAACCAGCAGCAAACCAGAGAAAACCCAGAAAAGCCCCATAAGGCCAGCAGGCCTTCCAGCATTCTTTTGTGACGATTAGTTGCAACCTAAAGTATAATTGATACAAAATTCCTGGCCATGACTCCATGGGCTACTTAAATGGAAAAAGAAGAAAGAGATAAAAAATGCCCTTGGAAGACCCAAAAATGTTTAATATGAGCAGCCCTGTTGGACACAGACAAATGGGAAAGTAAATTTTGGCTAGTGCTTTGAGTTTGGATGGCATCAAGTATTGAAGCTTCTGCATTTAGCCAAAAGATGTTGCTTGCCCCAAGGTTGAGGAACCAGCCCAAAACTAAGAATGCCAATATGAGGCTCCGCTGATTATGCCAAATAAGTGACTACGGGAGTAGGAATGTAGCTGAACTTTGGAAATTTTAGTAGGCTGAGAAAAGTTTACCCAGATGTGTACACACACATGCACTTATGTCTGATTGCAAATGGAATAGTATGAACCTATCAATCTAATAAAAAATTGAAAGATCTAGAAAATGACCAAATAATGTTGTGTTGTAAATCTATTACCATGAAAGTCAACATAAACCAAAAAGTACTCGATTGTGCATTACATGATGCCAACCTGGGAGAACAAAGAAGTTGCAGTTATGGGTGAGATGAAGAGCTTATTATTGGAGGAGAATTAACATTGAATGGTAAATATAAACATCTATATTAGCACATATGTTATATGGCAGCATGAAAAGTATCACAAGAGGAACAACCTATGGTTCAGGAAAAACCTAGTCAGTGAAAACAACAAAATTTTGTCCAAATAACATGTAAATTAAGGAGATTTGAAAGCAACAATAAAGCTTCAAAAAACAGTTTGCTAGTTTTTTTTCTCTATTTGATGTCTGTTCTTTTTGTTTTTCTATAACATATCAAAATTTGCAAAACTACTAACACAGTTGAATTGCCTCACCTTGACAAACCACATGGAGTAGAAACATGTCATAAAAGGAACCTATTGCCATTTTATGACACCTTTGGTCCATCAGTGAGAACAGATCAGAGATATGTTCCATGGACCAGTTATGCCTCAATTGATCAAACGGCAAGTCAGGGAATCATGAAAATGCTCAAGTGTCATTTCATCATGAGGTGGGTTTCGGGCCTTCCCCTTTTCCCTTGCATATTGCCTTCGTGCCTTGCAGTCCTTTGGTCCTTTACTTCCCTTTCCTTCTGGATTACAAAATGCAGGGAACCAATCTACCCCTTCCCTCTTTAGGAAGAGGTATGTCATCTCCCTGGACTCTGTAACCATGACTTCCTTGTCCTTTTGGATTATAGGATGTAGGGAACCGATCTACCCCTTCCCTCTTTGGAAAGAGGTATGTCATCTCCCCGGACTTCGTAACCCAGACCTTCCTTTCCTTCCGGATTATGAAATGCGGGGAACCACTCTACCCCTTCCCTCTTTGGGAAGAGGTATGCCATCTCCCCGGACTCCGTAAATTGGACTTCCCTTTCCTTCCGGATTACAGAATGCAGGGAACCGGTCTACCCCTTCCCTCTTTGGGAAGAGGTATGTTGTCTCCCCAAACTCTGTAACCCGAACTTCCCTTTCCTTCCGAATTATGGAATGCGGGGAACCAATCTACCTCTTCCCTTTTGGGAAGAGGTATACTATCTCCCCGAACCCCGGAATGCAAGGTCCTCCTTCCTCCTTCCTCTCCTCCCTTTGGACTCTGGGGTTCCCCCTTCCTCTCCCCTTGTAGTGTTTTCCTGAAGGCTTAGCGCCCGTCCTCCACTAACTACAACACTTCCAGATGGTGTGATCAACACTCAAGGCTCTTAATGCTCCACCAACTCCTGCAACTTGTCTAGTTTCATTCATGGACCTATAAGGGTGCATTTAATTTTTTTTTGCAAGATTGCCATCATGTGGAATCCAAAGCCATGCTTATTTATGGTTACTTGACGGACTTCATGTCAGGTCTATGCACTCTGACTTTGGAATGTCTGGCAATCTACCTTCTAGAAGTACTTTGCTTCTTGGGATTGCCTTGTCAAGGTATGGATGGGTTTCTTGCACACACAACCATGTCAAATCCATGCACTTCCCTACCTTCCGAACTGACATTCCTCTATGTACTATTAGAATAATATTTTTCTCTATGTCATTAATGGTCATTTAAGTTGTTTCTAATTTCGACTCTAGTTAACGATTGTTTCTTTTAGAAACATTGTCTTTGTAACTCTATTTAAAGGAGCTTTGTCTCCTTGATTAATTGAACAACATCGATTCTTTGAAATCCATATGCTTTTGCATCTATATTATGGTATCAAAGCAGAAAGAAAAATTTTGTTTTTTCTAAAAATTTTCGAATGAAATTTTTCATCACTGAAAAAACAAATCTAGGGCCTGTGATTTTTTCAGAATTCGAAATTCAAATTTTTTTTCTTAAGGGTTTTCTTTTAGACGGATTTTTCTACTGTTCTTCGTGTTTTCTGTGGCTGATTTCTTTTTAACCAGACCTTCGTCCCGCGACGCCATTAATCCTCTGCACATGACGCAATTTTTTCCACTTGCAAATTTTTTTTTCTGCCATTTTTGGACGGAAATCTGCATTTTTGATTAGGGTTTTTACCCTTCAAATCAAGTCAAAAAAAATTTCTGATTGCAGATTCTTGGTGGGTTTTTCGAGATCTCAACTAGGTTGTTTTCAAAATTTTGTGGGTGCATCGTTTTCCGTGCCTCAAATTTCATGCCAGCGGATTTCAATTCTGACTTCAGATTCTTTCTGGGTTTTTTGCAAGGATTTCTGGGTTGTCTTCATATTTTTTCAGGTCAGCCGTAAAATTTTCTCGAAATTTGTGCCAATCGTACTTCATCTATTTTTTGAAGTTTGTACTTGTATCTCCTCTATTTTCTACATTGAAATTTGTGCTTGGACTTGTCTCAGTGCATTGAACCTCGTACCTCAGGTTTTGTGCACTTAGCATCTTCTCAGTGCCTCGTTTTTCGTGCCTCGAAAAGCGTGAAGATGGCTTATGGGCATCCATGTTTGTTTCGGTTTAACATTTTTTTACCTGAAAAAAATTTTGATGGGTTTTAATTTTTTTTCCCTTAAAAAAAGTCTCTGGGTTTTTAAATATTTTCTATCCCTATAAAAAAAAATCATGGGAGGGTTTATGATTTTTTCCTCAAATTGTACTTTGCTACAGTCTGTTTTTAGTCACACCTGGAGTTGTTGCGTGAACATCTGCACTGGTCTCTTGTTTGCAGTCTATTTTTGGGCATCTTGCTCATCTGCAATAGTTTGGAGGGTTTGCCGATTTTTTCCACAAAATCGTGACAACTGTTCTTGGTGTGTCTCTAGTTACAAGGAGGAACAATTCTCTAACATCAGGTTGGACGGTTGGTATTGTTTTGGGTATCTCCATAAGTTCTGCAGTTTCTGGAAGGGTTGGTGGCAGACTCATCTCAAGTGGCAGAGTTAGTGGCAGGCTCTTGTCTTCTGTTGCAGCGTGTTTTGAGAAGAAGGGGGCAACCTTCTTTGTTATTTCTCTTGGTAGTTAGAATGATGACCATTAAGGGAGGGTATTAGAATAATATCTTTCTCTTTGTGTTATTAATGGTTATTTAAGTTGTTTCTAATTTCGCCTCTAGTTAACGATTGTTTCTTTTAGAAATATCATCTTTGTAACTCTATTTAAAGGAGCTTTGTCTCCTTGATTAATTGAACAACATCGATTCTTTGAAATCCATATGCTTTTGAATTTGTATTATGTACACCAATGTACACCAAGGTCAAGGCTTCCCCTCATTGACCATTGTGTTAGTCACTCCAGGTGAATGGAGCTAACTCAACAAGGTTTTCATAACCTTCTTCACTTCGAACTCCACCGTACTCAGGAGGGTATTCCTTATATAGACCCGTATGTCTAATGGTCCTATGACAAATAATAGCATACGGGTTCGCATATGGTGTATAGTTCTCAGACTATTTAGGGATCCTTCACATAATTCCTTAATTGACCCTAATCCCATCCATTTTACACTCCTTTGAGAACAATAAATTATGCATCTCCCAAAACAATAAAAGGGAATAACGGAAATATGCTTTTAGATTTACCCACTATGACCTTTAACACCCACAGAGATGCATCACTCAAAATTAAGCAAGAAGAAAAGAACAGGAAAGGAAATAACATCATGATCATCTTTGAATGTTTTAATACAAATCCTAGGCAACTTAAACAGACCAGTGCTTGTTCCTAGGGCACAGAGTCATATATTAGATTAAGAATGCAAAACCCCAAACAGCAAATTATTTCAATTAGTGAGCCTCTCGAATATTAATGCCTAACATTAACAAAACTCCTCATATTGTTGCACAAACCATTCTTATTAATCCATTATGCATTTCCAAAATTGTTGTAACCTACAAATAGACTTTAGTTCCTTGAAGGAAACCCATATACACAATTACACATTGACATGAAGACTACCAAGACAAATCAAAATATCCTTAATATTATGATTCATGTAAAACTTGTAAATACAAATGTAGGCAATTTCTGCAACCATTTAACAATTTACCCATAAACTAATTCAGCACTACTAAAAGAAATTCATACATTCTATTTCCATGAGATTACTTAACCCAAGCCTATATAGAGCCCTGCTTTTACTTGCCCAGAAAATGAAAATTCAGAATCCCTTTTTACGTCCATGGTATTCCTTTTATAACAATAAGGAATGCAACCAGCTACTGGTCGTTTACATGTGGCATTATTATTTGCCAATGATCCCGTTTTAAGAGAATATTCCCTTGTAAGAAACCTATTATCTCTATTTTGTCAAGTAAAACCGTCGACCTACTGTGGAAGGATACATGAAAGCTTTGGTCCAGAAACCAAAAAGATTTCAAAGGGACAAACTACCTTTTGAGCCATGCCACTATCACACATTTGTAGTTGTTTGTGCAGAGAGTTACCAGGATGCAAGATTCTCATTGAACCTCCTAGTAGGGGAGAACTTTAAGAGTCTCAATCAAGTAGGCACTCTTGACTCCAAACCCACATATTTTGTGTTCTCACCCACTACTCTCTTCATATTCCACCTATTTGAGGGGAGGATGGCGGTTGGCAGAGAGATTGGAATTATTTGCAAGCCATAGTCGAAGCTTGTAGCTGCACTCAAGCCTTTTAATATCCCTTTGGTTACCACTGGCAATTTTAATACCCCTCTGGCTACATGGTAGAGTGTCTATCGGCTTCATTTCAAAGCCTCTGCACATCTTCTGCAACTATCTTTTCAAACCACCTATCCTTTTGCCAATCCTCAGCTTGATCCATCATACACTTCATCTCGCAACTTCTGCAGACAGAAACAGGAACACTTCCTACCAGCAATGACCTATCTCTGAGAATGCATTCACTTCTCCAGGCTTCTGTGATGCAACTTATACGTAATATAACTGCCTCGTCTAGGAATAATGACCAAAAGTGATTGATTTTCCCTCTCATTCAATTGCTTTACTTTTTGAATTTCGAGATGGCAGCAAATGGATGACAAGTTTGCATACTATTATAATTTCAATTTGTTCACATATTGCATTAGGCTATGCGAATTGTACCTTCTTGTTATTACAACTGTGAAATCCTTCACACCGGCATTCTTGGAGTTTTAAAAATTTACTGGGACACTTGAAATTTTAATAGCAGGGTTAATGATCATGGCTTGCATCAATTATTGGGACCTGTTGTGACCATTTCACACATCGCCCCATTAGAATGGGGACCCCCTCTTTTCGCTTTTGTTTTTGCTTTCTCTCTGCTTGTTCTTCTCTCTGTTTTTAGGGTTTTGAGTGAGTGAGTTGTCTGCCTGGGCTAGGGCCAAACCTTAGGGGTTCTTTTGGATGTCATTCAGGCTGAGTCCAGTCAAATTTTGAAGAGTTGTTAAGTGTCCTCCCGAAGAATTGAGATGATTGAAATAAGGTAAGCCTTTCAGGGGAGTCAAATAGGTCATAGGTTAGGTCTAATAGGGGTTTTTAGGGTAAAATCCAAATTTTGACTAAGTGTTAGCATTTTTGAAGGAGAAATTGTGTGTTCTTGTCTGGGTAGGTTTTGATCAACTTTTTGAAAGTAAGATAATGCCTGAAACAGAGAAATCGCTCCTGACCCTTGCTGAAGGCCCAGGGCGAATTTTATCCTAAGTGCAATTTCTTATTTTTGATGGACTTGCTAACTAGTTCTTGGCCTTGAAAATGACCTGACTTTACCTTGTGAAGTGATTTGAGACTTAAAAGTGAAGCAGTTTAGCCTAAAGGGGTAAAATCGCTCCTGACCCTTACTGAGGGTCCAGGGCGAAAATATTGTTTAAGTCATATTTGTCATTGACTTTTCTAATTTGTTTTGTGCAAGGTCTCCCGGAAGGATGATTGAACATCACGAAAAACGATTGAAGTTTTGAAGGCAAGAAAAGTGATGATTTTTGGCCTAAGAGGGAAAAGTCGCTCCTGACCCTCAGCGAGGGCCCAAGGCGAGATTTTGATTTCCTTCATTTTGAAATGGAAAGAGACCAAGTTTTGATCATGAATGGAAAATAAATGCCTTTCTCCACCCACCTGAAGAAGTTTTGACTTGAAATAATGAAGGACCTTGTTGAAAACAGAAAAATCGCTCTTGACCCTCAAAGAGGGCCCATAGCGAAAAATCTTATAGAGGTCATTTCTAGCCTTATTTGATCGATTTGAGATGTCAAAGGCATGGGGGTGGATGAAGTGAGCATGATAAAGTATCCAGACTTGATTGAATGTGATGAATTGAAGGAGTTTTGCCCAGGAAAGGTAAAATCGCTCCTGACCCTCAGAGAAGGTCCATAGCGATTTTCTTTGTGTGCACATTTTTTGACCTTTCTTGGACATAAATTTATATTCATAGCGTGAAGCAAGGCGACATCTTCCTTAGCAAAGAAATTTTGAGATGAAAAGTGAAGCATTTTGGTCCAAGTAGCAAAAATCGCTCCTGACCCTCAGAGAGGGTCCAGAGCGAGATTTTCAAATATGCATTATTCTTGCAAGATCAAAGTGATTTTTATGATTGGAAGGGATGAAGGAAAGCATGTTCTATCCGTTGAATATAATTTGGATGATCAACAAAAGGAGAAATCAACCCAAAATCAAAAAATCGCTCCTGACCCTCAAAGAGGGCCCAGGGCGAAAAACCTAATATGGGAACTTTACATCCAAGTTTGAGGAAAGCCAAGGTTAGGCATTGGTTTGAAAAAATGTTTAAATTGCCTTGAAGTGAAAAGAGATTGTTGAAAGTCAGTATTTTGAAGGTTAATACAAAAATCGCTCCTGACCCTCAGAGAGGGCCCATAGCGATTTTCATGATTCTCTCCTTTGTTTGTGGAATTGAGACAAAATCTTGTGTGGATAGGAAGAGGATGTGATGTTTTGTGCCTTAGGGGAGATTTGGAATCCAAAAGATGAAGGAATATGTCTAGAATGAAAAAGTCACTCCTGACCCTTGCTGAGGGCCCAGGGCGAAAATCACAAAAAATGCATATTTTCTTGAAAATGGTGCTAAGGCAAGGTTAGGATAAAGCAAAGAGACCTCCAAAAGCATGATGAATATTGTTTTGCCTTTGAAACTTGATGATTTTGGTCACAAAATGAAAAATCGCTCCTGACCCTCAAAGAGGGCCCAGAGCGAAAATGTTGAAAATCCTCATTCTTCCTTGCAACAACGAAGCAAAATTGGATGGAATGGATAAAGGAAAGATGTTGCTTAATGACGAACGAGGTTTCAATGAGAAATGATGGAGAATTAAGCCCAGTTTGCAAAAATCGCTCCTGACCCTTGCTGAGGGTCCAGGGCGAAAAACCTCAAAATCACACCTTTTCTCCAAAATTTGATAAAGCTAAGTTTGCAAATCAGTGAAGAGGCCTAGTTGAAATGTCTTGAAGAGGTTTTGGACGTTGAAAAATGCTAATCTTGAGCAAAAAATAGAAAATCGCTCCTGACCCTTGCTGAGGGTCCAGGGCGAAATTTACACTTCCACCTATTTTTCCTCACGCAAAATGTCAAGTTTGAAGTGCAACACATTAACTAGATATCAATTTACCCTCCAGGAGATTTTCAAGTCAAGATGCAAAGTATTCAGAGCTAAAATTGAAAAATCGCTCCCGACCCTCAAAGAGGGCCAGGGCGAAATCATCATGGAGTTTAATCAAGCCTTGTTTTAAAAATTAATATTCTCCAAATTGCACTTGATCGCCAACATTGCTCATTTTGAGGCATTTGGAAAATTAAAATTAAATTAGCATTAAATTAAGGCATTTTGGCATTTAATAAATTGATTTTAAGCCTTAGAAAATCGAACTTTTATTTTGGAGGCATTTAAAATTAATTTTTATTAAATTAAAATTAAAATGAAACGCTCAAGGCACTATTTTGATTTATTTTGCCAAGTCGGCCCCCCTTTTTTTGGAATTTTATTTATTTTTAACCTCCTTTTTTGCAAAGTCGGCCTAGAGGGAGCAAAGGGGTGAGCGCTCTATATATTGGAGGAGTTTTTTCAAATTTCAAATCATTCAATCATTGCCTTAAGTGGAAAATTGGAGAGCTAATTGGAGGTGCGAAATCTGATTTGCTTGGAGCGAATTTCTTTCAATTGTTGAAGCCTAGAAGGAGGTGGAGTTTATTCTTTTCCAAGAGGTGCAATTCATCCAAGGGAGGACTTTGATCTACACTTTGCCTATCAAAATTCATATTTTTGCATCATTTCTTAAAGTTTAATACTCAAGAGGAGGTATGGCGAAATCACCTTAACACCCTTGTTGAAGATTTGATTTTTGAACATTTGTTTTGGAAAAATCTAAATATAGCATGGTTAATTAGGAAATGATAACTCAAGACTTATCATGAAGTTTCCTAATTAAAAATCTTAGGTCTTCCTTTTAAGTCTAGATTTCTACACTTCAAGATATATTACTAATTGTGAAATGTTGTGTAGGTGTCAAGATGGCGACTCCAAAGGCGGGAGCATCCACTAGTCGTCCGGCTCTCATCAAAGAAGATCAGAAGAACGACGAATTGGAGACCAGGATCGTGTCCAAATGGAGCAATATCGGAGATACCAACTTGGGAAACTTCAATGTGAAGAAGTTTCGAGAGGTCCCCTACATTGGCAAGCCATCACCTGTTGCGAAGAAGATAATTGAAAGTGGCATCATCAAGGCGACAGGTTTTCCTCCAGCAGTCCAGTGTCATGAGTTAATGATCGAGTGTGCCCGCCATTATGACTCACAATCAAGATCGATCGTATCCAAGGAAGGGAACACCTTAGCTTACCTTTCAGAGGAGGCTATAAGTGAGGCTCTTCATCTTCCAGAGCATAAAGATATGATTTACAAAAGTTTAGAAGGAGCCAAGTCAATGTATGAAGATGATCCTGACACCTGTTTGAACCTCATCAACAAGAATTGGTTGCTCAAAATTCGTCCTCGCCTGAACAAGATTCCCAACACACCGCATAGGATCGACTTCCAGGAGAAGTACAAAGAATTGATAACTTTGCTCAATCGAGTTACAGGAGCTCCTCAAGCCTTCTACTTCGAAAAGTGGATGTTCTTCTTCATTCAAGTGATAGTCCAAGGAAAAGGAACGCTTCATTGGGCCAGAATTATTAGCAATAGCCTGGACGTGCAGTTAAGAAGACTAAGGCCTACCAAGTCATTCCACATGAGCTCATATGTCATATATGCCTTGATCAGGAGTTTTGAGTATGCAAGGCTACCTCACAGAGGAGTGATCGGAAGAGGACTCGGAGAAGTGAGAGTTTGTGACTCTTATGTTCATCTGCATCATCCACCTGGAAGTGACTACAAGTTAGTCAATGATACCTTCACGATGAACATCACTCGGATATTGCAAGGCGGGATTCACAATCGACTATCTCTGGATGCACAAGAGCTTGTGAAGAGGTATGGTGCATGGTTCATCCAGTTTCAAACGTTTACATACATCAGAGTTCATGGGTGTCCTTCACCTCCCTACATGTTGCTGAGATATCCGACAGACAGAATAGTGTTACTTGAGGTAACCAGACAGTTGGCAGCTTGTGCAAAGGTATCCAAACACAAGCATGGAAATGGAGTTCCCGTACCTATCATATTGGGGAATTCAGTTGAGGTATGTCCTAATACTCAAGCTTCGAAGGATGCAGAGAAGGAATTAGCCTTGTATTCATTCACCTTCTTTGCCCCATGGGAGAATTTTGATCCTTATGGTTATATGGAGGAGGCAGTTGCTAGGAAGTATGGACATGAGTTTCAGGTGGAAGACTTTTGGATGAATCTCTCAAGTGATTTAGAAGTTAAAAGGAAGATGCATTCCAGATTGCCTTTAGATTTTATCAGAAAATGCAAGGTTTACAGAGTAGCCGATCAGGCCCAAGACAATGGCAGATACCTCCAGTCATCCTATGACAAAGAAGATAAGAGAGTGAAGATAGATTGGAACAAGCCTGAGATTTTGGACTTGAGAGCTTTGATGGCTCCAGTTTTATCATGTACTCGCAGATGGGTGGACGTACAACATCAGAAGTTGAGAGAGCAAAACGTACCAATGACTTTTACTTTGGAGGAAAGACCAGAAGAAGGAGGAGCAAGCGTGAGTGAGGAGACTTCTCATCCCAGAGGCACAAAGAGGAAAGAAAGACCTGAGAAAAGAGAATCTTCCAAGAAGAAGCAGGAGGCCAATCGAGATCGCCCATCAGGCACATCTTCTCAACATGGAAAGAAGGCAAGTCAAGCTGAAGGTCAAGAGAAGATGCTACCCGAGGTTGATGAATCTATGGAATCCATGGTACAAAATGATAAGCCAGAGAGGGGACGGACATCTCAATATTCATCAAGTCAATCTCTCCAAATTGATGAGCTACAGGAAGATCAGAGAAATGATGATGAAGAGACATCTCCTCTCCGAGAAGATGAACCACTGCCTCAGGAAATACAAGTTAGAGAGACAAGATCCGCCATCCCAGATTGGCTGAAAGAGAGACTGACAAGGGTGATTGTGGTTGAAGAAGAAGAAAATGTGATTGATTTGGAGAGCCTTATAGGAAATTCTCAAGAGACAACAGAAAAGAAGAAGGCCACCAACATGTCCAAGGTGATAAGAGATGAAGCAGGATCCAGGAAATTGCAGATAGCTACACCAATAGTGGACAAGTATGAAGGTGAAATTCTTGCAGATGAGTATGACTTAGAAACATTTGAGCTTGGTCCACTCACTACTGAACAGGCAATGGATGAGGCAACCGATTCGTTTGAAGCGCTTAAGGACAAACTCAAGGAAGAAGTGGAAAAGAATAAGAGGCTTGAGAGAGAGGTCGGTGCTTGGAGAGGTTACTTTAGTCATCTCAATCAGCCCTTGAGACATCAGGATCCAGCAGTATCTCCTATGCAAGCACTTCCCCTTGAATCAGTTGGCGAAGCAGAAAGGGTCAAAAGCTTGGTTCAGCTTATGAGCTCTTGGATTGATAAATCCCACACGGTAGCCATTGAATTTGCAACAAGGATGATGAAGACAATTCATCGAGCTATTCAGGTCCTTGAGATTATTCATAATCTGTTGATAACTGTAGCCGCTTTTGCTCACACTAGAGATGTTATCATTCCTGTCCTGCAAGTAATAAGGCAAACACCAAGATGGATCCTGGCACAAGAAAAGATAATGGATGGAGGAACTCATAACCTACTACAATGGTCTGCTCTGCTCCAGATGAAAGAGGTCCTTTTTGAAGACATCAGCACCAAATGCAGTCAAGTTGAAGGTGTCATCCATCCAATTCAGGATAAAGTGTTTGAAGTGTTGTGTACCATCCTTGGCCGACGAATCGAGATTGAGACAGATGTGGACATCCAAGAGTTGGAGGATAGGATCAAGGTCATCTTTTGCAAAGAGGAAAATGTCATCACAGATGAGCAACGAGACCTGATGTTCACTACCATGCTCCTGATTGAGAAGATCAAAGAACTCGAACCTGGATGGGAAACAACTCTTCTCACTGCTTTCGATTAGGTCATTCACTTGGAGGAACGAATGAAGAATCTTCCCGAGATTCCTATTGCTGAGATTGAAGGAATTGTGTTCAGATTCGTTGGATATGCTAAGAAAGAGTATAGGAAAGGGAACAAGGTTCTAGAAGAAAGGTTGTTATAGGATGATGTGGCATCTTAATTGTCATTGGTCTATGTTTCCTCGACTTTTGTGCCAATTAAATATTTGGCTATGCATTTAATAATGTTCATCTAAAAGGGGAACTTTTGTAATAAACCCTAATTAGGGTTTAGGTGTCGAAATCTTAGCCATTGATCTTCTTTCGATCTGGGTCGTTCATTGTAATTGAGGATGCTATATATACCCTCACTCATTTTCATTTTGTCATTAGATGAGATCAGATTAGAAATTAGAGATTAGAAGAGTTTAGAGAGAAAGTTATTGTGTAGCAAGATTGAGTAGTGAAGAAGGAATTTTGAACAATTGTTGTCCATTTGGCTTTTGAGATCAATAAAATATTGAAGTTATGGTGTTTTATTGCAATACTTGTGGCTATCTTCATGGTTGTTTATCTTCTTGAATCATTCTCAGTCGAAGTAGTATTTAAGTTTGAAGGACTAAGTGTTGTGCTTGATCTTTGGTGAGATTCATATCCAAACCACTAGCTTCTTACTGATTGTAAGGACGCCTTGTGTGGTCGACTGGAGATATTGAGATTGCTTGAACATTCAATCATTATTGAAATATTGATATGTATCTTAATGATAGTATCTATAATCCTTGATGATTTGAAAATCACTAATCACCTTAGAAGATCGCATCAATTCCAGTAAAGTTGTAATCCCTTGGCAATACTAAAATTGGTAGAATCTTACCAAGTCCAGCTTACATTGAGTCATTCTTAGGATTAGATTAGAATTCATCTCTTAAAAACCCTATCTTTTGATCTTTTTTGGAATTTGTTAGTGTTAGGAAATTCCTGTTCCTGCAGTCAAGTAAGAGCAACACGGACCAGCTTTCAAAGTGCGTAAGACCCCTTGAAGAAACAGCATTCACAACGACCACTGGTGCTTATCCACACGTAGAGATCCTACAGCGAAGAATCTTGAAGTCACCCTGATTGATCCTTTTCGTGATATCTTCAGCATTCAGAGGCTTTACTCAAGAGAGGATAAGGTACCCTTGGGTATTTTATTCTGTGTTTGATAGTGTACAAAATACACGTCAACAGGACCCTAGACAGGTTCTGATTGCATATTAAACTTAAGTTATCTTCTATATTCTTGTCTATCCATCTTTCTCTTTACTAAGCAAAGTCAAAAGATCTTGATCTGTCCCTATTGGCATTTCCTTGTCCAGCATGGTTCCACATGCTTGCAAACAACTCATCTAACCCTTCAATTATGGCATGAAATCTGAATTGGAACCCTTTCTTGGTCAATTTACGTGCCAAATCACTTAGTAGAGACCACCTTATGTCACTCCCCATCGCCCCCGCATACCCGCACAATGTTTTACCCTTCTTATATGACTCCCTCAGGATCACAAGGTTAACGTCTTCCTCGACCTCTTCCTTCACACTTTCCTCTCATATACCTGCGACATACTTTTGGTTCTTTGTCATTACGATGCGGGAATACAAGGTCGACATTCTCTTAGGCTTCTTTCATCTTTCCCTCCTGTATAAGCGCATGCTACTTAATCCTCTTCGTGTGACCTACGCGAGAATGCGAGTACACACCCATTCGTATATTTTCCCTTAATTTCTCCCTGCAAACCCACAAACTTAACCCGGCAATGTACTGACGCACGACTTGATTACGGGGTTAACATCTCTTTTATCACCTTCCTTTCCTTTGCTCTTGCATACTTGCACTTCAACATCAGAGGTATAAGGAATACCGAGGGAAAAAAGGATGGACTTACAGGATGCCTTTCGGCCACATGAAAAAATAAGTTATAACAAAGGGGTAGCGGGGTTGTGTAGCTTGAACTTAAGGGAACAAAACAAGGCCCTAGGGATAAACCTAATCAACCAGTTCAAGTATTCCAAGGAACATGGAAGGGGCCGGTCATATTACGAACCTAAACCCATGGGATGGGGCCCCTTTTAAAAGATATAACCAGCTCAACGGGTCAACAACAAAATAGAAAAAAGGGCCAATGCAATTCGCATAGAGCTAAAACACAACCAAATTTTCAAAATTGCTACACTTTAAAAGGCCTGCCAAGGATAAATGAATCTGAGGAATACATAAAATTTACAGTCCTTACACATTGGTCTCTTCTCTGTGACCAGTTTGCTATATATTGGCTATTAAGCCTCATTGTAAAGGGTTCTCTCCTTACTAACTTGAGCTACTCTTTGCTCTCTCACTTATCTTGAAGATTTGTATATTTTCTTGCATTTTTGCAACTGTAAGTTTGGCCATTGGCCTAAGAATGAATTGAAATCATCATTCTTTCCCCTCTTCAACTTATGCATGTTGTGTATGTTTCCTTACCTTCATTATAACTGTATGTTTTGTGGCTTTCTCTCATGTATATGTTATGTCATTCAGCAAATTCTAACCTCCATACATGCGTTTGGGGTCATTCATGAAATTGAAGTTTGTGCATCTCCAGGGTATTTCGATTGATTCTTGTGCCATTTCGAGGTGGGGAGAAGAACATCTCTTATCTTGGTGCATCACCTCCTTTCATTTAAGCATTTCCTTCTTCCCTTTCCTCTACAAGTTGTTAGGATAGGTTTAGAAGTACAATTTGGAGTGTTAAGTTATTTCAACACTTGCACTTGGATTGAGAAGGAAGTCGACCTTCTCCAGAGATTCAACCCCTTTGCGCAAGGTCCTGTTGATTTTCCCATGTTTTATTGCATGTATTTTAATGTATATATCTGATTCAATCCGATACTTGCAATCTTGGAATTCTATGTGTTCTCAAATTGAATAACATTATACTATATATATTCCTTTGGAGAGGCATGTCCTTGAACGGACATGTCTCTCCTTTAATTATAATAATTTAATCAATATTATAATGTTTCATCAATCAATTATTAATTTAGAATAATATAATAGATTAATATTGAATATTAAATTTTATATGATTAATAATAATATATTATTATTAATCAACATATATTATATGTATTCTAAATGATCATTCGACTGAAGCTACAAACATTAACACTCCCTTTTAGCTAGGGAGGATGATCAGACAGAATGTGTAGTGATCTCCCATGTCAACACTTATGGCCCTCACCATAGCTACACAAAACATAATTAACACTCCCTCTTAGCTAGGGAAGATAAAATCAATGGAAATGCATTAAGTTTAGATTAATTATGGAATAGAGAAAATATTATCTCACTATGATATCAAGAAGTATGGTATAAACAAGAATATCAAGGCACATGATATTCACCATAACTCAAAAATATCATCTCATGATATTGGGAGTATTTGCATCAACCATATGATGCTCATCACAGGGGACCATAGTCTCAAGGTGTGAATTTGCCTCCATCGGCGATTCTATTCACAAGCTCTTGTGTGGATTGCCTCTGTCGGCGATTCTATCCATAAGCTCTCACGTGGATTGCCTCAGTCGGCGATTCTATCCATGAGCTCTCACGTGGATTGCCTCAGTCGGCAATTCTATCCACGAGCTCTCATGTGGATTGCCTCTGTTAGTGATTCTATCCACAAGCTCAAGTTATTGTAAGATCGTCACCTTCCAATAACCTCAAAAATACAAGTGGAAATCATTTGGAAGTCGTCACTTCCTTATGATTTACACAGGGCCCATAAGGCATTAAATGATTTCATTAGTATAATAATCAATTGAATCAAGTTTTACCTCATATGTGTTTCACCTTCAATAGTGAAAAACCCTCTCAATCACTATGATCGAAATTGTCGCAAGTTGACTGAACCATCTACTCCCTCTGAAGCTCAAGTTCTTGCATCAACCTCTTGTCCTCTTTTGAAATGTCAAACTCCCTCTGCATCTGGTCTCAATCATCAATTCGTTTATAAGCATCAATTTATTTCTCCCTTTAATTCAATTTTATTGTGCTTTCGTCCTGAAGGTATGTCAGAAAGAGATTACAAATAGTTCATAAACTAAATTATCTCAAACAGAAATACCAATGATAGAAGCATACAAGATTTTACTAGCCAATATTATAGCATAAATTACAAACTCAATAATTCATGTGCCTTAATAAAACATGGAATACTTATCTTAAGTTTAAAACATTTCCTTTCATAAGGTGAGCCCATATAAAAAATATCACGCATGAATCATCTCTCATCATAATTCCCTTTGAATGATGTAGAACATTTTCATAATTTTGATCAACACTTTCATTATGATCTGCCACACACAGTCGTTAATAACTTTTGCAATTTACCAAATTTATCCAATCTCTTCGGTGAGATGTTAGAAAATCTAATTACAAACATTTCCTCCAAGTTATAGCCAGATCCAACGGTTAAAACAAAAGTTATGACATTTTTCCCAAAACTGCTAACCCTAGGTAGGGTTTCAAGTGACCTGCACCAAAGTCGTCATATCTTGCACAAAACTGAATCAAATTTGATGAGATAAACATATTTGAAAACTAGAAAGACAGATCTTTCCATCCATATATTATAGTCCTCATTTTGAGGCCAACCAAAGGCCATACAATGGCATATTTCAGACTGAAAATTCTAGAAAAAACTGAATTCTCCAACCCTCTCCAACCTCCAAATTAAACTTCACAGGCCTGAGCTCTGATACCATGTTGATTTTCCCAGGTTTTATTGGATGTATTTTAATGTATATATCTGATTCAATCTAATACTTGCATTCTTGGAATTCTATGTGTTCTCAAATTGAATAACATTATACTATATATATTCCTTTGGAGAGGCATGTCCTTGAACGGACATGTCTCTCCTTTAATTATAATAATTTAATCAATATTATAATGTTTCATCAATCAATTATTAATTTAGAATAATATAATAGATTAATATTGAATATTAAATTTTATATGATTAATAATAATATATTGTTATTAATCAACATATATTATATGTATTCTAAATGATCATTCGACTGAAGCTACAAACATTAACAGGTCCCACACTTCGGGGTTCTTTCCATGTTTCAGAAGCTTGCTAAGTTGATAGCTCGGCAAGGGTGCAAACTTTTGTGACAACAGAACCTTAATCTTTATTTTTTGTGTAGCCTAGTAGGAAACAAAATAATCACATTTCAACTCAAAAATCAAAAAGCTTTGACCATAATTTAATGTTCATGTGGATCTAAAACCTATGTCCATGTTGTTTCATTCAAAAATAGTTGGGAACTTGTCATACATGAGTGACTTGTGCATGACTTGTATAACAAACAATCACAGTGTTTAAATTCGTGCCCTAGATCAGTAATCAGATTTGTAACATTTAATCATGCCCTAGTTTATTAATCAAATTTGTATCATTTGATTATGCCCTAGTTTATTAATCAGATTTGTAATTTAGTAAACTATAATCAAGTAAATTCAAGAATGAAACAAGGAACCAAGAGACAAACACAAATACCCTGGGAAAACCTCCAAGGAGGAAAAACCCAGCATTAAAGACCCACAGGTCAGATTATGTATTCACTCTTATTGCACAAATACAATACTTAGCTTGCTTTTCTGAATCTGATCTTTATATATCAGATCTGCCCTTTTGCATGCTTCAAAACTGCACCAAAATGCCCTATATCCTCTTGAATAAGTTCGCCCAATCCTTGGACAAATTCGCACAACCTTCTTTGGTGATTTCGCACCTCTTGTTTGCAGAGCTAATTCGCTGATTTCATGGATAACTGAATATGTGTTTGTATTTGCATTTTAACCTTTATTTATATGAGTCCTTAGCCTTTATTAAATCCAAGTCGGCCTCCCTCTTTTGGCACCAATTTATTTATTGTGGCGTGAAGTATTTAGGGTGGCATGGAGGTATAGGGCTGGGCCCAACTTGGGGGCACGTTACCCCTTTAGGATAGGACCCAGTCCTATATGGGTTCGGATGTTGCCTTAAGGCAATCCGAACCTATTTTTACCTAGTTACAAACAACACTCCCTCTTAACTAGGGAAGAAGAGAATACATAATCTGAACCTTTAGAGTTCCATCTAGCACACAAGCATAGAATGGATCTAGCACACAAGCATAGAATTACATCTTCCACCTAGCACACAAGCATAGGATGGTTCTAGCACACAAGCATAGAAAGTGTAATACACAAGTGGGTCTTTACATAATTACAATTTTCCATCTAGCACACAAGCATAGATTGGACACAATTCATTCTTGCACACAAGCAAAGAATGATCAAAGTGCTGCAAATAGAGTCACTGAGATTGGAGCTCCCTCTCAATCAGAGTTCCGTTTTCCACAATACCAAGTCTGTCTTTGAAGTATTCGAACTTCACTCTGGATAAGGGTTTGGTAAGGATGTCCGCAACCTGTTCATCCGTGCTAATGTACTTTAGTTGAATGGCGCCTCTTTGTACCATATCCCAAATGAGGTGATAGTGGGTTTCCACATGTTTGGACCGGTCATGGAACACAGGATTTACTAACATCTTTATACAGCTTTGATTATCACAATGAATGGTGGTAGGACCACTAGCTTGACCGAATAATCCAACGAGGAGTTTGCGAAGCCACATTGCTTCTCTGGATGCAACAGATGCTGCAATGTACTCAGCTTTTGCAGTGCTCAATGCTACGGAAGATTGCTTTCTACATGCCCAAGAGATCACTGCAGAGCCCAAGTTGCAGCAGATACCCAAAGTACTTTTCCTGATACATTCATTGTGCAATCTGTAATCTGAACTCAACCAACACTCCTTAGAGAGGATCACAACAAGTAGCCAGTAACCATAAGTAATAAGTAGCCAAATCACATAATGGTAACTCATCATGGATCCTTTTATAATATTCATCTTGCCTTGCCTTTAGAGGATGAATCCAGAACTTTATCATGTACACCTGCAAGACATGAATACAAACACAAGTATATATATGCACATCATGGACTCTTTCCATGATATCTATCACGCATATACACCATTCATTGCCTGACAAGAATGATGAAGAGCTTCCATTTCAATCTTCTCTCAGAGAAGATTGCAGCACCAACTTTATTTGCACACGAGTATTCTCCTTAATCTTCTCCCAGAGAAGAATGCATTACCTTTACCTCAATCTTCTCCCAGAGAAGAATGTAACATCAGAAAGTCATAATCTTTCATCTTGCTCACAAGCATAGAATGAAGTTACATAAACCATAGTCCTCCATTTTGCACACAAGCAAATAATGAATAAACATAATCTTCTATCTAGTACACTTTCCATCCAACACACAAGCATAGGATGAAATCCATCTTTTCTACCATCTTACATTGCCCGCAGAGGATGGTAACAATTACTCTTCTCCTTGAGAAGATTACACTACCACCTTACATTACCCGCAAAGGGTGGTTGATGAAACACAATGCATCACTGAAGTTGAGACTCCTTCTCAATCAAGACGGTGTTCTCCACAGCTCCAAGTCTATCTTCTGAAGTACTCAAGCTTCAAAAGACTTGGTGAGAACATTTGCAACACAAGATTATCCTGCCATAAAACACTGAATTTTCAGGTATCTCTATACGACTTTGATAATAAATAATTATAAGAAACCATTCAACAAGAATTTGAAAAACCACACAATTTCCTTGATAGTTCATGCTCCAATGAATTTAGCTTCAGCAGTACTCAGTGTGACTGAGGACTGTTTTCTGTAGTCCTAAGAGATCATAGGGTATCCAAGTTACAACAAGAGATTGAAGTGACTCTCCTTATCCGAGACACTTCAGAATCTGAGTTAGCCTTCTGAGGTGATTACAGTCTTCTGCTCACAATCATTTGAGATTTTCAAAATGCAACAAGATACGCTTGGCAGCAACAACATGCTTCAACCTTGATCATGAATTAGTTGAGGCATCCACCAATCAGCTGCTCATGAGGCATCCACCAATCAGCTGCTTGTCTTCAGATGAATCTGCAAAATCAGACTTTGCTACAAACATCCTCAATCTTTATGTTAGTTTTCATAAAGGTTTACAATCCATTATTCTAAATATCAAAAGTATACTTGACTTGGAATAATTTGGTTAGATCCTTGACATATAATAATTCCTTATATTCCAATGATGAGAATAGAGTTAAATCATCACATCAAAATCCAAAATACTTTAAGAAAGGAAGTTAGAACTTTACAAAACCCTAGACTTAACAAATGATTGTCAATTCTTTAAATACTAAGTCTTTATTGAAGATAGGACTCCCTCTTAATCCTTAATCAAATAAGAATCAATAAAGGAACCAGAAATCATATAACACTGAAGATGCTACTTGCTTTTCTCTTACTTTCACCTTCTGCAAGGTGAATTTTCAGAAAACATTCATCTTTAACCCCGAGAGGCTGAGATACAACCTAGTTCCCATCCGAATAACCATGCCTGAAAGGATCCTTATATACTTATTCAAGCAAGCAAAATACATAAGCCAAATCATCTTTCAAACTGAACAATTGAAATTGAGATTTCTTAGAAACCCAATCACAAGATATAGTATGACTACATACATATGATTGATAAATATCAAGTAGAACAGAATCTTCATACTTTGCTGAACAAGATCCTAATTATATTCAGCTTTGGTGGAAGTAGAAGAAATTAACGAGTAAAATGCTTACCTCAGCCTGAAGAGATCTCAATGCTAATCACAGAAGGACACCACTGACTTGATCATCTTTCACTCTTCCTACATATGCTATTTACAACAATAAATTCTAACTTCTACTATGTAGGAAAGAGCATCATCACAACCAATTAACTGAAAGCAACCTGTCATGCAGTTATTTTAACAGATAACTAACACATAATAAAATTGCATTTGTCACAACATTTAATGACATGAGCTCGAATGCAACAGGGATGATATAAGGATGGTAACTTGGGATAACACAGGTACAAACTTGCTTGTAGACCTACAAGGATAAACACCTGACACAGGGAACCTCCAAACATGATTGGCCCAACACGGGTTAATTCAAAGAGAATATCATTTTCCTTTCACACAACCCAATAGGGGTTTTACAAAACTAAGTAAGCACAAACCCATAAGAAGCAAGTATTGATAATGAAACCCTTATTATTACAGCTTGACAAAGAAACCCCATATAAACAAATCGACAAACTTATTCAACAGGAATACTTAACCTTCAATTATCATAAAGTCTCTCATCACAAGGTTAATAAAGAATTAAGAAAAATACACCTGTTGATGTTTAGATAACACTGACACTGGAACCGAAAGCTTCCCCAATAGAAACTAACTTTGCAGTCTATCTTCAAAAGCCATAATTCGCAATCTCCTCTTGATGTGCCTTAGCACAGTCAGCTAGGGTTTGAAGATTGGTGGGAATACAACTGATTTTGTTAGCAATACAAAATAGTAGTTGCATGTCTAGTAGCAAAACAAATCTACCATACCATCAAAGATTCAATCATTATTAAAATTGGATCAGATCACATCAAGGGTTAAGAATCATGAAATATATACCAATCTAGGGTTTAGACCAATTCTGAAAATCAACAACTCTGAAGGTCTAAATAAGGTAATAACTCCACAGTATACCCTTTGCATTCCACAGATCTGAAAATCTAAAAGGAGAAATATCAGTTACTTCCTTCTTTGGTTCTTCACTCGAATCTCCACAATCTTTAATGAATTAAAGAATGACTCCTTGATGAGGACCCGATGATGCCCTCTAACTTCACCCCTGTCATTATCTTAATAAAAGACGAACAACAACCTGAAGGTAAGAGCTTACTGAAATCTGAGGGTTAGTATAACCTTAGCTCTGATACCATGTTTAAATTCGTGCCCTAGATCAGTAATCAGATTTGTAACATTTAATCATGCCCTAGTTTATTAATCAGATTTGTATCATTTGATTATGCCCTAGTTTATTAATCAGATTTGTAATTTAGTAAACTATAATCAAGTAAATTCAAGAATGAAACAAGGAACCAAGAGACAAACACAAATACCCTAGGAAAACCTCCAAGGAGGAAAAACCCAGCATTAAAGACCCACAAGTCAGATTATGTATTCACTCTTATTGCACAAATACAATACTTAGCTTTCTTTTCTGAATCTGATCTTTATATATCAGATCTGCCCTTTTGCATGCTTCAAAACTGCACCAAAATGCCCTATATCCTCTTGAATAAGTTCGCCCAATCCTTGGACAAATTCGCACAACCTTCTTTGGTGATTTCGCACCTCTTGTTTGCAGAGCTAATTCGCTAATTTCATGGATAACTGAATATGTGTTTGTATTTGCATTTTAACCTTTATTTATATGAGTCCTTAGCCTTTATTAAATCCAAGTCGGCCTCCCTCTTTTGGCGCCAATTTATTTATTGTGGCGTGGAGTATTTAGGGTGGTGTGGAGGTATAGGGCTGGGCCCAACTTGGGGGCACGTTACCCCTTTAGGATAGGACCCAGTCCTATATGGGTTCAGATGTTGCCTTAAGGCAATCCGAACCCATTTTTACCTAGTTACAAACAACACACAATACAAACAAATAGACATGATGTTGTGACTCTATGATCAGAAGTTGTTTGACAGTGGAGAGATAAGTATTTGTCAAAATGAAAAACATTAGATCATAGATAGTAAAGTTTCAAAATGTTCAATTTTAAGCCAAGGTTATGGCAAAATTTTCCGATATGTAGTGGATGAGAATTTGACTTCAAAAAAGTATTGATGTGCATATTTAAAACCAAAGGGTATATTTTGATTTTTGAAATTTCAATTTTATAATTGGGGAAAGAAATTAAACATTCATCAAATTTGTTGGAGATGCATCGGAAAATAAATTTGAATTTTTCCAAATTTGGAATGATTTTTGAGAAATTAATTGGGGAAGAAATGAGACTCCCTTTTGGCTTTTTATCTAAATTAATGTGGGACTACAACCAAATATTTTGTAACCCTACTTTTGTGCATTGTTTTCCATGCCATGCCCAAATGGCTATTTGGAGTGTGAGGAACCTAGAATTGAGCTGTAGTAAGTTATATATTTGAGAGGTCTCAGTCACTGTTCCCCTCAACTTCAGAAAGCAGTATCTTCGATTTCAAGGTTTGGATAGTTTTACCTATTTCTAACATATTACTATTTATAGTAAGTCAGATTTTGGATAACTAGTCTGCCTCATCTTTAGAGTGCAGACTCTTCAGTTTCAGAGCTTGGTGAATTGCAGGTCGGCAAGTATTATTCTGTTATTTCACTTAAATACTTTATTAAGTGGCTTTATTATTTAACTGAAATACAATGTTCATAAAGTGACCCCTTGGAACATGTGTAGGGAAGGGGACGTAACTTATGTTTTAACAACTTATTTTATATTCCAAAAAAGTGGACACCAAGGCTTAGGTGGGAGAAATAATATTTTAATATCTCTAAAAAGGGCCACCAAAAGGAGACGTCAAGTTTGAAGGAGGCTTAAGTTTAAAAAGTAAAAGATTTAAATGTTATTTTAGTTTTCAAAAGTGATCCCAAGCTTGGGAGGAGAAATGCAAAATTAACAACGGCTAAAGTTTATTATTTTATTATGTGAGATTACCTATTCAGGTGTTGCCCTAACTTTTTATTTAAACTCTATGAAATATAGTTTTGGATTTCATTATGTCTATGTTGAATATTGTGAAGATAGAGAAATGCTGCTAGAATGAATTTAGATGTTCTTCTGAATACTGTTGAGGATGAAATCACTCATCAGTTAGCCTAGTTTCAATGGTGAAAGATCCACCCTAGCTGATTGTGTTCTACAGTTCAAGTGTTTAAGGTTTTGACTTGAGTTTGGTGTTTTCAATCTGATTTGAAATGAAGGTTTTCGAAGTATTTTTATTTGGGTTTGCAGATTGCATTGGGTTTTCAGATTTTGATGGGATATATGCTTATTCTAAGTGATGTTCGAGTTTCAAAGGTTTTGGTGACCATTTCCAGAGCTGGCCGTACCATTCCATTCCAGCTACAAAGAGAAGTACATTTTGGATCATATCTTCATAAAAGATCATTTTATGTTTGTGGGTATTGTTTCCTTGATCTCCTAGCAGCCCATCTTGATTTTATGATCAAACTGATAACAAAGAACATAAAACAATAAACGCAATACACATAACACAGTAGTACCCTGGGAAAACCTCCCTCTTGGAGGTGAAAAACCCAGCAACAATTATCTCAGTTTATATTAGATCAAACACAGTAGCACAATTACAACATTCCCATGCTAGGGCAGACTTATCTGAAATGCTATGACCTTGACAATCCTTAAAATGCAGATCGTTGTCACTGTAACTTCATTCGGCAGCACTGAAGGATGTTCGCTCAGCTTGGAATACAAGTTCGCCAGCCTTTAGACAGATTCAGGAACCCTCGATTATTTGCTGATTGCAGAGATAGGAAATTTGCTGATTGTATTGATGTTAGAATGATCACAAATCATCTTGTATATATATGAATTAAAACCTTCCAATAGATCATAGTCGGCCTTGTAGTTTTGGCGCCAAGAATAGGATCAGACCTTTAATTACAAGTTACATATAGGTCGGCCCTAATTACAAGTTACATAATTGCACAAGGGGTTCGCCCATTTAGGGTCGAACCTAAATGCTTTACAAGTTAGACAAATAACATGCTGCCACCCATGATTACATAAATAACTTAAACTAGAATCCAATTCTAGCTACATATTTCAACAGCCCAATGATGCAAACCCATATGTCATTTGCCATTTAAATGCTTATTTTATTTATAAGTTAAAATGACCCCTAGGGAAGGCCGTACACATTGTCTAAGTCGGCTGCTAGGCACTTAGATTTCTTTTTAACTTGCTCTAGATCAATTCAGCCAGTTTGGTGAATCAATGATTGAACTCATGTAAATATAAGGCCACCTTTCTCCTTCAAACACTATTCACACATGACTAGTCATTGTTCTGCTCTGCATATTAGGATTAGGTATGAGTTTTGTCTCATTTGTTTTAATTTTTCAAGGTCTGGTTTTCATCTGTAGGTCTGATCTTTACATCTAATCACTCCTCCTCCCTTGGGCACAAATTAGACCCATGCTTGCATTGGCAGGTTTTAGATACTTGCATGCACAAATTTAAGTAGGCGGATATGGGGGTGTACATGCACAATAGACCTTGGGCAGATTCAAGATGTATGCATGCACAACTTTGTGATGAGCAGATTTGGGTTGTGTTCTAGCACAACCAAAGGTGGAGTGGGTTTGAGATGTGCGCTTGCACAACTTTGTGCAGGCACTTATGCACTAATGAAGTAGAGTGCTATGACCTTGCACAAACAGACCTTGGTGCACTTAGGTAACATTTTGGTACAACTTTTGTCCTTGAGCGCATATAGAAGGTGGGTCTTGCACAACATAAGGTAGGAGCTCATAAAGGTGGGTGCTTGAACAAAATAAGGTGGAGCGGGATTTCATGTATGAGGTGCATTGCTCTTGCAAGGTCGGACTTTAAGGACATTTGTGATTTGATCATCAAGGGTAGGTTACCTGTATGTGCATGCATTGGAGATCAATGACAAGGTCAGGTTTGAGGTAGGTAACTGCACAAAGTAGAGCGCATTTCTCATGTGCACATGCAAAACTTAGTGCAAGGGTAGGTTGGAGATAGTTAGGTGCACCAAATGTATGCTTGATCGCATATGAGACCTAGACTTGCACTAATGCCTGTGGAGACCACCCTAAGACAACAGTTAGCCGATTTTTGAATGATAACTTGTATCATGAGGTCGGGTTTGAGGTGGACAATTGCACAAAGTAGAGTGCATTTGAACCCTTGTCTGCACAATATTGTGGACAAACTTGATTGATTTGCAAGGTGAGGGGGAATTTGCTCAAACCTTAGAAAATTTTTAAGTTCCTTTTCCTCATTTACCCTAAGTGCATTTATGCTAGGCTCTTGCACAAATTTGAGTGCATGTACATAGTGCAAGGGGATTGACTCTTGACTTAGTCAAAATTTCATACTTGTTCCCCCACCTAGGCCTACACAAATATGAACTTGAAGTTCATGACCTTAAGGTATTGAGCTTACGATTCCTGACAGAATTATAAGAAAACTTACCACTTCTCCCTCTTATGTCCATTCCTAAGAACAAACCCCATGCACCTTGACAACTATGACCAAATTGACAACATTAACAACTTTGACAAGATTTTGCAACATTTGACAATATTGACAACTTTGATTAATTTTAGCAATTTGACCTCAATTCTCCATCCTAACGCCTACACAGGAGTCCGGGACTCGACAGTTAAGTTCCTAACTGACTTACCCTAACGAAAAGACATTGCATACCTAAGACATACCAAGGGTTACACCTAACCCAGACCAACAAGACAAACCCTCTCACAAGCAAAGGTTAAAGATTACAACTATTGCCAAGCTAAGACGAATCAACTAAAACACTTAAGCTAAAAGCGAAAGTGGGGATCCCCATTTGCAATGGGGCAATGTGTGAAAACGTCACAACAGTACTCCTCAATCAAACAAGGCCACAGCTAAAATCTCTTGGAGCTTACTTGCTGCCTTTTAAAACAAGCGTTGAGTGTCTTCACTTGTTGCATCATTTTTCAAAGCCTCCAAACAGAGATCTATACCCATTGTTTACAAATCCATATCTGATTCAAGGTCTATAGCAAGATGTGTCCTAAGCAACTATGCAAATTCATATATCCATTTATCCAACTCAACTTCATTGCCTACTGTACCACATTTTCTCTTTTGACATCAATGACAACTGTAATATTTCCAACAGAATGGACCTTTCAGACTTAAAACAAGCCATTCTCATTCAAGGTACAGAAATTCAAGTCTCTTAATAGACTCAATTTAATTTGAAAGCTCCTATTCGAGGGTTTTGGAAACTATAATTTGAGCTGAATCAATGAGGAAATAAAAATTGGGAAATCTGGGCAGAAGCAAATAGCAATTTCACAAAAAGCTCGTACAGCTTTCTGGTAAGTCAAAATAGAGTTATGCCTAGGAAATATTTATTATGTTGGTAAACAAGATGCATAAGCATGGGACCAACTTCCAAGTATGGGATCTAGCTAATTATTAATAAAAGATGATGAAATGAAATTGAGTCCAATCATTTAATGATATTAAAAGGTATTAGACCACATTCTTCTGCACTGTAATTATGGATAGAGAAAAGTAGAATAGAAAACGGGTTGCACTGGAAAGGATGAAAATTTACAATGAAATTTTCAGATAGGGAAACCTCTGAAGCAGAAAAGCATGGTAGAAGAGAAATGGAGCTTTTGTGGTGGTAATTCTGAGCAAATGAGCAATGAAAATAAAAATAACAATTTAGTGATAAGAAGAGGAATAGAAACTCAACTGAACCAAATTCAACTTTAGGAAGAAGAAATGTGTCCACCTTGGAATCCTCATTCAGATTGAAAATGAAGGATATGAGCATCAGATTTCATATGATTTTGGAAAAGAAAATTGACGATATATAGAAAAAAAAGTTCAGATAGAGGACAATAAAGCACCTCATGTTACATGCATGAGAGAAGTGAGCATCACAACATAGAGCTACTGGAAATCTTTAAGTTGATCCAGTGGAAATTTGGGGGGGGCTGCAACCTTGGAACACTCTCAAAATATTAAAGAAATCAAATATCATCTTTAAGGATAGCTTGTGATTTTTCCAGCCCTGATGATTTCACATATTATCTGTCAGACTTTATTTGCAAAATTTAAAAATTGATAGCAGTGCAAATTATAGTAAATGGTTTTGCTAGAGAAATTAGTCAAATGGGACTTCTTTAAGAAATCAAACTTGCATTCATTATTTCATGTATTTGATTCTAGTCTTTGATTCATTTGTTTTATTTCATTATGTTTCAATTTTTCTTTTCGAAGTTTCAAGGTTACTAAGAATGTCCATCTGTCCCTGGAATTTCCCTTGTGTCTTCTTGTTTTGTAAAGCATTTCTAAAGGAGTAAAGCAAGTTCAAATGATTCGAAGCAAACATGTTAAAGGAAAACCAAGGTAGGAGACTATGACAAATATAATAAACAATGACTTCAAGGAGAAACAAAAGATATTCAAGGCTTGAAATATGACATGTTTTATTCATGTACCTTAAGCACTGAAGTAAGATCTGGTTTCACTTTAAACACTGATGAACACTCTGAAATCACCCAGATATCAGTATCCTCGGCCAATATAGATCCAGAGAAATCCTGCATGAACAGAGAGATATCATCTTCATTTGCCAGTGATCCATGAGAAACTCTACCCTAAGGATACAACAGAAATGTAAATTGTGCATTCATCCCCTCTTCTTTGTTATAATCGATATGAAACCCTAATTAGAAGTTCCCACAACAAGAAGGCCTTAAGCTGAAAGCTAGACATCTCCTTACTAACCTTAGTTTCCCCTTTATGAATAATAAAGTTCAAAACTCCACCGGGCTTCACCCTAATATCCCAATACACACCAAAATCATCAGATCCTGTGACAGTTAAAGGTTTCTCCCACAGTGTCTGGACATTTATATCTCCCCAAGCATGAAGCCCCCAGTTCTCATAGACATGATCTTTCCTGTCAAAACAATTTCTATTAAGTGAGTTGCGATATGGTATACCAACAAAGGGTTATCCTTATGGCACAACCTTAAACCCCTCGAAACAGCTTGAAAACAATTAGGTTTTGAATGGCCAGCAATTTCGTGGCAATACATGTACAACAAAAGTATATAGAAGCATTTTACACCAAGATGATGCACAGAACTTCAACATAAGTTTTAATTTTTTCTTACCTAGATAAATTTCAAAAAATGTTATTCACAAGATAAATCTAGAGAAAAATGAATCTAACTAGAAGTGACTGACACGGAGAAACCACAGTCCATAAACTGATAATAGTTGGTAAAATTCCGAGACTGATAAATACAAAACATATCCTTACTAGCTATCAACTTAACTAACATGCATTATCTCAAACACACGTTATTCTATGCCATTAGACCTTTACCCCCACTCCTTGTTCAATTTTATCACTTATTTAGTTTCCTCACAACACTTACATTAAAATTATGAAAAGCTGCAAAGTTTTCCCATAAGTACATGCTGGAGATCATCCTCCCAATTAATACTCCAGAATAGCAGAATATCATCCAAATAGGTAACTATAAATTTCCCCGAACATGGACAATAATTTTCATTAATGTGGATATAGGTTTTTTATTTCTTTTGTAATGTCCACTTCTTCGATCTAGGTGTGTGGAAAAGACCCTTTAGCCTATTTCATTCCCATAAGCTAATTCAGGGAATTGGAAAGGGAATAATTTATTTTATTAAATAAAATTGTCTCAATTAATCATCTTTCAGGCAACTTGTATTTAACTATTTGTGTTGCGATGAAAACTCTAAGGGTAATTGGCCTCCGAGATTAAAGTTTCTTCCTAGTTAATCATGCTGGATACACGCAAGGTTCACAATTGTGCTCAATATTCAAAAGACAATAGTTTGTTAGGAAGAGAAATATCTTTCCTGGAACCAGAGATTTAAAAATAAAAATTTATTGAGGTTTTGCAAGCAAAAAGAAATTTGCGAGTGAGTTTTATTGTGATTGGTTATTTCTCTATAACTTGGGCTTTTGAAGGTACAAATTTGGAAGAAAATATTATACATGACTAGAGATAGGGCATGTATTATACATGACTGGAGATAGGGCATGCATGTTCAGTACGGGTGGCCATTCCAAAAGTTGACAAAACAAAAGAGGACATCGCTCCTGAAGATTATGAACTAATGACTATGGACTTAGGTCCTACTACAAAGGAACAAGAAGTCCAGGAGTTAGATGATTCAGTCAAGGCCATCAAGGAAAGGCTAAGGAAAGAGGAAGAAAAGAAGGACAAACTCAAAGTGGAGAATGAGCAATTGAAGGATTGTATCCAACATTTTGTAAATCCAATTAGAAGAGACAAGGCAGCAGTCGCTCCACTATTAGCTCTTCCACAAGAATCAGTTGAGAGCTTTGAAGGAATGAATATGGCAGCCCAAGAGGCCAAGGAATGGATTAAAGAAGTTGCAGAGAAGGCCATCAAATTCATGGAAGAATTGGCACGGGTCTACGGTCAGATCTCTTCATTCTGTTGAGACATAGACCAGCTAGGACTCAAACCTAGGACCTTCCATCGCTGCTGGAGTGCTCTACCACTGAGCTACTGGCCCCTCTTGGACCAGTCCATCGTCGGTCCGGGTGTGGCTTATTTCCAACACCAACACCCCCCCTTAAGCCACACCTCTCGTGTGCTTGGGGCTCCTAGCCTGGACCTAGCTCTGATACCATGTTGAGACATGGACCAGCTAGGACTCGAACCTAGGACCTTCCATCGCTGCTGGAGTGCTCTACCACTGAGCTACTGACCCCTCTTGGACCAGTCCATCGTCGGTCCGGGTGTGGCTTATTTCCAACACCAACACATTCATAATATATAATCTAGAGCATAGCTGAGTTTTGGGAAGATTTTTAAACTGTTCAAGAAAAGACAATTCCATGTTTAAAAGTGCTGAAAGGAATCCCTGAACAAGACTTAGTCAATGGAAATGTAATTGATGTCGGAACAAGAAGCATGGAACAAGAAGCAATGAGAAAGATTTTTCAAATCAAACTCACTCAAGAAGGAAAAAACTTGGTTTGCAAACTTACAAACATCAACATTGGAACATCCATATAAAATGTACACTAGTTGGGTCAAAGGTGAAGAAAGGTGTAGAGATTCAAGTGACCAAGAAATGCAAGGTCAAGTTAATCAACAATTTAGAATATATTGATGAGTTTGAAGCAAATGTTATTCCTCTTGATGTGTTTGATCTTGTGTTTGGAAATCCTTATTTATCTCAATGAGGCATATTCTCCAGATGCAATTTTTTGGGGAGAAATATCAGCATTCGAACACACAAAGACAAGGTGTTGAAGAAAAAATTGAATTTTATCTCAGCAACGGGCTACTCTACAAGTTGGAGATGCTAGGTTCGCTCAAGGAGGAAACATTTATACTCATAAGAAAAGCACATTCTTCATAAGTTTCAAGTCATTTTGGTGTTGGCTAAACCAAGGCTCAATTCCAGATGTAAATATATTTGCCCAAGATGTAAAAAGAGGTCTCAAAAATTCATTACAGGATGTTTAACATGCGAACCTGAGATTAAGAAAGAAAGGTTGTGCATACACTGTATTATGGATTTTATGGGAACTTTTCCTATGTCAAAGCATGGGCATGACTACCCGTATGCTATGGTAGATAGATCCAGCAATATGGGTTATTTAATTCCATGTAAAAACTCACAAAAAGAGCATGAAGCAGATGAGTTATTCTTTCCAATATTCGGTTTCATTTGGATTGCCTGACTCCATTGTGTCGTACAAGGCTCAAGATTTTTGGGGAAATTTTTGAACTACTTTGTGAAGTGAGATGGAGTGAAAAGGCCAAAAGATTACATCACAATCTAAAACAAAAAGAGTTGCCTAGCAAGGTATTCGGGCGGGGAGCTCAAGGGTTATTACAAGTCAAAGAGCTGGACAAGTCCAGGGTTATTATATATAGCTTGAACTTAGTTTTAACCACAGTTTTGAGACTGAATTGAGTGCTGATGAATACTCGGAGGGGCACGGGCCAAGGAAGGCTCAACGAAGTTTAGCCGAGTCCGCTTAAAGAATCAAGAAATAGAACAAAAAACTACAAAAAAATAAGAAGAGAGAACCACTAAAAAAAATTCTTATATATTATAATTTTAAAAACCTCCAAGTTTTGGCCACGGGGCCAAGAATCAGGTTGCCAACTTCTCCCGAGTCTGAGATTAAACAATCAGATAACTCTACAGCTCCAGGCTACTTTACATATTTAAAAATGCAAATTCATTTAAATCCTGTCTGAAAATTATTCCGTGCATTTCAAGGATTCCAGATTAAGCAACAAACAGTGATTGCTACAGTGTACTCTATTGTAAGCAACAAACCATGATTACTACAGTGTACTCTATTTGTAAGCAACAAGCAGTAATTAATACGGTGTCCTCTATTTGAACTGCAAGGATCAAATTGCCGAAAAACGCGCCTCAAATAGATTTACAACTTTGATGCAAATACAATTATTAAACAAGAGCTGTCGAAAAATGCAGCTCTAACAAATTTACATTAATGTACAATCCTTTAGCCAAACCTGTAGTAATGAATTCGTCGAACAGTGAATTCTAGCTGTTCTTCGAGAGACGCTTCGTTCTCCTCGACTTTACAGCAAAATATTCCTCCCATCCGACCTTCAAAAGCTGATATAGAAAATGATTCTCTCGTGCGCAGAGTTTTCTTAAATGCAGTTGATTTGTGCAGCTTGTCCGAACGAAAACCTGAGAAAACACACCCGCCTGGTATTATTAATTGATTTTGTCGGGGAACTAGAGCGAGCGAACTTGAAAATACAACGGCTGCCATGCCTGACCATCAACACAAATGAAGAGCTCAAATGTTGCTGCGATTCAAACTTGGGACTTCAAGAGCAACATTAGCTTCATACACTGCTTTGGTTTCTTGAATTGAAAGCCAGCGTTTTGCCTAAGCTTACATTTGTCGATGAAATTGCACATTAATTTCAGACGGTAAATATTTTTTAAGACGTGAAAGTTAAAAAAAAAGGAAAAACATAGATTTCCAATAAAGAGTAGATATGCGAATAAAGGGTTCACAATTGCTTGGTAGATAACCAAAGGCACGGGAAGTACTCGTGAGAGGATGTGGGATAGAAATCGGAGATATTTCTTTATTCATTAACAGTAGTTTATGTTTTGGGCCTTTACTAGATTTATGAAGTACACTCAATTTATATTATGTGAATGAATGAAAGAAAGGAATTTTGTTTTGATAAAGTGATAATGGTAGTTACCTTCATTTGTATTAAAAGAAAGGAATTTTGTTTTGATAAAGTGATAATGGTAGTTACCTTCATTTGTATTAAAAGTTAAAGTGTACAAGATTTTTGATGTCAGGGTGAGTAAGGATAAAATCATCTTTTGTATATTGTTTTACAAGATTTTGAGAATATTAGAATGTTTAAATAAAAAAATTTGTGATTATTTTTGTTTTTTTGTTGGTTGTAATGTATAATTGTGTGGTAAAGGAGGAATTGAATAGACTAAATTAAGTTTCCATCTTTTTTTTAAATCATTTTTATTATTATTTTTCTTGATCTTTCAAGTAAGCAATGAAATACTTCCAACACACCTCTAACCAATCCTTCCTTGCCTAAAATAAGAATGTTATTTGTCATTCTTGAAGATGTCAAAAATGCTAGTGGAAAAGTTGAAGAGCACACACTTATATTGAGAGGGAGGGGGAATTAGTATAAGGTGTTTTTCACTTATGTAAACTTTAACAACCATAACGGCAATAATAACACTCAGTTAAACCATATTTGTAAATTTGAAATTGAGTTAAACATCCAAACATTCACATGATACATGTTATCTAAACAATGGAAATATCACAAAACTACAACACCAAACAACAGAAAACAAAAGATCATTGCAATCCAACAGAGGAGGAAATTTGTCTAAGAGCTTAAACCATATGAAACATATCAACACCACAACTCACAAAAAGGCCAGTGGCTTATCTTCCAGTGCTTTCATGTAACCATGCGCTAAAACACATGCACCCAACATAAGCACTCCATTGTATAGTCCAAATAGCTAGTGTATCTCCATGTGACTAGGATGTCAAAACCCATCCAACATCAACACCTTCGCATTGCCTATGACCACAAGATAAAGGAACAAAACCACCAAAGAAGAAGATACGCACATATTATTGAATAAGAGATCTAGGTTACCAAACCATAACCAACACCTTGAAGATCCACAAACATGAGCCTCAAATGCCCCACGTAGATCACATTGATAGCATCCATGGTTTATAATCTAATAAATATGAAAAACAAATTCAACTCACATAACATTCATTGAAGCTCCAAAAGCCTTCCAACAACCTGTAATTCCTTCTAAAGATTCTCACAAGCTTGCCAAGCTAGGGAATCAAAAATAGAGGAAGACCCAAAACCAGTAACCTTTAGGTCTGATACCAAATGTTGGGAAATAAACTGGTTCAACACCAAAAATTGTGAAGATCAATCTCTATCCAATAAACTAATAAAGGATGAGATACAAGACTTGAATAGCTACAACATGAAAATCTGAAAATTAAGTTGCACCAATTGTGGAAAACCAAGATTAGATCCTTCTTAATTATTTCAAAAATTAACCTGTTTATCATCCTTAATAAACCTATCTTGCATGAACTTATAACAACATTAAATAATTATTAACATCAACATAAGATAGCATAAATAAAGCATAAATCAACAACATTAGATCAACACAAGACGTGCTAGGATTTATGTTGAGAAACCCTTGTAGGCAAAAACTCCACCAAGAAGAGAGGACAAGCTTGCATTATCAACAATAAATGTGCTTGCAATATAATCACTTCCATTCTCCTCTTTTCCTCAACCATAGCAACACCTGTGTATATTTGAACAACCCCCTCATGCATCCTAACTATCCTTTATTCCTATAGAGAACCATTTCATATTATTCTACACCCAAAAGGCTAAATGTATAGAATGGAAAGAGCTTTCAAACCACCAATAAAGATGCCCAAAGAAGCCTCTTCATTCCTCATGACCACAACCCTTGGAATGTCTACACAAAACTTGAAAAAGATATTGGTTTTGGCTCAAATACTTTCTCTCCAACTTAGGTGCCCATTCTTGTAAGATAAACATTACATTGAATGCAATAAATGATGAGATGCCTCTTCCATGCTCCCACTTGGAGAAGCCCAAAGGTCACTCATTTTCCACTTCCTTAAGTCATTAAATATCATATTCTAAACTTCCATAATTAGGAAAAACAATATTAAATAATTTTGTTCACAACACACTTTTACAATTGCTAGCAAAACACATCGCCCCTTATGAATATATTACAAATAATGGTGAAAATTAAATATTACAAATTGTTTTCCCATTACATCTTGTAGTGTCATAAATTGTATACCTTTGCTAGGGTGGTACAATTTCACACATAGGTTAGCACCCGCCTTAGTGTGTCTTGCATCTTGCATTTCTAATTTCCCTTTAAGCATTTAATTAATTAATTTAATTAAATATAAAGTCATGTTTCGTCACTTTACATGTTATAAAGTTGGGCCCTTTACCCTAAGTGTTCCCCTTTCCATTTTATTCCTCCAATAAATCATTTAATCATAAACCCTAATCATGTCCTATTTTGATCTTTTAGGCCTGATCTCTCATATCAAAATAGCTCGGAATCAACTATAACTTTGGGGTTTGCTCTAATATTATCATATCTAACAATCTTGAAAATTTGGTAAAAAGTTGGTTAGACCGTGGCAGGAATGCACATGGTCCTCGACTTTTTTCCCAAAATTTCAGGAGCATAATCCTATGATATAATAATGCTTAACCCTAAAATATTGGTGGGAAATTCAAATCCTAGGTCGGCTTAAGTATGAAATTAAGATCTAGGGTTTCATACTTAAGAGCTCTCTTTCTTCATTTGAAGGGGTCTTCTTCTAAGAATATAAGAGAAGGTTTTTGGAGCATAAAGAGCCTTCTTTGTAGCAAATGAGTAGATCTTTGAAGTCTTCAACAACATTCAACATTCATCAAGCATCATTTCATCAATTGGGGGCTTTTGGAGATATAGAAGAACAATAGGAGATCACTGATTGATGATTGGCTTGTACCTCTCCCTTGGGGTTGGGTATGTTTTCATGTTGTTTTCATGTCTTTGCATAAGCTTCATTTTGATTCATATTCATGCTTTAGATCACTTTGCATCATGGATTTAGAGCATTTGCTTTGTCAATTATAAGCAATTAGGGTTTACTCTTTAGGGTTGCTCTAGATTGTTTGCACTCATTAGGATCTTGCACACACACAAGGTTCTTGCACACACACATTTTTAGTATATTATTAGCTATTTGTGGAGGTGGAAATCACCAAAACAGGGGTTTGACTAAGGAAAAACCCTATATATCCACCTAAAACCCTATTTTGCAGCTTCAGGTACACGTTCGGATCCGAGCGTTACTGGAAGTTTCGAGACCAGAGGAGCACACAAGATAGTTTTTGGGTACAAATTTCATCAAAAACCCTAAGGGCAGGGGCGTGGCACCCTATTCTTGCCCCAAGGATAGGGGCGTGGTGCCCTGGTCCTGCCCTCTATCAGTAGGATCTGGTAGAACAAAGTCTTGCAGGCTTCAAAACCCATCCTGTCAGTTGCAGCTCCAGACTTGCAGAATCAGGACAGTGGCATGGCACCCTGGTACCAGACATTTCTACTCAAATTTCAAACACAGGTGCACCTTTGATTTTACCTACTAATCTGTACTTTTTAGTAGTATATCAGTTGACCTTTGATCTGCATTTCCATATTACAGTTTGCTTGCTTACTTGCATCCTAGGTTAGATTGCATTTTTTAATCATTCCTCTCTCTCATTTACAACAGAGGAATAGAAAACCTAAGAGGTGATCCTCGACTCTCTCTTCCACACAATAATTATCTTGAAGGGTGTCACCTCCCTAGGCTCTTTCTTATTCCATGAGTGTGTATGAGAGTGGGATTAGGGTTTCCATACTTAGTCTCACTTTTTTCCCTACACACATCCTAGGTGCCTTGAGACACTTTCCAAGGATATTGGAACCATGTCATGGGATTTACAAGGTAAATGGCATCTTAATCCTAACAAAAATCAAAGGTCAAAGCAATGTACTCATAAATGTTGGAAATAAGGTTCACAAGTTTATGCATGCAAACTAGGAATAAAACCTACTTCCAAGAATTACATTTAAGGAGATGGATGAATTCAATTAGCTCAACCTCTAATTTGATGGGAAAGGGGGCTGAGCACAAATTGAATTTAGTTCTCCTTGATTAAGTTAAAAATAATCTATAGAAATGATGTAAATTGAATCCAAGATCTAGGGTTAAAGATGTGAAATTGACAATAATCAACATGCATAGACAATTTCAGATTAGTACTAAAACATAAAGTACAGATCTAGAAATAGGAAGCAAATAGGAACCCATGTATGAGATTTAGAAATGCGGGACAATGATGTTTGGGCATCCTTGTACAACTGTGACGAATGTGGACAACAAATATATTTTCTAGATCAAGATGTTGTTCTGAGTGTTTCCCTAAAGTTTCATCTGAAAAGTGTTAGACAATGGTGTGTGTGCAACCTTGTCCTCACTTTTTCATATCTACAAAAAGCTAGTTTTGTGTGTCTTTGTCTACTCTTTTTGGGTCTATATTTGTTGTCTTTTGAATCTATCACATGCACATAATAAAGGAAAAAATGTTGTTGGGTTGATAGGGGTTTTCCTAGGTCAAACCTCGGGTTTGGAATTAATCCTATAATTGAATTAAAATTAAAATGAAAAAGGCTAGATCTGAAATTGAAATGTTGAATTGGAATGTTATACCTTTATGAATATTTCTTTAAAGTTATCATGGAAGGATGATGTTGTCATGTAGGAATGCATAGTTATCTTCATAAGAAATTGATCATGGATGCCATCTTGAATGCTTGAAATCTGAATACCTAATCTCTCTCGTGTTGCCTTGACAATGCTTGATTACTTGCTCACCTAAATTCAAATAATTGAATGGAAAAATTATGGAGAGATATAATATGGATGTCTCAAATGAGGGGGTAAGGCTTTCTTTTATGTCTCACCTCATGAAACATGCTTGAAATTAAAAATTAGGCTGACATGAAAAGGGAATTCCCACCAACATTTTTCGACCCTTAAAGGGTCCAAAATTGGGCCCTTTTGTCCTAGACAAGGGCGCTTGGGTGCCACTATCCAAAGGACAAGTGTGTTTGAGCGCCACTGTCCAATTCATCAAGGTTGAACAAAAGACTAGAGAGCAAGGTGGAAAATGAGGATTGTCAATTTGAAGCTTGTGTGAGCACAATTAGGCACAATCAAATCAGAAAAGGCCAACATGCTAAAGTGAGGCATAAGTGAGTATCAAATTGTATAGGAATACAATTTACAATGCTACATTTAGTCCCCACTTTAGTAGGAGTATGAACCTACTCTCATACTCTTGGTCAAGTACAAAGTAGGATTGAAAATTTCATCAAGATATTAAAGAGGCAAGAAACACCAAGCCCCGAGAGACTTAGGATCTTATGAATCTAATATCAAGATAAATGAAGCACCACATGAAGAGAGAGAGAGAGAAAAAAGACACATGACTTATTGGCCTAGTAAGGCTATGCTTACTATACTTCATGTAGAGAACTAGTGCAAAAGATTACAAAGCAATAGGCTCAGTCTGTAAAGTAATTTGAAAAGAATTTACTACAAAATGGGTTTTGCAGTGTGCTCCAAAAATGTTGTGGTGTGTGATCAAAGTATACAAAGAGAAAAGTGTATGCCCCCATGTTAAAGCAATTTTGTATGCCTTACAAGGAGCAATTGCTTGGATAGTATACATGCATCCAAAAGACAAGCATGTCGTCACAATGACATATCCCCAAGTAAAGATGAATCAAGGGAAATGAAGCACAAAATGAAAAGAGAGCACATAAGGGATCCACTAACTAGGTTCAATATGCACATTTGATAAGTTGTGTATATCAAGTATGATTGTAATGAATTGACCTCGTCCCCCAAAGGTAGTGGAACTACGTGCACAATGGAAGAAGAGAACTTAAGATAAACAACAAAAGTCTTTTTGGGTCAAAATGGTAGAGAACAAAAAGAGAGATCTCAACACTTTGCATTGTCGCCAAGTAGACAACACAAAAGCACATTTACAACGATAACACAAATTTATGAATTAACATGAATATGACATATAGAAGAATTGAGATACAAATGAAAAAATGTCACAATAGGTTTGGTCCCTTCGTTTTCTTGTGCCAAGTGAGCAACAAGTGTCATCCAAAGATATCCTAACATAGCATGAAGACATATCAAACAAAAAATTACTTGGGAACACATCACATGCAAGAAAACACATAAAAGAGTCCACAATAAAAGTGAGGCTAATCTAGCAAATCGTTTGCCTCCCAATCTTGGTCAACATATTTTAGGGATGGAGAACAAGATGCAAGAGGATCCACAAAAATCATGGTAGATGGAGCTACTACAAGTTCCAAACAGGACCATGCTCTAATGATGAATCATTGTGTTTGTCACTAGGAGCTAGGATTAATACTTTTGAAAATCTCGATGGTAGCTCATGATTTGTCTCAATAATAATAAAAAAGCATTAGAATCATTAGTATCCGCATTGTTAGCATCGATATCATCATACAAATTAATCATAATAGGATCTATAATTCGTAAAGGAAATGAATCATCATTTTTCATAGACAAATTTAACTTTTGGCATGGTTGATTAAGATGCAGTTCCTCCCAAGGGTTAGAAAAATTTAACTTTTGTCAAAAGAATAGGATATCAAATCACTACTAAAATGTCAAACCTATGGGTAAAAATGACCCACGAGTGGGTACAATCTAGGTATTTAAAATATCCACAACTATCGGATACTCGATACCTTTTTTTATGTTTTCTATTGTATATTAATAAGATACGTTAAATTAATATACAATAATATATATTAATAATACATATTATTAATATATATAATATATTATATACTATGTGGAGAAACCCTTGTAGAAAAAACTCCACCAAGAAGAGAGGCCAAGTATGCATTATCAACGTAGATAAAATAAGATATAATAATATTAGAAAAAATGGTGAGCACGAGATTCGGGGGGAGGAGCAAAGGACAATTTGGCGGTAGGAGAGAAGTGTAAGTTAGAGATTGCTAGCAATATCAGCAAGGTTGTGACCAGCAGGGCGAGCTTCAAACCAGTCAAGAAGGAAGGGGTGGATGGAAGAAGGTGCCAAAATGGAGCAAGGAAATGGATCAAGAAATCCCAATGTTGACATTCAAAGAAAAAATCAATAACGGATGGCAGGCGTATAGTAATGCAAGATCTAGATCGAAGAATGGTGGCAAAAATCTATGAGCTCCCCCTTCAATTCGACATGGGCAATATAAACTACAATGGGTCTTTGAGAGAAGTTGATGGGTTGATAAGATATATCATCCTTGTGCGAAGGAACAGCTTTCATATTATAGACAGAGTAGGGTTCTAGGACCAAGGGAGTGTAATAAGTTGTTTAGGAAACCCTAAAACAAAGGACCCCCATGGTCCAGGACTTGGATAAATCAAGGATCTCAATCACAGTGGCATCTCCAAAATTAATGGTTGACCTCCTTGAAGGAATGGAGAGATAAAGGCTTTCATGAGGGAAATAATGGATGGTTAAGGAAAACAATGATTCTGGAAGCAGATGCTTCACTCAATTGGAGATCAAAGCATCAGAAGGAGGCGATGCCAAAGTGGATCAATGCGAAAGGGTAGGACAACAAAGGCAAATGTGTGTTGGATGAAGGAGAGGAACCTTCTCGAGGGCCTAAGCTAATCACCAGTAAGATTTCAAAAAAATCCTCTTTCACAATTCTCACTGAAGATGAAGTAGTTAAGCAAAATAAAGAATTTTTGGACAAAGTAGGGTTTTTCATTAAATGGGGAGGGGTTACTAGGAAAAGAGGGGAAGACATTAGGGTTTGGTGCTATGATCAGTGGGGGAAGAACTTAATGATCAAATTGGTAGCAAATAGATTTTACTTGGTCTCCTTTGCTTCCCATGAGGATAAAATGAATGCACAAAGAACCGATCGTCTACTTTTGGATGGGGCTCAAATGCATCTCTTTGAATGGAGGCCAAACTTCAATCCCTGGGTAGTCACAATTGCAAAAACCTCTTTATGGTTCTGATGTTACAATCTTCCATTGGAATATTCATGAGATGAGATTATTAGAGGCATTGGAACAAAACTGGGCAAATTCCTCTTTTTGGATAGGCCGCTAGTGGATCAAAAATTGGATCTGTACTTCAGAATATGCATGAGCATCACATATAATACAGAGATCCCATATGAGATTGAACTAATATCTAAAGTGAGAAGTTGGAAACAAGCAATTGAAAGGGAATACAAGTTAAATTTGTTCCCCACGTTTAAATTTGTGGCCCATGATACAGATAGATCCTTCTCCTTTGTTGCAATAAATATCCTCCAAAGATTTGATCAAACATAAATAAGCATCAAGAAGATAGGTACTCCACTCGGAGCCCCTTTATTAGATATGGAAAATAAATTTATCGACTTGATCTGGCCAGATACAAATAAATTGGATGAAGAATAGATATTGGTAGATAGGGGATCTAGGTCAAAAAGTAGTGGTCAGATAGGGAATGAGAAAAGAAAAGAGATATAGGCAGAGGAAGGTGTGATCAACGAGGAAGATGAGATCAACAATTTGGAACAGGAAGTTGTAGACTTCCCAAATCTATCAAAAATATCCATTCTAGGACAAGGATATCAATTAGAAGTGACAACCCCTTTACATAATGATGGAGACAAGGACTATGAGAGTGATGAGAAGGAAATTGTGGAGGATGAGGAGAAGCAAGGAACAAAAGTTCATAAAGAAAAGACCATTGATGAAGAAGAAAGTATCAATTCAGACTCTGAGTTGGAGGATAGTTTTGAGGAGTTTCAAGTAGGAATCATAGAGGAAAGAGGCCTTGAACAAATTCAATCAGAAGACCCCAAAAATCAGATCAAATAAGAAAAGGGGCGTCAATCTAACAAGGCCAAATTGCCAATGGTCGATTGTGCAAAAGGGAAAACTAAGCTCTTGCAAACAATTCTTAGAAATGGGAAGGAGTTACCACTTCTCGAGGAAACATGAAAATCATAAGTTTGAATGCTAGGGGGCAAATGGCACCTTTTCAAGCATTAAATCGATTCAAGCAAGGATGATATAATTTTGAGTCAGGAGACAAAATGGAGCAAGGAGGAACAAGTGGGCAAGATGAAATTTTGGAGATAGTGGGAAGGTCTATTTGTACAGTCAATTGGGGCCTCAAGAGGTATCAGAGTACTCTGGAACCCTGCTAATGCAAGGTGTACTCTAGAGTCAGTGCATAATAATTGGATGATGATAAATTATCAAAGTTACCAGGACAACAAAATCTGGAAGGTGATAAATGTGTATGGACCTATAGCTACAATAGCTAAGAGGGAGATATGGAAAGAAATCACTCAGGAGCTTAGTGCAAATAGGGATGAGAAAGTCATAATAGAATGAGATTTCAATGAATGCTTAACAATTCAGAGAAACAAGCAGATATTAATTCACTGAACATAATACAACAAGATTTTCAGGAATTTGTGGACTCTAATAAATTGAGAGAAGTAGTATCAAAAAATGGTAAATTCACATGGACTAATAGAAGGCAAGGCTTCACTTGCATTGCAGAAAAATTGGACTGACGAGTCAATATTAGTAGAGACTTAAATTTTGCCCTATAGTGGGTCGGACCACTTTCCAATTCAAGTTATTTTTGTTGAGGATGCATACTCTGGAGGGTCTCCTTCAATATTTGAGAAGATGTGGATCAGAGACTCATAGTTGTATGACCTATTTGTAGCGTCGTAAATTGTACGCACTTGCTAGGGTGGTACAATTTCACACCTAGTTTAGCACCCGCCTTGGCGCATTTTGCATTTTCCATTGCATTTCCCCTTTAGCACTTAATTAGTCAAATTAATTAGGTCTAAGGTTCTATTTCATCATCTCCCACATCATAAAGTTGGGCCCTTTCATTAAAGTGTGCCCCTTTCATTTTATTCTTTCAATACATCATTTAATGAAAAACCCTAATTAGGTCCTATTTTGAACTTGGGGGCTTGATTTTGGGGGTCAAAACATCTCGAAATCAGCTGTAACTTCGGGATTCGCTCTAAAATCATCATATCCGACGACCCTGAAAATTTGGTGAAAAGTTGTCGGGACCATGGCGCCCGGAGTGCAACATGGTCCCGGACATTTTTCCCGAAATTTTAGGAGCGCGATCCAATCATAAAATAAAGTCTAACCCCAAGAAATTGGCGGGAGATTCAATCTCTAGGTCGGCCAAAAGTTGGAATTAAGACCTAGGGTTTCATATATAAGAGCTCTCTTTCTTCATTTGAAAGGATTCGATTTTCGTTTTCAGGACCTCATATGTAGCGAAAGAGCAGATCTTTGAAGACTTCAACAACATTCAACATCCTTCTATCAAGAATTTATCAATTTCATTCATCCATTTAGGGCTTTGAAGACATTGAAGAACAATAGGAGATTACCGACTGAAGATTGGCTTGTACCCCTCCCTTGGGGTTGGGTATGATTTCATATTGTTTTCATGTCTTTTCATGAGCTTCAATATATCCTTTATTCATGCTTTAGATCACTTTGCATCTTGATTTAGAGCATTTACATTATCATTCACAAGCAATTAGGGTTTACTTTCTAGGTTGCTCTAGTTTGCTTTCTTGCATTTAAGGACCTTGCACACACACTAGGTCTGCACACACAATACATTTTACAATACAACTTGGCTATTCGTGGAGGTGGAAATCACCGAAGCGGGGGTTTGACTAAGGCAAAACCCTATATAGCCGCCCAAACACCTTTTCAGATATAAGTGCAGGTTTTAGGACTCGGACGACGCCACAGGTTGCAGATCCGGGAGAAGCAGACTGAGACCGACCTTCCCACCAAATTTCAGAGCAAAAGACCAGGACAGGGGCGTGGGGCACCCTGGTCCTGCCTGGACAGGGGCGCTGGGCACCCTGGTCCCAGGGACAGGGGCGCTAGGCGCCCTGGTCCTCCTGACAGACAGCATTTTCAACATTTTTGATAGCTTTTCCAGAGTGCAAAAACAGCAGTTTCCGGAGCAGTTTCAGGGGCAGAATCAAGACAGTGGCGCCCGCGCCCCCGTCCCGAACATTTTCAGTTAGATTTTAACTCCGGGTATGCATTTACATTCTTGTCTTATCCTTGTGTTTACAGCTTTCCATTGTTTAAGTTCAATTCTGCAATCTTGTTATTAGTTCATACTTGCACTTTGGGGTTAGGGATTGAACTTGCATCATTTTATCTATCATTTGCAACAAAGGAATAGAAATCCTAATAGGTAGCCCGTGGCTCTCTCTTCCACAAGAAGAAGTAGCCAATTGTGTGATACCTCTAGGCTCTTTCGTATTCCACAAGTGTGTGGTTGAAAGTGAGATTAGGGCATGTTTGCTTAGTGTCACTTTTTCTCCCACACATTTTGGTGAACCCGACGTGAATTCCAATCTTCTCTAATTCTGATTTATGTTTTCAAATTTGAGTGTTTTCAAATTCAAATTTGTATTTAAAAGTTTTAATTTCTTGCAAGATTCAAAAATTTAGAGGAAATTTTTGCTAAAACCCTAATTTTTCAATTCAAAGTTGAACTTGTGGATAGCTTAATTTGGATCAATAATTTTAAATCTAATTTAGGAACTCATTTGAATCATAAGTTTCATTTTCTAAATCTACATTCTAAGTGCTTGCATTGGTTAAAATTGAACATTTTCTTCTATTTTGCATGTGTTATCATTTGAAAGAGGAAAATTGTTGTCATGATGCATTCATCTCATAGATGTGATAATGGGTTAGCTTCCCTTGTTTCAATTTTTCCTTCTCCTAAGGAACCTCCCCCCGTCTATAACAACATTTTAGTGCCTAAAATAATTGCTACCAATCCCTTTGAGACTCTCCCATTCTCCAAGGATGTAGACTTTAAGAGTGATCTTGACAATTCTCCTAAAATGTGCCCTTCCTATTTAGCTATCCCAGAGGAAGAGAATGATATCATAAACACCTTTCTTAATGTTACTTCACCTTCCCTCCATGATGCCTCTCTAAGTGAAAAGGTATTGATGGACATTGAATTATTTTCTCCTAAAGTTGGTCCTTCCAATGGGGGCAGGTTAGTGCAACAAGAGGTTATGAACACTTCTTTCAAAGATCTCCTTCCTAAGCATGAATCTTTGGAGAAATATGTTCATGTTCCTCCTAAAAAACACTCCCTTCATGAGGATCCTTTTGTGCAAGAAGATGACATTATCCCTACATTTCCTAGTGATGGCATTTCCTTTTCCAACAAAATTCCCACTAGAGATGATGAATTAATAATAAATGCTTACCCTTCTCCTAAAGTTTGTCTTACCCATAAGCATCCCTTAGAGAAAGAAGATGAAATAATAAGTAATTTCCTTAATTCTCTCTCCCCTAAAGATCATATTGAACATATTTTGAGGAAAGAGGATGAGTTTAACACATCTATTGATGCTCTCCCTCCTAAGGGTGAGGAATTAATAAACAATGTTATCTCCTCTCCCGAAATTGACAATACTTCAAACATTCCTTTCAACAACCTCACTATTTGGGATGAACCATTAGAAGAAGGTGTAGATTATTCTCTCTCCCTTGATAGTTTCTCACCTTCCTTGAATATCAATTATTCTCCCTCTAAAAACAAAGCATCTCCCTCTCCTCAACTTGGTTCTACTCATAAGGAAACCCTAGTTCAAAGCAAGATGGTTAACATCTCTTTCAAAGATCTCCCTCTCAAAAGTGAGACTTTAGAGAGTAATGTTGATCCTTCTCCTAGAGAGTTTATTCCCCATGTATATCCTTTGATGATAGAGGATGATATGACCTTTCCTAGTATTACCCTTCCTACTAGAACATCAATGCCTATCCCTTGTCTCTCTCCTAAAATTGATCTAATCCATGATAATATTTTAGTGCAAGAGAAGACTATCAATAATTCTTCCAACACTTTTGTTCATTCCTCTAAACCATCCTCAATCAATTTGATACATGTGAATGAAACACCTAACAAACCTCTCTTCACTGTCCAAGGTGCTTGTCCTTCTCAAAATTCTCAACCTTTAAATAAGCCTATCTTAGTGGTTCAAGGTGGTTATGCTAATTATTCTTTTTGCACTCCTAAGAAACCTATTATTACTGTGCAAGGAGGTTATTCTTCTAAGAGCCCTTATGAGTATGCTAAGCAACTGACTAGAGAGAGTTATCATGCGGTTGCTCATACCTATAACACAAGAAATAATAGGCAACCTAATCCTCCTCCAGTTATCCCAACTTCACTTCCTCCTTCTCAACCAATTCTTCCGCAAGCTCCACATATTTCACAAGTTCTTGGTAAGGAATATGATCTCATAGAACAACTTAAAGCTACCCCTGCTAAGATATCCCTTTGGGATTTGATCCAAACTTCTTCCGCTCATCATGGAATGTTACAAGATGCCTTGAAAGATTTGAATGTTCCTCCACTGAATACATCTAGTAATATAGCATCTTTAGTTAACTCTGTGATGAATCCTAAAGCTCAAATTGTGTTTACCCAAGATGAGTTGCCTACTAGTGAAATTCAACAACAATATGATCCCTTGATGATTGTGGTTATCATAAATGACACGGCTATAAGACGAACACTAGTAGATAATGGCTCTGGCCTTAATGTATGTAGCATTAATCTATTGCATAGGATGAATGTGGATACATCCCTTATTGAGCCTGACTCTTGTCCCATTCGAGGCTTTGATAATGTGGCTAAGTCTTCATTAGGTATTATCACCTTACCCATCACAGTGGGACCTGTTACTTTGCCTACTCCTATCCATGTTATGTCAGGAAATCTAACATACAACTTGTTATTAGGGAGACCTTGGATTCACAGTATGCAAGTTGTCCCCTCTACATTGCATAGACAAGTTAAATTTATTTATAACAATAAGACATATACCTTGATAGGTGATACTAATCTTCAGGCTTGTTTGCAAACATCTACTTCCAAAGGGAGTTCTTCTAAGCCTTCCTCTTCTAGTGATGACTCGTTAAACAAGATACCTATGGATGAATCATCACCCTCTAATAATCAAAATTCTTTGGATGAGTCTAAAGCTCCTGAAGAAGATCCTTCTCAACTTGAGTTTACACATGAAAAGGCTTTTGATCCTGAGAAGGTTCTCGCAGAAGACGATTGGGGATCCCTTGACTTTAATCCCACCTTTGTAGGTGAGTATAGGGTTCCTCCTAGAGATCTTAAAGGTAAAAAGAAGGAAGAAACTGGAGATCAATCAGTCTTACTTGAACCTATGAGCAATAATTTTGTGGCCGCTTCTCAAACTTCTTCTCCTCATACCTCTAATTATGAAGAGTTTGATTCTTTGTCTTATGAAAAACCACCTTCTCTTCCTGAAATGGCTGATCGTTATGGTCGTGGTTTTCGCATTTTTGCTAAGCATGGGTATCATGGAAATGGTTGTGGCGCTCATGAACAAGGGATAAAAGTTCCTCTAGAGACTAATTTTCACAATTATGCCTTTGGACTCGGCTATAATCCCTGCAAACGTACCAAAGCATCTAAAAGACCATCTCTCAATGTGAATGCTATATTTAGTGATGATGATCTCACTTCAACTAAATCATCTTCTACTTCTATCATCTCTCATTCCCCTCATAAAGAAATCTTGGCGATGAACAAATCTCTTTATGATTCCCCTCAAATTTCTAGATCCACTTATGAATCTTTATCTCCTATTCATCACAAAGTCCTTTCCTCCAGGGATAAGGCTCTAATAAATTACACTCATCTTTCTTCTAAGATTTCTCATAACTGTCCTTCTTCAATTTTTATCATTTTATACATGTTCTTGATCTCACTTATAATTGAGCATTTAACATGTCATATTCAAATACCTCATTCAATCTATCATGTCTTTAAATAACATTAATGGCTATTATGTTGCTCATCATTATGTGACATTGGTAGCTCATTTACTAGGGGCTCATTGTCATTCATGATAGTACAATTTCAAGTGCAATCATATTTTTGAAGCAACATAATAGCCTAATTTTCTATGTTATTTCTTGTTCCTATGGGGACAAGAGTGATTTCATACATCTCTTCTTTCGCTTATGTCCAAATATCTCCCTAGAAGATTGTGTAAGTCCTTCTCATTGTCCTTATCCTGGGGAGGCAATGATCTTTCCTTATTTTTATCTAAGGATCCACTTTTTCCTATTTCGTGGATGGTGTGAACTTCATTACTTGATGTTATTCCTTGTATGCATTTGTTGTTGTTTGTTCAGGGATTCTCTCTTACAAGAGGTGTAAGTCCTTTACTACAACCTCTTTTGCACTTGGTAAAATACATCCATAATGAATTCACTCTCCCTATTGGGTTAAAAAGAGCATCATCTTTCATTAAGAATCACTTTCACCTCGCAAAAGAAGGAAGTATTGCATTCTTATTCTCTTCTTTGTCTTATTCTAGAAGATGTTATATTTGTCTAAGACAATTCCTCTCGGGGATAGGTGTCTTTTGTACAAAGATCTCTTCTCCTCTAAGGATCTCCTTTACACATACTACAAGATATCCCTTTTCAACTATCTTATCCTTGCTTAAAGAGTGCAAAACTCTCTTGCTTGGATCTATGACATTGTTGCATTTTTGGGGTATCTTCTTTTGTGATGAAGGTAGGTATCCTTGTTCTAATTTTCTTATGACATAAACATTACACTTTTTGAGCAATGGGTCATTCTCGGAACTAGAGCACAGACTCTTAGAGCGAGATGTCACGCTTTTGTACTATACATATATAGGTTGTAGCATACTTGGGCATAGACTCCTATGAGGTGCTTCCAACCTCACTTACACACACATGCACGAGGTTGAGTGGCACTAGCGGCATAAGGCTAGACTTTCTCACTCTCCTCCCTTACATGGATCACCTAGACAGACTCTAGGGGCTAGTTTTCCCTGTCCTTTTTCCCATGGATCACCTAGACAAGATCTAGGGGCGAGAAGTCCATGTTTACATCCTTCATCTTGTGTTAGAGAACTCTCAAATCCTCACACTCTTTGTTGTGTTGGAATTGAGATTTAGTCCTCTTTCTTACCAAATGATTCTCCATTAGTTTTTGATCTCATATCAAATCTTCTTGTGAGCATTTGTCATCAATATTCTTTAACAATTCAAAGTGGTAAACATGATACCCTGTTTCAACTCACTAAAATTAGCAAGCCGAAATAGGGGGGGGCATATAGCTACCCTCGAATTTTCATCACCTTCCTTAGTAAGCATTAGGTGATTTTGTGATCTAACGTGTGTTTTGTAGGGTGCGGTTCCTAACTGTGTACTGCAGATGCCGCTGGGGGCTTCGTTCGACAAACTTATGGATATATCCTTTTTCAAATAATGTTTACTTTTCTGTACTTTAGCTTGCATATGGATGTAGTGTTCATATGACCGCTAAAGTGGGGGCTAAATGTAGCGTCGTAAATTGTACGCACTTGCTAGGGTGGTACAATTTCACACCTAGTTTAGCACCCGCCTTGGCGCATTTTGCATTTTGCATTGCATTTCCCCTTTAGCACTTAATTAGTCAAATTAATTAGGTCTAAGGTTCTATTTCATCATCTCCCACATCATAAAGTTGGGCCCTTTCATTAAAGTGTGCCCCTTTCATTTTATTCTTTCAATACATCATTTAATCAAAAACCCTAATTAGGTCCTATTTTGAACTTGGGGGCTTGATTTTGGGGGTCAAAACATCTCGAAATCAGCTGTAACTTCGGGATTCGCTCTAAAATCATCATATCCGACGACCCTGAAAATTTGGTGAAAAGTTGTCGGGACCATGGCGCCCGGAGTGCAACATGGTCCCGGACATTTTTCCTGAAATTTTAGGAGCGCGATCCAATCATAAAATAAAGTCTAACCCCAAGAAATTGGCGGGAGATTCAATCTCTAGGTCGGCCAAAAGTTGGAATTAAGACCTAGGGTTTCATATATAAGAGCTCTCTTTCTTCATTTGAAAGGATCCGATTTTCGTTTTCAAGACCTCATATGCAGCGAAAGAGCAGATCTTTGAAGACTTCAACAACATTCAACATCCTTCTATCAAGCATTTATCAATTTCATTCATCCATTTAGGGCTTTGAAGACATTGAAGAACAATAGGAGATTACCGACTGAAGATTGGCTTGTACCCCTCCCTTGGGGTTGGGTATGATTTCATATTGTTTTCATGTCTTTTCATGAGCTTCAATATATCCTTTATTCATGCTTTAGATCACTTTGCATCTTGATTTAGAGCATTTACATTATCATTCACAAGAAATTAGGGTTTACTTTCTAGGTTGCTCTAGTTTGCTTTCTTGCATTTAAGGACCTTGCACACACACTAGGTCTGCACACACAATACATTTTACAATACAACTTGGCTATTCGTGGAGGTGGAAATCACCGAAGCGGGGGTTTGACTAAGGCAAAATCCTATATAGCCGCCCAAACACCTTTTCAGATATAAGTGCAGGTTTCAGGACTCGGACGACGCCATAGGTTGCAGATCCGGGAGAAGCAGACTGAGACCGACCTTCCCACCAAATTTTAGAGCAAAAGACCAGGACAGGGGCATGGGGCACCCTGGTCCTGCCAGGACAGGGGCGCTGGGTGCCCTGGTCCCAGGGACAGGGGCGCTGGGCGCCCTGGTCCTCCTGACAGACAACATTTTCAGCATTTTCGACAGCTTTTCCAGAGTGCAAAAACAACAGTTTCCGGAGCAGTTTCAGGGGCAGAATCAAGACAGTGGCACCCGCGCCCCCGTCCCGAACATTTTCAGTCAGATTTTAACTCCGGGTATGCATTTACATTCTTGTCTTATCCTTGTGTTTATAGCTTCCCATTGTTTAAGTTCAATTCTGCAATCTTGTTATTAGTTCATACTTGCACTTTGGGGTTAGGGATTGAACTTGCATCATTTTATCTATCATTTGCAACAAAGGAATAGAAATCCTAATAGGTAGCCCGTGGCTCTCTCTTCCACAAGAAGAAGTAGCCAATTGTGTGATACCTCTAGGCTCTTTCGTATTCCACAAGTGTGTGGTTGAAAGTGAGATTAGGGCATGTTTGCTTAGTGTCACTTTTTCTCCCACACACTATTGTCTCAGTGGTGGAAGGAATGATGGCTTAGAAACCACTCTAAGATGTTCAAGTATTTCACAAAAAGTTGTCGACATCAAAAATAAATAAAAGGAATGGAACAAAATTTATTTTAAGAATATATTCAAAGAATGTGCAAGAGTTTAAGGCGAATTGAGGGTCCTGAATGAATTAGTAATCGCCAATGGCATGAGAGATGAAAATTTCAAGAAGGAACAAGCCCTCAAAGCTGAACAAGATAAACTTATAGCTAGAGAAGAGAAGTATTGGAGGCAGAAATCTAGAGAGATATGGCTCAAGGAAGGGGATAAAAATACTTTTTTCACAATTCAACAATAGTAAAATTGAACTAGTTAGAGAGGATGGGTCAATAGCTCAATCCAAAGAGGAGATTAGCCAAGAAGTGGTTAGGTATTTTCAAACCCTATTGAACTAGAATAATCAAAACAATAATTAGAGAACAGTTAGATACGATTTCCTTAGTTAGATTCCCAACCTCATTTCAAAAGAAAAAAACAAGGTCCTAAAAAGACCCATTGATTTAGAAGAACTCGGGAAAGCTACCTTTCAAATGGCACCACATAAAGCCCCTGGGCTGGATGGCTTCCTAGCTTGTTTCTACCAAACATATTGGGAAATCATCAAGGAAGAAAGCCACTATCCTTGGGGTAGTCAACCATACTTTTGTCGCCCTCATACCTAAGAAAAAAGATGCCACATGTATAAATGAATATCATTGAATTTCTCTGTGCAACACCTACTATAAGATCATTACCAAAATAATAGAAAACAGACTCAAGAAGGTCATTGGAAAGATCATATTAGAAGAATAGAGTGGCTTTGCACCAGGAAAATCTATAACAAAAGGCATCATTGTTGCTCACAAAGCAGTCCACATAGCTGGGAAACTAAGGGATCCTAGCATGGTAATCAAGCTAGATATTCTAACAACTTATGATATGGTGGAAAAAAGATTCTTACTAGAGGTTCTATCTAGGTTTGGGTTTGACAGATCTTAGGTTGAGTGGGTGAAAGGATGGATTGAAACACCAAAATTCTCTATCTTAGTCAATGGGGTGGCTAGTGGTTTTTTTAGTTTAGCTAGAGGGATAAGGAAAGGTGATCCTCTCTCACCATATCTATTCATTATCACGACAGAGGCTCTAGGTAGAAGTATTACACAAGCCAGATTGGAGGGGAAATGAATAGGAATAGAGATCACACCGTGAGTAGAACTAGTCACTCATCAACAATTTGTTGTTGACACATCTTATTTGGAGAGGCATCAAGGGGAGAAGCTAGGGGTATTAGATCGATTATAGACAATTATAGTAGGGCCTCAGGACAAGCCATAATTTGGAGGAAATTAGAGGTCTTTTTCCTCAATGTGCAACCGGGTCTTTAGAGAGATATTGCTAGGATTTTGGGTTTGAGAGTAGCAAACTTCCCAGGGAGATTCTTGGGCTTCCCTTTATTTGAGGGAGTCAATTAAAGATGTTATTGGGATAGGTTGTTAGAGAATTGCAAGAAAAAAATGGATCTCTGGAAAGGTAAATGGCTCACTTCAGCAGGAAGGCTATTGACGGTCAAAGTCATTCTTTCTGCAATCCCTTTTATTCAATGGATTGTTTGCAATTTGCAACATCGATAGAAGATAGTCTTAATCAAATTATGCATAAATTCTTTTGGAATGGGCCACATGAGACCCAAAAACATTCATTAATGGCTTGGGAGAAGGTGTGTAGACCGCAAGATGCTGGAGGTGCTAGGATTATGCAAATCAACAACATGAACATGGCATTAGGAGCAAAATTCACGTGGACAATGACTAAGACCAATCTAAAATGGGTTAGGATTATTAGAAAGAAATACTTAGATTCAGAAGACCCCATTAGTATTTAAAGGATCATAGAGCCCCCAAGAGGGTCTGTCATATGGAATTTTATCTATGACAATAAGGAGATTATAACCAAACACACTACTTGGAAAGACTCATGGGATGGGCCACCAAAACTGTGCACCAATCCAAATCTAAGCCAGTAAACATCCTTAATCAGTTATATCCATAATCAACAACAACCTTCTCAATATCCTTATTGAAATGCCAACAATCTCTCATTGTAATTGGAATGCCAACACAGGGAAGAAACAACCAGGGTATGGGGGAAAGAGGAATGCAACTATAGAGAAGTTGTAAGGATTGATGGAATCAAGAAATGGTGTTGGAAATCATTGGAGGACATTGTTGTCACAAAAGTTTGCACCCTTGGTGATCAAACTTGATCACCGACCTTGTGAAACATGGAAACAACCTCCTAAGTGTGGGACTTGTAGAGTGAGTTTGACACTCTAGAGAAGGTTGAATTCCTTTCCAATCTGAGTGCAAGTGTTGGACTGACCCAACACTAAAATATCTATTCTACTGGTCTGACAGGGAAAAGGGAGAAAGAGGGGATGCTTGAAAGGGGGGAAATAAGGTTTTCACCTAGATTGAAAGTGATCTTCCCTGCCTATGACTGCACAAGACATCAATAAAACTACCCCAAATATGCATAGATTTCTAACCTAATTAGCCACCTAAGTGTGAGTGAAGGTTGGAATTATATGAAATGAGGAGAGGAACTGAGCTTAGTTCACAATCAACATCCACAGAGCGATCAACACAAACACCTAAAGGTAAGGAAAATAAACAAGAATGCATTCAAACAAAAAGGTAAAATCATTACATAGGTTGTAAGAACTGAAAGGAGGCAAGTAAGACTAATTTTCTTAATGAAAAGGCAAGCCAAAATTTACAAGTGCATAGAAACATAAGTTTTTTGTAGAAGAAAAGAAAGAAGATCCTTAAACAGGGCTACAAAATTATCTTTAAAGCTCAGGCATAACTCAGATCGAGTTGTAGTTAAGAAACCTTAACCCCAGGTAGGGTTAGGTTACAAAATATTTGAGAGGAGAAAGATCAAGTCGAGGAATTGATGGCGTGTTGAAACAACCTTTGAAGGTAGTCCTCTACAGCACGAGGAAAAGAAAAATGTGTAGATGAGCGGAAAACCCTGCGCACAAGGCATTACTATGGCGTCTACAGGCCAAGAAAGTCTCCATTCTACATTTAACATGTATGGGTGATGACTAGAATCAGCTGCAGGAGTCACCTTTGGAGTTATGACGGAGTCCTTTGGCAGCTGGAACAAAATTGGATTTGATTCGGGGCACCGACCAAGACAAAATTCAGATTTGACCACCTATCGGCAACCACCATGCATAAAGGCTTAAATTTTCACTTGCTCTACAAGTTTGAATTCTGGCCCTTAGGTCCTCTAGATCACTCAAAAAATCAACACGTGAGATCTGACGACATAGCCTTCAAAAGGCTCAATTTAGGTTTAAAACATGGTTGTCCAATCGGGCCATAATAAAGATATGACGTTTGTGGATGTTTGACGTGGCACATCGGGTCCATGTCTCCCTTGGCTCTGTGATCATCGAATTGGTCCAACTATCCATGCGGGATGGCGGGGAACATCCTATCCTTGTGTATTTCTTACCTTGCACACCATTCTAATGTGTCTTTTTCTTGGTGCGTGGTAATAAAGAATCAAATATTTATCACCTTTAGATACCCCGCATGACATTCTGATGTGCAACTCAACCTAACTTGTTGTAGGATAGCGGGAAAAAGAGATATTTCCCATCACTTCTATCCCGAGCTCATATCTTTGATCTTTGACTCTCCTCGTGGGATAGCGAGGAAAGTCCCTTCCTAGGTGCCTTTCGCTTTGTGAGGTGGTGGGGAACGTCACTTGCATCCTCTTTTATTACCCCGCAAGCATCATTTGGGCCTTCACTTACCTTGCGGGATAGCTGGGAAAGCCATCTGTCCTTATCTTTTGTTGCCCCGCAACACTCTTCCCTTAACACTTTTTGCCTTGCTGGATGGTAGGGAGATCCAAACTGCTTCACTTTTATTTACCTCGCACTACGATTGCCTGTTGTGTTTTCCTTCGTGGGGTAACGGGGAGAGATTGAGTCTCTCTCTCTCTTGCTATCTCGTGTCACATTTGCCTTTTCTCCTCTGACCAAGCAGGGGAAAAAGAAACAAGTTTATTTCTTTCCCCCGTCATCTCGCATGATACACATATACTTTTGGTTTACAAACTTGTGCAGCCAAAACCTTAGCCCATCATAGCCAAATAACACGTAGTGTCTAACACAATATGACGAATAACATGATGTGTTATTTGTATGAGATGCTGGTGTATCTATAAGGCACAGGTCAATAACCCTCATATTATGCACCTTCACATAACCTTTGTGTTATGCACTTTTTGAAAAATAAAGAAGCAGCTAACTCTGCTGAGTACGATAACACGACGTGTTAGTCATACTGAATTCTTGGATCTGATACCTACAAGGGTTGGCACAAAGATTGCCAAAATTTATGGCAACTCAAAGGGGGGCCTAAGCCTGCTCAGGGCAAGAACAAAAGTCTTAGATATCCATTGGGCATAGAGTCAATGCCTGATACATAATAGATAATCTTTGCCCCTACAATCTGGATTACAAAATTTTCTACTATGCTAAAAGGATAGAGTGTGCACATGCACTTTTTGGAAGGGAAATGACTAAAAATAAAACCTAACTAACTATGTATATTGCTTCTCAGTGAAGGAATTAAACAAAGCCATTGACTGGCTTGTCAAAGTAGTTGTCTTTCCTAACCATGCTTTGATTCTCTTCATTCTTGTTGAAAATTAGCTAAAGAAAGAAAATTGACAAGCATCCAACAGTCTATTGGAATGCCTCCCAAAACCTGAGAGAAATGAAACTCACCCATGTTTGATATTTATCCTCCTTAGGTGGATGGGTGAAAAAAATTTGCTCTCCTTCATGATGCTCAACTTCATGCTCATAAATAAGCATGACAAGGGGTAACTGCAAGTCTAAGCACAAAAGGAAACACTTGCATATATTCTAAAAGATAGGCCTATCTCGGTGTCACATGAGGGAGACAAGATTAGGTGGTGTGCTTCAAGGGATAAGGAGTATAAAGTAAAACTAGGATACATAATTAAGGAAGCAACATAAAGCATCAACCAATGGATAGTAAAGCTCCTTTGGGGGAAAGATCTGCTACCCAAAGTTGGATTTTTCTCTTGGTTGGTCATCCAAAGCAGAATTTTGACATTAGAAATATTAAAAAAAATTGGCATTAGTGGGCCCAATAGATGCATTCCCGCAAAAAGAACCTGGAAACAGCAGATCATCTATTATGGTCTTGGCCATATACAAAATTTTGTTGGAAAAGACTTATGAGGAAATAAGATTTCCAGTATGTGGAACCCTTAAACTTGAAGGAGTGGTTCATATCTTGGCTTGGGATCATGTACAAGGGAATGTTTAACTGCATATGACAAGTTCTTCCATCAACAATAGTTTGGGAACTCTGGAAGGAGAGGAACCAAAGGATCTTTAAGGATCAAGCAATGCCAAGGGAGGTGTTAGTGTCAAAAATAGAAGCCTCAATTGTTGCACTTGTAAACAAAGCGACCAAAAGAAAATAAGAAGAACAATGTTTTCACAAACAAGGATAGCAAGCTAATGAAAAAATTCTCGAGGATGGCAGTTCCAATGGGTCATGAATTTTCTGAAAAAGACAATAATGTTGAATAACGAAAAGCCACAGTTTGGTAGGCTTCTAAAAAAGGGTGGACCAAGATAAACTTTGATGGGGCCTTGTTGGGAAATCTAGGGCGTGCAGGTATAGCTTGTGTAGCTCAAAATGATTAGGGAGTAATCATAGGAAAATTGGCTAAATATATTGGAGAAACAACATATATTATAGCTAAATTCAGGGATGCCCTAAAATGAATTGAAATGGGAAAAAACTGGGGGTAGAACAAACTCACTTGGAAGGAGACTCACTCCTAGTAGTGAATGCTATCAGAAATAAATGGACAGTAAACTGGCCACTTGAGAGGTGGCTTATTCCTATTGTGGAGGCACTAAATGGTTTTTTTTTAATTCAAATTAAGTCACATCTTTTAGGAGGGAAATGTGGTCGTGGATGAGTTGGCAAAGCAAGTTGCTGGGAAGAAGGAAAGTATTGAATTATATCACATTGTTGCTTGAATATGAGCAACTAGATATTGGTGTACTTAGAAAGATCATGATAATGATGAAAGGGTAGCAGGTACAATCTTCCCAAACAACTCAACAAATCCTAATGTAACTAGTGAAGTCGCATTGATTGAGGAATCACATGGCATTTAAGTCAAATGATAGGAGAATTATGCAACCAAAATCATAAATAAATCAAGTTCATGATATGAAAGGTATGATTGCAAGGTGGCAAAGTCATGGGCTTCCAAGTCATTAGGTGGTGATTATGAGAAGTTTTGGTAACAACTAGGCCTTATATGAAGTACAATTTGGGAATAGCGACCATTATGGCATGAACTCATTTCAGCATGCAGTCTTTTCAGTTAGTGGTTATTTATTCATGAAAGGATGGATGAAGGGATAATTCTTTCCCTTTCAATTTTGAGAGAGCTGGGAGCAGTAGAGATGGACACCCCTATCTTACTAGAAGTGACCAAGCAACAAATGACATTTCTAGGAGAAATCTCAAAGAGAAAACTGTTGATGGTTTTGGAATCAAGCCATCCTTTGGTTCTTCATGTTGTAAAGAAGGTTATGGGGGTCAAATTCGTCAAAGTAACCCACAAATACAGGGTGAACTTGAATATCCTAGCAATGTTCATCGCGCTTTGCATACAAATGGGTATCTGCAAACTAAAATGAAGAAAGTCTACTAGATGGTTTTTCGACACTCTTTTCTAGGTGAGATAGATGCAGTTATGGACAACATCGACGAGAAGAAGCACATCACGTTGGCACATCAATATTACATGTCACTGAATGGAGGCAAGGATGTCAAGAAATTCTCTGTGGTGCAAACTATGGATTTAAAGAAGTTCAATCATAGTCGTGCAGAAAGGAATTGAAATTCGGCCTTCTTACTCTTTATGACTAATAGCTTGGCAAGGCTTCAAAAATAAAATTTGGGGAGATTTGTGAGGGAGGAGGGACTTTAAGGCCGCATGGACATTGGTGTAGATGAAAATGGGGTGGAAGAGGAGGGGAACAAATGGGGAGTTGGAACCGATGAGTTGTGGATATTGGAGGATGGGAGGATCATTGAAGAAATTGTTGCAACGGAGGCACATGTTGGATGTGGCCAGGACTGCCTAGTGATAACAAAGGCAATTGCAAGGTAATGGATGCATGAACATGAACATAGATCATCTGAGGGAGATCATCTGAGGGTGACTGAACAAGACTGCCCTCCATGTGATGTTCCAAATATCTTTTTTATTTTTTGTTTCATATAATATGCTAGTAATAGATATAATAGAAGCAGTTGGGTAAGTGCACAAATATGGTGTGCAGAAAAGTGGACACACACCTTAAAAAACTCAAAAAAAATAGGCACCACGATTAGGGTACTTCAAATTTAAATTAGCTCGTACGCCCTAAGGTTCGCTGTCCCCAAGCCTAAAGGGACAAAAGTGCGTAGGGGGTTCCTTTAAAAAAATGACCGCGTACGCGGTACTTGTCAATAAAATTTTTTTTTGGCCGACTGTGTCTTATTTTTCACGTGACTGCGAGTTGATAATTTGTGTTTTTTCTCACTAAACTGTGCACAGGCTCCCTCTTTTCTCACCCAAATGCCATGGATCAAGGTTGGTTTTGCTTGATTTTTGTTTTTCTTTCGCATTTGTTAAATTTTTTTTATGTTTTGAATTTAAATTCGTTTATTTTGATTAGGTTTTTTTATTT